>NW_026453205.1:0-303901 GCF_025200985.1 Drosophila gunungcola
TTCTTCTGATGATGTGCTTTGGGATCCACTATCAATCAGCGCTCTCAAGCTTTCAAAACCGCCATTGGCAGATTTTACTTTGATTCTTGCTGTTGCAAGCAATGCTTGAGTCACACAAGTGTTGACTTTTTCCCTTTTTGAGTATTTAAGTGCAGCATTGTGTGATGGGTTTATTACAAAACGAACACAAATTTTCGCTTTTACATTTTTGCCTGTTATGATGTTTTAAACATCTGGTGCATAATTGCACCTTTTTAACGATATCCAATCGCTCTGCGGGATTCATCCCTTTAAATTTGTGGCATTGGGTTACGGTGTGTCCCATCATTTTGCAGATTGGGCACCGTTCACTCCAATTTGGAAAACTATTTGGCCTGGGAAAGCTATAATTATTATGAGTACCGGAAGACTTTCTGATAGGCTTTTCTTCCTGTACAGAGCAAGTCGAACACACCGCCGCTGCTCCAAAAAATCCATAACATTCGATATTTCTGGATGTCTTTTGTTTTTTAATGTGACTCTCATACAGTTGAAGAGTTTGGGTATTAAATTTATTGAGCACCATATGAGCAAATATCACATCAATTTAGATTGGCCTTCAGTTTTAGGATGTGTATCGCTTCATTAATGGTGTCGATGAAATTTTTTATCTGCCTGACAGAATCAATATTTAAAATTGAGAGCTCCATCAGGCGATTAAGCTGCGCCGAGAAAATTTTACGATTGTTTTCGTACCGCTTGGTTAGAAGTAATCGTAATTTTCGGCGGAACCCAACAAAAGGTGAGCGACAACTTTTCGCGCTTCACCTCTTAAGGCTGATTTCAGATAATTAAATTTTAGGGAGGTACTAAGATCCTCCCTTTATGTATCATATTAACTCCACAAACAATTCTTGAAAGAGGTCCCATCTTTGGCGTCACCGTCAAATGCGGGCACCTCAATTTTTGGTAGGCTTGGCAAATTTTCTATTTTAGTAACCACCTCCAAATTACTTGCAACTTTTTCCTTAATTTGTTCATCGATTTCAGTTGAAATATTTTGAATATCGAATTCAAACTCGCTAAGGGTTAAATCAAATTCTACACTACGAGCCCCAAATTTATTTTAAGCTCTGAAATGCTTTGCCAGAGGAAATTAATCTTATTTTTCGTATTCTTAGAGTTCCTTTTTCCTCACTTTGTATTTCTAAGAATTTTTGTTTAAACGTTCCCTAAGTTGCTCTATTAAAGGGAGGTTTATGCTCTTTTTTAATGGCTGCCTCTTTTTTAAGAGCCTCATAGTCGATCTTTAATTGATTAAAGATCGACATACCTGGTCATACCTCTTTTTTGTGAAATATTCATGGACTACTGGACCAAGCTTAATCAAACCATTATGATTTGGTTATAAATTCCCTTTTTAGCTCGTTTATGATTTCGCTGAGAAATTTCTTCTACCACCTTTATCGCTAACTTCCCTACACGCTTTGTTAATTTCTGACTGCCTTTTAAGCAGATTTAAAACTTGCTCGGACACCATTTTATCAACCAAATATTTCTTATATTTTTAAAAATACTATATTAGCTTATATCTTATCTTGTTGTGCTGTTCGTTGATGTCGTCGATTCTGTTGTCGTTGCTGTAGGTGCTGCTGTTGTCGTGGCCGCTGCTGTATATGCTGCTGCTTGTAGTTGTAGCTGCTGTCGATGCTGATGCTTGTAGTTTGCGGCGGCTGTAGATGCTGTTGCTTGTAGTTGCTGGTGCGAAGACGTTTTTGTAGACGCTGATGTTGGTAGTTGCGCCTCTGTAGATTCTGTCGACTATCTGAGTTTAGTTGCTGGTGCTTTCCATTTTTAGCGAGTTCACCAAAAACAAGAAAGGAAGCAAACTTCGGCGTGCCGAAGTTCATATACCCTTGCAGCTATTTCAAAAACTAAATATTCTTGAAAACGTTTAAATTATGATTTACCTTGCGTGTATGTTTAAAAACATTAAAGCTATGATGATTTTCAGCTTAATTATTCGATAGTTCCTATGCCAGCTATACGATTGTTCCTATGGAAGCTAAATGCTACAGTCGTCCGATTTTGATGAAATTTAAACCGTAATTCCGAAATATTTAACCAATACTTTGTGTCGAAGAACTAAAAAAAAAAATTAAAAAATATAAAAGTTATAATTTTTTTAAATTTATTTTTCCGATTGTTCCTATGGGAGCTATATGCTATAGTCGTCCGATCCGGCTCGTTCGACTTATATTTTACCTGCAATAGAAAGACAACTTTTGGAAAAGTTTCATGCAGATAGCTTTAAAACTGAGAGACTAGTTTGCGTAGAAACGGACGGACGGACAGACGGACATGGCTAGATCGACTCTCCTAGTGATGCTGATCAAGACAATATATACTTTATAGGGTCGGAGATGTCTCCTTCACGCGTTGCAAACTTCTGACTGAAATTATAATACCCTCTGCAAGGGTATAAAAATTTGTTTTGGGTTTTTTAAATATACCCTTGTATTATAATTCAGTCAGAAGTTTGCAACGCAATGAAGGAGACATCTCCGACCCTATAAAGTATATATATTCTTGATCAGCATCACTAGGCGAGTCGATCTAGCCATGTCCGTCTGTCCGTCCGTTTACGCAAACTAGTCTCTCAGTTTTAAAGCTATCTGCATGAAACTTTCCCGAAAGTTTTCTTTCTATTGCAGGTAGTATATAAGTCGGAACGAGCCGGATCGGACCGACTATATCATATAGCTCCCATGGGAACAATCGGAAAAATAAATAAAAAAATGATAACTTTGCTGTTTTTAAAATGTTTTTTTTTAGTTTTTCGACATATAATAATAGTTAAATATTTCAGAATTACGATTTAATTTCATCAAAATCGGACGACTATAGCATATAGCTCCTATAAACTATCGGAAAATAAATGAAAAAATTATTACTTTGCTGTTTAAAATTTTTTTTAGTTCCTCGACATATAGTAATGGTTAAATATTTCCGAAATACGGTTTAAATATTTCCGAATTACGGTTTAAATATTTCCGAATTACGGTTTAAATTTAATCAAAATCGGACGACTATAGCATATAGCTCCCATAGGAACAATCGGAAAAATAAAGAATATTTAATAGCTGCAGAGGTATATGAACTTCGGCTTGCCGAAGTTTGCTTTCATTCTTGTTTTTTGTTTGTTTATGTTCTTGTGTTTACGATTATTTTTTTTTACGTATCGCACACTAAGTTCTCCGTTCACAAGAACCGTATAAGCTGATGTTAAAGGCCGCAAGCACGCCTTACCACGATTAAAAAATGGGTAATATAGCAACCCTTAGCTTTATTTCAAGACTCTAAGGTGCTCTTTATTAAAAAAAAAAGATTCTTTTGTATCTTTTTGCTTGATGTATTATTCTCTGTTCCTTACCACGGGTTCTTGTTCTTGTTGTTGTGTTTACGATTATTTAAAGTATTTTTTTTTTTTACGTATCGCACACTAAGTTCTCCGTTCACAAGAACCGTATAAGCTGATGTTTAAAGGCCGCAAGCACGCCTTACCACGATTAAAAAAATGGGTAATATAGCAACCTTTAGCTTTATTTCAAGACTCTAAGGTGCTCTTTATAAAAAAAAAAATTTCTTTGTATCTTTTTGCTTGATGTATTAATCTCTGTTCCTTACCACGGGTGGGGGGCAACAAGAAATATTTTATTTTGCTACCTTCAGAATTTATGGAGCTGGTTTATAACTCGGAGTCTCTTACCACTGATGGGGGAAAACTGCAGAGTGTCTCGAAGCACAAAAATGTTAGAGCGATCTAATAAAAGACGTCTACATTTGCTGAGTTATAATTTTAAACTGTTTTTATTTCAATAAGATTCTTAGCAAGTAACATTGGTGTGATTCGTATTTCTATCTTATCTATGGCCTACGCAGAGACAACTTTTGGAAAAGTTTCATGCAGATAGCTTTAAAACTGAGAGACTAGTTTGCGTAGAAACGACGGACGGACGTCTACATTTGCTGAGTTATAATTTTAAACTGTTTTTATTTCAATAAGATTCTTAGCAAGTAACATTGGTGTGATGCGTATTCTATTCTTATCTATGGCCTACGCAGAGACCGCATCTGTTTAGCCCTGAGCGGGGAGAGCTATATTTGACCCCCGCACAAGTCCTTTGTGTAGGGTGGGAAACATTTCAAGTGATAATATTTAGAGGCTCAAGTGGCCTGCACTTTCAGATTACAAGTGCTAACAACTGTTCCCTTGGATTTTAAGTAACAGATCGTAATTTATGGCTCTGGCTCCATTGACAAGTAACATGCACAGAACTCATAAAATCTTTTATTTGAAATCATTATCTTATTTCTAATAACCCACGGAGTGACTTGTTTATCCCTAAACTGAGAAAAAATGTTTAAGTGCGATAAGGGAGATCACAACTACCCTGATAGCACTTGTAGCTAAAACATTCTGTGACCGCTCACAGAAGGTCATTTTTCAAGTGGCTGATCCGTTCAGCTCATATACTTATATGTATTCGTGTTCATCTGTGAACATTACCATTCCAGGTTTTTTCACTAAAACGACAGGAGACGACCATGAGCTGTTTGACTCTTGAATCACCCCCAGTGCACTCGTCCGATCCAACTAATCATACATTTGATTCTCCACCGCAGGCGACACGCATAGTGACGCTGTTTGATAGCCTTAGCATCGGCTACATCAATAAAATGGGAAATTAATGAATTTCTAACAAGTCCTTGTTAAGAAAATTAAGGGTAAAAATTGACCGCTTTCTATAAATGTTTTTGTTGATTAGGAAGCACTGATCTCATTGTTTGGTCTGCAATAGATGATATAATCAAAAACTGTCTATCCCGAGGTAGAGGTCTTCAACCAGGGAGGGAACCAAATAGAAAGAAATTGTTTTAGTTTCGTTTCTATAGGTTACACCAATAACTACTCTACCAATGATATTTTGGTTTTTACCGTCAGCAGTTTTTACTTTGGAAGTTAGAAGATGAAGAAGAAGTTCAGATGCAAAACTACGATGCTGACGGAAGTCCCAGTATCCATTAACCTATTAAATGTTTTATCAAAGTTTCTTGAAAAACTTTTTTTTTTTTTTTGTTTACATATGCATTTTATTTATTGAAACTTCTCTTCTTCTATATCTGACAGTCAAGATGACTGACGCGAGATGAAAGGGCTCTAATAACTATTGCTGAGCTGGAAGGTCATTTCGTTTCCCTGGCTAGGCCCCTGGCGAGCTGGTTTGGATGAGAAGTTAGTTTGGTGTGGTAGGACGCTTTTTGTTTTGATATTTCATCTTTTACGGGTAGAATGCCAAGATCTCTGTGGATGTTGTCGTTCCGAACATACCAAGGTGCCCCAGTGATAGTTCTCAGGATTTTAGTTTGTGCTCGCTGGATAATATCGATGTTACTGCTGCTCGCGTTGCCTCACAATTGGGAGCCGTAAGTCCAGACTGGCTTAAGCGTTGAATTGTAGAGCAGGACCTTGAAGTCTAGGCAGAGGGGGGAGCGAGCGTTTATGATCCAATGAAGGCTATTGGATTTTAGTTTTAGATGAATTTTCTTAGCTTCGAAATGTCTCCGTCATGTAAGTCTCCTGTCTAGGTGGACGCCAAGGTACGTTACATCGTCAGCTTGTGGAAGTGGCGTGTTATTCAGAGTTAGCGGGGGACACGTTTGTCTGTTAAGAGTAAACGTTATGTGTTTACACTTTTGCGTATTTATTTTTATACGCCAGTCTGATAACCAGCTCTCCACTACCACGATATGATCAGCTAGTAGTGCTGTTGCCTGAATTGGGCATTTGGACCGACTTAGGATCGCGGTATCGTCTGCGAATGTAGAAGTAGTTAGCCGCTCGTTCGTGGGAATATCTGCAGTGTAGAGGAGAAATAGAGTTGAACCAAGGGCGCTACCTTGCGGAACTCCAGCCTCTATCGTGTAATCGTCGGATATTGTAGTGTTGCATCTCACGGCGAAGGCTCTGTTGTAAAGGTATGACTCAAGTATCCTGTGAGTCAGTAACATTCTGATTTTATGCATAAGGCCATCGAGCCAGACTCGGTCGAAAGCCTGGGCAACGTCAAGTATTCCCGAAGCTCGAATGCAGTTCGTATTTCTGTTGTTAATCTATTGACTTGCTCTATTGTTCCATGGCTTTCTCGAAAGCCAAATTGATGTGCCGGAATATCGTTGTGCTCTTTCAGATGTGGGATTATGCGCGTCAGAAGGCATTTTTCGAGCAGTTTTGACAGACACGAGAGTAAACTTATCGGTCTGTATGAAGCTGGTATTGTGTGATCTTTTCCTGGCTTTGGGATCATTATGATTACCGACTTTTTTCATTTTTTTTTGGGAAGTAGCCAAGTCGTGTAATTCCGTTCAGGAATTTACAAATTACCTCAACTGCACAGTTTGGGAGTTCAATGAGCATCTTAGGAGTTATTAGATCACCTCCTGGGGCCTTTTTAGTTTTTAATTGCTCGATAATGACTTTTGCAACTTCGTTTGGTTGAAACAGAATTGGCGCCGTCTCAGTTCCAATTTGAATTGACTGTAGTGTGAATGAGTTATTTGCAGGGTTTGGCTGAAAAACATTTCGAAGGTGTAAAGCAAATGTAGAAGCTCTGACTTTGTCGCTTCTGGCCCAGCTGCCTGAAGAGTCTCTTATGGGAGTTACTGTTTCGGCCAGCGCACTTAGATTTGGGTGGGCCCTCCACAACGGATGCTTAATGCTGGTGGGTGAAAGTTTCTCAATGTACTGGCGTTCTGCTTTTTCTTCTTCGTGCCTTAGAGCCCTGGTAGGTCTGCGACCAGCTTCCTTAAGGCTATGTTTTGAGGATGGCGATCTGCTAGTTTGCCAAGCACGCCTCAAACGTCTTTTCTCCAAAACAAGCTGTTCGATTTCAAGGTTAGTCATGTGCTGGTGTGTGTGCCCATCCCTCCCTTGCGGTGTAGAGACTTTGGCTGCTGCGACGAGTACAGACTCCAGTGCATCGGCATAGCAGTCGATGTCCTCCTTGATGTTGAGCTGAGGAGTAAGTTCAATGTGGGAACTAACGTACCTTTTGAGCTTCAGCCAGTTGGTTCGATGCGACTTCAGCCTGCAAGGGTGCTCGATTAGTTCCTGGTTTTGAAGAAAAGTTATTAGCACTGGTGAGTGGTCCGATGATTGCGAGGAATGTTTTTTGTCACAGCAAAATCAATTAAATCAGGTAGTTTCCTAGGATCTGTAGGCCAGTATGTAGGACTGCCTGGTGAAACGTAGTCCAGTTTGTTGCATGTTTTGATGAGTGCATAATAGAGTTGCCATCCTTTGGGGGTCACAAGGCGGGATCCCCAGTGTGTATGCTTGGCGTTGTAATCACCTGCTGCTATAAATCGCTCTCCAAGTGAATTGTAGAAGTCCATGAATTGGTCTTCGGAGACTGTAAAGCGGGGTGGGCAGTAGACAGCGGCAATGGCAAGGTTGCAGTTGCCCAATTGTAATTTTATCGATGTAGCTTGCAGATAATTTTTTGCAAACCGTTGGTGAAAGTGGTGTTTGATGCGGTCTTTTATTAGGATGCCGGTTCCGCCATGTGCTTTACCATCTGGATGATTGGTGCCGTAGGACGTGTATCCCCGTATTTGAAAGTTATATTTGTTGGTGAGGTGCGTTTCTGCCAGCAACATAACGTCGATGTGGTTTTCGTTCAGAAATTGAGTTATTTCAGGTATATGCCGTGAAACACCGTTGGAGCTGTAAGTATTTGTAACAAGATATTTTGGTTTTGCATTAGAGTTTGTATGGTGGTTTTCATGAAGGACATAAATTCCATCATATTTTGTTGCAAAGTTATCATCATAGTTTCCAAGTTACTTTGTGGCTGCCCCATGGCCTGCTGTATGTTATCGATTTTCGGCTCTATGTGAGCTGTGCCTGATCTTAGAGCACTGGCGTAGAAAAAGCCGTTTGTGGCAATTGAGGGCCCAATTGATGACCTGGCTGCTTTTGCGAAGAAAACTTCCTGTGTCGTTTGTGATTTCATGAAGATGTTCTGGCGTGCCGTTGTCGCTCGTTGCATACGACTTTATATCTCCTTGTAGACTGGACAGCTTACACATTTTTTAGTGAGAGAGTCTTCCTTGTTGGTAGGGCGGGGTTCGGAGCCGTGGCAGTTTCCACAAGCTACACAAACTGACCTGAGGGTGCAGTAAGCCCTGGTGTGTCCGTATTCCTGGCAATTTGTGCATTGCACTGGCCCGTTCCGTTTGTGAGGCTCTTCTACTGTGATCCTACGGTGCAGGAGGTACTGCAACTTGTAATTTGGGTGCACTGCGTTTTTTTTCAAAGTTCTGGTGTCTGACTCCAGCTCGACCTTGAAAAGTGGTTGCGGCTTCTTGTTTTTGTTTATAATATTTATAAAATGTTTTGGGTAAAAACCGTTTCGGAGGGGGTCACATCGGGTTCTATTCCCTTGAGCACAACTTGTAAGCCTTTGCAACTTTTCAGCTGGTACGTGTAGAAATTATTTTTGACATCGTTTAAATACTTCGACACTACTCGGAAATCTTCTTCTGTTTTGGTTTGAAGTTTTGTTTCGCTTATATTCCCTTTCATAAGCGGAATGACATGAAAGTTATCTATTCCGAAAAGCTCAACTATTTTGTTGACTAGGACGTTGGAGATTTTCTCCCGAACAAAAATAGGTGGTGGCTTAAGTTTCTTTGGGGCTAATTCTTCAGACTCTCTTTCAGGCTCCGCCAGAATGGAAAATCTATTTTCATTTAATGGACCGAGATTTTCAGGGCCTTTGTTGGTACGGTTTATTTTGGGCATATTGCCGTCCGATTTTTTTGGGGGTGTTAGCTTGCGCTTGGAAATATTAATGTAGCGACCCATGCCTGTCTGCATGGCCGAACCCGCTTGCGGAGTTGTCAATTCACCTACCGTAGCTTTGTTTTTGCCCGATTTTGACCCGATTTTTGCACTTAGTTGTGTTGTTGCTTTACCCGCGACAGAGACCGTTGTGGTTGACGTAGTAGCTACTGTTGTTGTTGCACTAGGTGGCAGAAGCTCGGTTGGAGTTTAGCATTGCTCACTCCATGGCGGTTTGAGCGGTGAAAAGTAGGGCGGGAGAGCAAGAACTAGCTCTCTGGTTTTCGGCGGTCAGTAAACTTGCACTTTCTTGCACTTTCGGTTCTAGAGTATTACTCGTGAAAGAGAAATAAGCATTGTTACGGGCCAAGGAGAGACGACGTTTGTCTTGCTCTCTCTGGGCTTTTTCACGGGCTTCGTCTTGTTGTTTTTGGCGTTGAGTGCGGTGATCCACGTTCTTACTCATTTGTTTGTTGTTAGTGCGTAAAGATTAATTAATTAATAATTTAAAACTTTAGTTTACGATATGCGAATTAGCATCACGAATCGCAAAACCTCGCGTTTATAAATTTTTTCGACGTTTTCGACTGAGTAACTATTTGTTTTTCCGGAGCGTTAAGAATACACGTCCACACGCGACCGTAGCTTACACATGAAAAAGTTGAACTACACTTTCTACATCTGGGCTGATATGTATCTGCTTGGCCGCAACCATAATAGAATATCCTACGCTCTGCCATACACTCTTGGTATCGGTTCCCCTTTTTTTAGCGCAATTCCAACAAGAAATTTGTATGGCGGAAAGCTCAATGTCTTCTTCAGGCTCAGATTCCACTTCAGAAGTGACCTCGGGTCCTGGTTGAGAAATGTTACAAACCTAACTTCGTAGCAAAGCTTGAGGTGCAAATGAAATAGGTTTTGCCTTTAAAATGGTCTGCATAAAGATTTCTCTTGCTCGAACTAAATGACGTTAAGATTTTACACTAGAAGCTGGTCCATATAGAATTGCATGATGAATATCAGCTAAAAGGTTTGTTTGCAGTGTCTCAACTAAAGATAGCTCGCTCATCGGCTTAGAAAGTCCATTGGCTACAGCAGCTATGGCCCCATAAAAGTCATCAAATTATGTATTTGGTCGCTGTTTGCTGAGCTCGATTTCAGTTCGGATATTCCTATTAGTTCTGTCGTCTTTGAACTGACCGCGCAGAGCTTGAACCAAATATTTCCATTTTACGTCTGGAACACTTTTAAGGTAGCCCCAAAACCACTCACTGGCAGTCCCCTCAAAAAGGTTACTAGCGTATTATGCAGTTAACTTTTCTAACTTTTCCACCTAAGGTTTGCTTAGTTCAAGCTTCGACGCGATAAGTTAAATCTTCTATAGGCATACAAGACTTTCCATTAAATTTGAGCTTCCAGTTGGCCAATATCTGACTAACACGATCCGGACTAAGATTATGATTAAATTCATTGTCAGCAGTCTGCCCGTTACCAGGCACATTAAGAAACTGCTGCAGGGTTTGTAGCTCTATTTCAGCTACAGGTGGTATTCTGCCTGCATTTTTACTGGAATCGGAATTTATTCGATGGCCATTAGAAATAGCTTGAACTAGCTGTTGAGTTTGATCGGCCATGATACCTGCAAGAATACGTGTTTGTTCTACCATAGCTATTCTAAGCGTTTTGGCTATCGACTGCTAAATAAATTCGCCATTGTGACAACTACAGTTTCTGGCTTAGAGTTTACAGAGGCTGGGATAAATTCTGTTCACCAGAGTTAGACATAATTGAACTGGCTCAATGTACTCGCACGTTTATTCTGAAACTTGGATTGTAGAGATTGGGGGACTGAGGGCTATTGTACGTTTAAAGTGAGGCTGATATGTTTTGATTAAGATTTGCGTGACAAAGTGGGCACTGCGTATTAGTACCAGCTCTAATGTTACAAAAAAGTCCTTGTGCTACTTGCTCGCAAATACTTTAAATCTTAATCACGTGCTGGTCTGGAAAAAGATCGAAGGTAGAGTTACACGGGTTAATGCGTACATCGGGGAAAAAAAATCGTTTCTTAACTTCCTATGGGAGACGACACTCCAGGACTTCCGTTATATTTACACTGAGCTGGGGTTATTGCCACAGCGTATGCCCACCCAACCATGATCACCGAATTCCAAAATTTAAACTAGTTGGTGATCCCACTAATAAACGACGACGCTAAATCATCCTCTCTTAACAGCATGATGCATAACTCCCATATATTAACAGCCTAGAATATAATTTCTAAATTATAAAAAAGATATTAAATCATTTTAAATCGTTTTACTAACATCCAAGGCTAAAGGTTGCGCAGGAAAATTTATTGTACTAATATAAAAAGGTATTAGTAGATTTAGATAGGTGTTTAATATGTTTATTGAATGACAATATGTATTCGATATTATTCAGATGTTTATCTTGTTTGTTTTATAAATGCATTAGATATTGTGAATAATAAATTTATCGACAGGAAAAAGAAATGAAATCAATACAAAAGTCAAATAATATTCATGATTTAAATAAATGAGACAAACAAATTTTTTTATAGCTAGTAATTAAAATTTACCTTGGTCCTTAAGAACTAGTGGGATGGTTCGAAAGGAGGCTTAGCTGAGGCCACCAGGCGGGTCGCAGGTTGCGGATAGCAAACGGCCTTCTGGGAAGGTTAGTTGTGAATAAGCGCAAGCAAATAAGCAACCCCGGACAAACAGCGGGTATACCTATGGAGGTATACCGACAAGACGCTTGTTTGGCCGTCTCAACACCGTAGCCTTACACACCCTCTCCCTCACAATTACCTACCTCCATCCTATCCCCCCACATCTCACCTCGGTGCCGGACTAAGGTGTCATTCGACCCGTGCCGATAGTCAGCCTGGCTGGGGGCCAGAGTTAACAAAGAGCCCAGTCGCAAACGGAGGGTTCAGGCAAGTGGCGGCCGTCTGTTCTAACTACGCCTTACCCGTGTACCGCGGATCTCTGCCCGGGCGGACTGTATACTTCTCCGCAGAGACCCCATGATGAAGAAGACCAGAAATGTAAAAATCCCGCAGGATATCCCTGCAACCGGTGTCGCAAGACACTTTGAGGACAGATCCCTCGACGGCGACAGACCCCAGGCGGCAACGCACCCGCCTAGGACTCCACCAGCAGCTCAGGCGAGAAGACCTGCGCCGCAGGCATTCCCAGCCAGGCGTGGCCTGCCAGGGTCGATGGTAAAGTGGTACCTTAGGTATCTCATGCAGGGCATGACACCGGAGGAGACCTTGAAGAAGGCAAAAGAGCCGAGGTAGCAGCCGGCATTGGGGGCAGCACCGGCTGGCAAACGGCTGAACACCAGCCGCACACCACCCCAAGAGGCACAGGGGCTAGTGCGACGTCCTCACGGGTCCCTTGGCAAGAGATGCCTAGCACATCAGCAGCAGCAGCGGCAGAAAGGGCAAAGGTGCAGGCCAGGCCCGGCAAAACCAGCAACCGAAAACCGCCGGAGGACGACCCTCTAGCTCGGCACCACCGGTCATCGGACCTCGTCCGACATACGCGGAGGCTGCCAAGAAAGCCACGTTTATCAGGGTGGCCATACTCCCGGAGGGTTTCCCGGCGGTCAGCCTGACCGCAGAGGAACTATCCGGGCTCCAGGAATCGGTCATGGACGAGATGCTCACGTCAGCGTGGAGCGGTCCGGCCGTTTTCAGGGGAATCCACTTCAGGGTGGGTTACCTTATTTTCGACTGCCTGGATGAAGGCTCAGCTGAGTGGCTTAAGACGGCCGTACCTCAGCTGCGGACGTGGAGGGAGTACCCCTAGAAACCCGCACTGGAGCAGACATCCTGGTAGCTTACAACGCCACGTTGTTCTGCCCGAGGAGCTCAGACCGGACCAATGAGGAGGTACTAGCCCTTATTGGTTTCCAAAACGGTGTCGAGACGGACGCCTGGAAAGTCATCTCCAGAAGAACGACGTAGCTGGTGCACTCCTGGTCGTAGGGATGGACCAGACTGGAAGGGATGAGATAGTGGAGCGTGACCACAAGCTCAACTTCCGGTTTGGCCACGTCACCGCGAGCGGTCTGAAAAAGATGGTGGCACCATGGCATAAAATAACAGAGGTGAGCAATTACTAGAATTTATTTTAAACAATAACCTAGAGATCTGTTATGTCGGCGCCAGGCCGACATTTGTTACTAAGGTACGGGAAGAGGTGCTAGACATAACTCTGGCAACCAATTCGTTTAAACCCCACATTAGGAATTGGCATGTGTCACCAGATGAATCCATGTCCGACCACAGGACAATTTTGTTTGAGGTAGCCTTCAATACAAAAGGATGTAACCCTAAAAGAAACCCCAGGAAAACAAACTGGGACAAATTCAGGTCAACTCTAGAGCTCAATCTTTCCAACGAACCGTCAGGATACCCTAGCCATCCCTTGGAATTAGATAGAGGGCTAGACAACCTAGGTCACGAAATAGTGAATGCCTTTGAAGACAGTTGTCCTCTAGGCAGACAGAAGCGGGAAACAGACGCACCATGGTGGAATGCTAGTCTTGAACGACTACGAGTAACCACTCGGAAGCTCTTCAACAAACCAAAAACTGATAGAAACTGGGAACTGTACAGGCAAAGCCTGACGCTCTACAACAAAGGGATCAGGAAAGCAAAACGGGAAAACTATAGAAACTTCTGTGAGGCAATAAGTAACGTCAACGAGGGCGCGAGACTGCACAAGGCAATAGCTAAAAGTGCAACGGATAGTAATTTAGCCCTGAGGAAAGGGAATAACACCTTCACCTCCACGGATCGGGTGAAATTAGAATTGCTATTTGACACGCATTTCCCGGGAAGTACTCCCATTACGGGAAACATAATGCGTGATCAACATAGAACCCCCAGGACAGTAGCTAATGACTGGGCAGCAGCCAAGTCTATAGTTAGCCCGAGAAACTCAAATGGGCTATTGGAACCTTCCAACCATTTAAATCACCGGGATTAGACATGATCCATCCATCTTTCTTACAGCAGGGGCAGGAACTACTCCTAACCCGCCTAAGAAGTCTAATGGTGAGCAGCCTAGCCCTTGGATACATCTCAAGTGCATGGTGCAGCGCTAGGGTGGTCTTCATCCCAAAGATCGCGAAGAATGATATCAGCAGCCCAAAGTCCTTCAGACCTATCAGCTTTATCAACTATGTCGCACCCTAGAAGGGGCAATTGACAGCAAATAAATAGTTATCTCTGCCTTTCTAGACATAGAGGGAGCCTTTGACAACACATCACATGATGCGGTTCGAGCTGCCCTGTCCAGAAGGAACATAGATGTTACTACGAGCAAAAGGATTGGCAACCTACTAGAATCCAGGCAAGCAACATGTACACTGGGCTCAAATAGCGTGACAATTGCAACCAGCAGAGGCTGCCCGCAAGTAGGAGTACTCTCCCTTTTGCTGTGGAGTCTGCTAGTAGATGAGCTTCTCAGCAAACTTACTGAAAAAGGAATCCAATGTCAGGGATACGCCGATGACATCGTGATAATCGCCAGGGGCAAATTTGAAGCGACACTCTACGACATCGTCCTACTCGGACCAAAGACAAGGCTAGACTGGTGCAGGGAGGTTGGACCCAACATAAATCCTGGTAAGACAGTCATCGTTCCCTTTACAAGGAAGTACAAACTACAGAGAATGAGACAAATCTCACTGCTAAAAACTCTTATAGGAACTAGCCGAGAGGTTAAATATCTAGGAATCACCCTGGATAGTAAGCTGAACTTCGCTTCCCATGTCCAAAAGACATTGGAAAAGTGTTACAGAGCACTCTATACCTGTCGAAAAATTGCTGGGAAATCCTGGGGAACCAGGCCTCAGATAATACGATGGCTATACTTAATGATCGTGAGACCAATCCTCAATTACGGAGCACTTGCATGGGGCAAACGAGCTAAGTTCACCAGCATGCAAAACCAGCTAGGAAAGCTGCAAAGACTTGCCTGCGTATGCATGACAGGGGCAATGAGGACCTGTCCTACAACTGCCTTAGAAATTCTGATGGAGCTAACACCACTCCACTGTGTAATTGAAATTCAACGCAAAGCTACACCCCTGAGAATAAGCACTGAGGGCACATGTAGTGGTTGCACTCTAACTAACAGGGATGCGACTAATCTGTTAGGTGAGGTGCCCCTAATACTCCACCCTAGGGATGAAATGACAGCCGAACTAATCTTCGAGCAGAACCTCACAGCACACCTAGGCAATAAGAAAGATTGGACCACATTGTCTGAAGTGCACCCGATGGCTAAACACACCATTGCGTGGTACACAGATGGATCCCTGACACAACAAGGCACGGGCCTTGGAGTGGTAGGGCCTCGCATAAAATACCACGAATCCCTTGGCCATTATACCAGCATATTCAAGGCTGAGGTATGTGCCATTGGACGTTGTGCAGAGCTCAACATACAGCGTGGATACAAGGAAAAGGACATATCGATCCTTTCGGACAGCCGAGCAGCAATTACTGCTTTACATAGTAACAAAATCACCTCGAAGCTAGTCCTAGAGGTGAAGAGTAAGCTAAATATATTGGGCAGCCGAAACAGGCTGGCCCTCAGATGGATTTCGGGACATAAGGATATATCCGGAAATGAACTTGCCGATAAAATGGCAAAACTAGGAGCCGAACAGCCCCTGAAAGGACCAGAGCCCTACTGTGGCATAGGGAGGCACACTATAAAAAAATACCTTAGGAAAGGGGAAGGCGCCATGAGACTAGAACACTGGAGGAATACCCCAGTCCTAAGGCAAGCCAAAACTCAAATAAATAACTACAACAAGAAGAGGTTCAAGGAACTTATTCAACTAGGGAAAAATTCACTTAGGATCGTTACCGGATTACTAACCGGGCACTGTAGACTGAAAAGTCACCTAGGTAAGATGGGAATAACCAGCAGTAGAACTTGCAGATTCTGCGACATAGAGGACGAAACCTCTAAACACATCATCGCAGACTGTCCGGCACTAGCAAGCATAAGATGTAAAATCTAAGGAACCAGAACTCTTACACCTGAGCTCTTAGGAAGAATTAACCCATTAAAAGTCCTCTACTTTATTCGAGGAAGTGGGTTCATATCTGAGCTGTAGGCTCTGAATGGGGGTACAATAGATCTTATAGGTCGCGATACACTAAACACCCCAATACTAATAATAATAATAATAATTAAGATTTAATTATTTAATTCTTCTTTTCATTTTATTATCAAAAGTTTTTAAATTATTTGAAAAATTAATCTTATTTAATTTTTAATAAATGTTTAAATTTTGTTTATAATTATATTTCTAAGTGTAATCTAAGTTATGTGAACGGTGTTAAAAGCCCTGAACAATGATTGTCAAACTGTGTGGGAGCCTGTAGTTATGACAGATGTTTTCATGTTGTTTTATTTTCTCATTTGTTTATTATTTATGAACAGCTCACATAACGTATTATTTTTTATTTTCACTTTATAATCACAAATAACTAAATCTAAAGAAAATTTAAAATAATAGTTTTAAGTTCATGTATATAGGTTCTCCACGTCCAAAAGATCTGTTGCCGGTGTGAGGTGTGCTCTGTTTATGTAAATGTCATGACGTATTTTAAGAGTTTGGAGATAGGAAGAGGAATTTATTCGCAATGAATTGAGTTTGTTTTTCTTCTTTTCTTTTAGGTTGGTTTGGTTTGAATTTTTCTATTTCTTTACTTTACTTTTTCTGTATGCCATTTGCGTCTACTTTTGTAAGACATAATTTTGTTTTTGATTTCACTTCACATGTTTTATTTACTAAGCCCACTAGGGCACACTGGAGCCTCATAAAAAATACAAAAAAATATTACCACAAAAAACAAAAAGAACTTGTAGCGCTTGTCTGAGTGGCCACTAAATCCGCGTGGTTGCCACTCCAAGCCTGACGAGATTACACCTTGACGAGATCTACTTGGAATCCCGTTGAGCTGATTGAAAGCGGTTCCGGGCCAGAGGGCTGTTCCTAGCCGGTCCGCATAGCGATTGTTGCTGGGCGGTGGGAGCGCCTGGCCAAGGTGAAGGTATTGGAAACATTTTTTCCTATAGACGGGCCAATAATAAAGGCAGCTATCCTTCTTGAGACAATAGATCGCTAATCTTGGTGTGGAACTGGGTGCCTAAAACATGTGGTAGGGCGTATGTAGGTACTTGTAAAAATGTTCAGTTAAAGGAATTAAATACCTTTATACGGCATCCAAAATCCAGAAAATATACTATGAATATAGGTACGCGGAGGAATAATATTTCCCACGAATCACTCTGTTGTTTTTAATTTAGCCCTGCACGTGTTGGCAGTATACATTTTTTAAATGTATTTTTACTTGCCAATATATGTCAAGAGAAATCTAATCATTGCTTAGCGGAAAGTTTTGAAAGCTTGTATGCGTGGGGAGTTAGAATGGTGGGATAAGTAAAAAGTGTTGAGCTTGTCACACTTTATCTATTTTTAGGTAACTTAAAGCTTATCCTTAAACAGGGTATAATTTTAGGTTAAGCCAAAGCGGCAGTTCTAATTCTCGTTGCCACCCAATGATATCGATGTTCCACAGCGTGACTCCTTGTGTCGATATTTCCATTATCTTGTGCCCACCGATCGACACTATCGTCTAGTGCCAATCGCCCGCCATGAATCGAAGTGCCCCCATCCCTTGTTTATAGTGACTTCGCACAATGCTTTGGTAAGCGCAATTTCCTATCTATTTCATGTTTACTTATTTTCTTTTTCCCCCAAAGCTTGGCCCAGGATTGCAGAGTTGACCTTTCCTGCCCTTGGGGCCGGGGTATATGACCCTGCTCGGCTCATCGCTTTCTTGCGTCGTTCTGCATTTATTTGGCAAGTGGTTTGTTTCCCTGCGACCCCGGTTTTCATGTAAATCTCTCATTTCAGATTGCCGGATCATCCGTAGTGCATTTCATGTGTGTGTATTTTCATTTTATTTTTACCGTGGCCGTTTTTGTGTGTGCGCGTCATTTTCGTGTTTTTCCGGCTTGGCATGCTAATTAATTTAACTACGGCCGTTTATTTGTGTGCGCGTTATTTTCGTGTTTTTCCGGCTGGGCATGCTATGGTAAAGCTCTCGAGCTGTACCGTCTCCCCTCTTTCCTCGGGAAACAAAGATCTGGTCGTGGTCTTCCTCGATTCGTACAGAGTCTGCCGACGATACGGATTGTTGTTGGCCTGCGGTCTTTTCGGTTTCTTGTCCTGTGCATTACCTTATTCTTCGCGGCGTATTAACGGATGACTCTGGCTACATGCCCGACGCAGAATCTGTTTGCCTCGTTGTCTGGGTCACTGTGCCTCCCTGTTTCCTGCGTTCTATATAGACTCTGGTACTTGTGCCCGACGATATAGTCCGCACTTTTTGTCGTTGAATGCTCGTGTGTTCCTGCGGTCTATACAAACTCTGGCTTATGCCTGACGCTATAGTCTGTGCTTTTTGTCGTTGCATGCTTGTGCTACCCTGCGGTCTATATAGACTCTGGCTTATGCCCGACGCTATAGTCCGCTCTTTTTGTCGTTGCATGCTCGTGTTGTCCTTGCTTGTCTGTACCGAGTTCTTGTGTTTGTTGCTTAAGATCACTGACGTGGACGGTTCGTTCTTTTTGTGTATCCTTGTGGCGGATTTTACAAATGACTGGTGAGACGAAATCTATTACCGTGTACGGTCCGTCATATTTCGGCGCTAGCTTTGCCGCGAAACCCTCGGCTGCCTTTGACAAATGGTGCTCCTTCGCCCAGACCGTGTCCCCTATTGTTGGATTCCATTGCCTTCTTCGTAGATTGTAATGCCTGGCTTGGTCCTGAGCAGCCTTCTCTATGTTCCTGCGCACAATTTCGAAGATCTCCTTCATCTTATTGGCCTTATCTTCAGGCGTTTCCGTCTGCTTTCCTGTGCCGATGGTTTCCCTGTCGTACAGGGCGCTGGGCAGTCGAGGCTCTCGAGCCTGCGTGAGGAAACACGGGGAGTACCCTGTTGACTCCGACGTACTTGAATTTACCGCTAGCATAATCTCCGGCCACTTCTCGTCCCAATTCCTCTGGTTCTGTCCCGCAAACTGCGCTATCATGGTTTTAACTGTTTGGTTTGCTCTTTTCGTCGGATTCTCCTGCGGTGTATATGGTGCTGTGAATTGTTGCTTAATGCCCATTTCGCTGAGGAATTTTTTGAATGCGCGACTGGCAAACTGAACTCCATTGTCCGTTATTACCACCTTCGGGACTCCGAACCTAGCGATGACTCTTTCTCGGAACGCCTTTTGAAGTCTTTCTGCCGTTGCTGCTCGCAGTGGCACCAATTCTGTCCACTTTGAGAACCTATCTATCAGCACTAGGAGCATCTGGTCCGACAAAGTCTGCACATACAGTTGCCCATGGTTCTTCGGGTATTTGCGTCAGCATCTTCCCAGCTGCCTGCATCTGGTTCGGCTTGTATTTGAGGCATGTCTCGCATTTCCTTACGTGGGCTCGGGCGCCCCTATGCATTCCTGGCCAGTAATATCGAGCCGCCAGCCTTGCAATCGTTTTCCGACTTCCCACGTGTCCAGCGGCTGGTGAGTCGTGATTCTCCTTCAGGACTGTTTCCCTCAGCCCCCGTGGGACACAGAGCTTCCATGCTGCTGCTGCTCTGTGCGGGATATGCTTGTATAACGCGCCTCCCTCCATGATGTAGTCCGGAAACTTCTGTGGCTGTGTGTTAATCTTCTCACACATATCCTTGATCCAGCTACATGTTCCCTGCGTGTCCTCCGGAGTTTCTTTGGTTAGCCTAAAGGCTTCTGGTAGAGGCTGTCTTGACAGTGCATCAGCGACGTTAAGCTGCCCCTTCCTGTATGATATTTCGAAATCATACTGCTGCAACTCCACTTCGCTATTCTTCCTGAGGGACTTTCGATGCTGTTTAACCATTTAAGCGCCATATGGTCCGTCACCACTTTGAAGTGGTATCCTTCCAAGTATGGTTTGAGCTTCCGGATTGCCCACACGATTGCCAGGCATTCCTTTTCGCTGGTTGAATAGTTCTTTTCCGCGCCATTCAGGGTCCGGCTTGAATATGATATGATCTTTTCGCCGCTTTCAGTTTCCTGAGTCAGAACTGCCACTATACCATAATCGCTTGCGTCCGTCTGCAGTACAAATGGTTTATCGAAATCTGGGCATGCCAGAACAGGATCGGCCACTAGCCTTGCCTTCACCTCCTCTGAATTCCATGTCCATTTCGTGCCTTTCCGCAATAGATCATTTAGTTGTTTTACTATTCGCGCAAAGTCGGGCACGAATCGCCTGTAACACGATGCTACGCCCAAATATTGGCGCAGTTCCCGGATGCTTGTGGGTGGTTTCAGCTCGGCTATGGCTGCTACTTTTTCGGGATCAGTGCCGATTCCTTGGTCCGTAACGCGGTGTCCAGGTAAAGCAGTTCGCTTCTGAAGAAATTACATTTTTCGGGATTTATCCTCAGGTTTGCCTGTTTAAGGCGTTGGTAATCTTCTTCCAGTGTGCGTCCGATCACGATGATGTCGTCTTGGTATGCAAACGCGTGTGGTGACATCCCCGGTCCAATAACCTGGTCCAGTTCTCTCTGGAAATTCGCCGAGGAGGAGTGTAAGCCAAATGACATTACCTTCCACTGGAAAAGCCCCTTTCCTGGCACTGTGAATGCCGTGAATGGCCTGCTATTTTCTTCCAGAGGAATTTGCCAGTATCCATCTTTCAAATCCAGACTGCTTATGTACCTCGCCTCTCCAACTGGTCCAATATGTAATTTATCCTTGGCATCGAATAAGCATCTTTGATGGATTTGGCATTGATCTGTCTAAAGTCGACACAAAGCCTCCACTGACCTGTATTTTTCTTCACCATGACTATCGGGGAGCTGTACGGACTTCTCGAGTGTTCTATGCATCCCTTCTCCATCAACTCGTCGACTTTCGCTTTGATTTCCCCTTGAACCTTTGAATTTTTCGGGTAGTATCTCTGTTTGATTGGTTTGTCGTCCTTCATGGTGATTCGGTGCTCGGCTATGTTGGATGTTCCACTCATTGTTCGAAATTCCGCGAGCTCCTGTTCTAGGAATTTTTCAACGTCGTATTCCTCAGAGTTGGTTTGCACCACCGCAACGGACAATTTTTCCTCTAACCACCCGTTGTGCCTTCTTCTTTCTGGGATCACTACCGTATGTCCGGCACACCTTATTTCGGCGCCGACTCCCGTTAGGAAATTCCATCCTAGCACCAGCGAGTCTACCACTCCTGGTAGGATCAGCAGCTCATGGGCAATTGCTTATTGCCGAATTCGATTTCCACCTCGAGCTGCGTGTTTATCCCGCTGCACCTGCCATCTTCCAACCTAACTTGCCTTCTCGTCCTTGTAATCTTTCCATAAGCAGCCAGTATTTCCGCCAGCTCCTCGCTTATAAAGCTCGCTGTTGTCCCGGTGTCGATTGTGGCTATGTGTGAGGTTCTGCCAATCTGTACCGCTGCGGATAACTGCTGCTCTTCTTCGATTAATTCGCCAGTTAGTTTGGAGAGACAACACCTTGCGACCCCTTCTCGCCTCTCTGCGGCTGGGATCGCGGGCCATTTCCCGATCTCTGGCAGCACTCTACACTCCTAACCCCCACCTTGCCGCAAGTCCAGCGGAAAAGCAGCCGCTGGTTTTGGCATCCTCTTGCCCAATGTCCGTGACCGCCACACCGTCTTCAAGCTTCGTGTGGGTTCACGATGTGTGTCTGTGACCTGTGGGCTGTTGGTGCTGCGCTGGGTGGTCTCTGATTGGTATTGGGTGGCCTCCATAACGTGCTCTGGTGGTTGTAGGTGTTTGGAGTCCATTGGCTTGGACCGTCGATAGGTGCTTGGTATCCGCCTTCTTCTTCGCACCTTCTACACGTGACTTGTTGTGGTGCTGTTGCTTTGCTTCGCGAGAATTTGTTTTCTTGAATAAATGCTTCTCGCTCTTTCTCGAGTTCTTCATACTCGTCAGCCAGCACCATTAGAGACTTTAGATCTTCTATCTTATACGTCCTCAGGGAAATCCTCAGGTCCGAAGTGCAGTTTTCCTTTATCTGCTCTAGTGTTTCCTTTGGGGAGTAGCCGAGTGGTCTCATCATGGTCTGCATGTCAACCATATAGTCCTTGAACGACTCTCTGAAACCCTGTTTTCTTTGTTTGACCTGATCTGCGAGCTTTGAGAAGAAACCCCTTGGCAGGAAATACGTTTGAAAACTGTCGCTGAACTCTCCCCATGTCCTCCAGTGTTTATTGTTTGATATGAACCATTTTAGGGTCTTGCCTTGCAGCAATTCAGGCATGGCTCGGGGAATGAGGTTCAGGTTCAAACCGTATGTGTTTGCTGACCATTTCACGTGTTCCAGAAACTCCAGTGGTTTCTCCGTGCCGTCAAACTTGAACGACCATTCCCTGACTTGCTTTGCGACTATTGCATAGTCTGGTGCGCTAGGCCTTTGCTGTTCTGTTCTTCTTTCTTGGCTCCGAAGGAAAGTTGTCTGTCCGTCTGTCCGTCCGTCTCTACGCAAACTAGTCTCTCAGTTATCTAAAGCTATCTGCATGAAACTTTTCCAAAAGTTGTCTTTCTATTGCAGGTAGTATATAAGTCGGAAAGAGCCGGATCGGACGACTATAGCATATAGCTCCCATAGGAACAATCGGAAAAATAAATTTAAAAAAATTATAACTTTTCTATTTTTTAATTTTTTTTTTTAGTTCTTCGACACAAAGTAATGGTTAATTATTTCAGAATTACGATTTAAATTTCATCAAAATCGGACGACTATAGCATATAGCTCCCATAGGAACAATCATAAAAATAAATTTAAAAAAAATTATAACTTTGGTTTTTCTTAATTTTTTTTTAGTGCTTCGATATATGGTATTGGTTAAATATTTCAAAACTACGGTTTAAATTTCATCAAAATCGGACGACTGTAGCATTTAGCTCTTATAGGAACAATCGTATAGCTGGCATAGGAACTATCGAATAATTAAGCTGAAAATCATCATAGCTTCAATGTTTTTAAACATACACGCAAGTAAATCATAATTTTAACGTTTTCAAGAGTATATAGTTTTTGAAATAGCTGCAAGGGTATATGAATTTCGGCACGCCGAAGTTTGCTTCCTTTCTTGTTTATTATTATTTGTTCCGCATATTTTATCTCCTTAGCCGTTAAATAACACGGATAAGTTAAATTTTTGGTTTTAATATTAATAAACCGAACTATGTAGCAAATTATTCTTGTTAATTTGTGCATGCATGAATATTTTCAAAATAAACTATGGATAATAACCTCCTCAGAAGTTAACACTGCATGAACACTTCTTTCTTCTGCTGCAATTGATTTAGTCGGCCAATTTTCTTTTGATTCTTTTAACCAATTTGGCCCATTCCACCAAAGTCCAAAATTTATTAATTCACCAGAATATATTCCCCTTGACGCCGCATCTGCTGGATTATCTTCTGATTTAACGTGATTCCATTCTACATCTGTATATCTTCGAATTTCATCTGTCCTATGTTTAATAAATTTGATTTTGCTTTGACCACCTTTAATCCAAGCCAAAGTTAGAATCACTCCATGCGTATATTTTTGCAGCATTATTAATCGATTCTTTAATTTTGTTTATTAAATTACTCAATAGATGAGCTGCACACAGTTTTAGTTTCGGAATTGTTTTCTTATTTTTAATGGGATTTACTCTGCTTATGCTGGCTACTATTGTAACCACCGTTCCTACTGTTGCATATACTACTGCCGCATATGCCTTTCCAAATTTGCTTTGAATCCATCTCGGTATTTGGATTTTCTCCAATAATAAAAGTTTTTCTTTATAACTCCTGGGCATCATCATTTGATAATTCCTGATCCCAGCTATTTTCAGAAATCCAAAGTTTTTGCACAAATAGCTTCCCTGTAATGGTTACTGGGGCCAACCATCCTAATGGGTCGTGTGTGGAAAGAACTGTTCGCTTATTTTCTTTTTTAGAAATTCCTAAGTTAACGTTAAATTTAAAATTGTCTTTTTGGGGTTTCCATTGAAGTCCCAATGTTTTGACAAACTAATTTTTTTAATAGTTATTAACTTGTTATCACCTGTATCCTCTACAACTTTTAATATTTCTGGTTTGTTAGAAATCCATTTTATTAAATTCAGGTTAACTTTATTTAACTCGCTGGAAATCTGCTCTATAATATTAATGGCGTTTTTCACTGAATCGGCTCCTGTCATGAGATCGTCCATGTAGAAGTCATTTCTAATTATATTACCAATTTCTTTATTTTTACACTTATTTGCTATATCTACCAGAACTCTAGTAGCCAAATATGGAGCAGATGCAGTACCATAGGTTACTGTTTTTAATTTATAGGACTTTATCTTATCTTCAGGTGAATCTCTCCATAATATATATTGATATTCTTGATCTCTGTCATCAATAAATATCTGTCGGTACATTTTTTCTATGTCTGCAGATATAACGTATTCCCATTTACGCCAATTTAAAATTATGTCAAAAATATCTTTTTGGACTCTAGGTCCAACCCACATTATGTCATTAAGACTTTTGTTGTTAGTTTTGGCCGAAGCGTCAAACACTACTCCTAATTTTGTAGTTAGACTTGAGTCCCTAACTACGGCTTGGTGAGGTAGGTAATATTTTCCCTCCTTCTTCGACTCAACCATATGTCCAAGATCAATTTATTCTTTCATAAATCATTTATAGGCATCTCTAAGTTTCTCATGCCGCTGGAATTTTTTCTACATATTTATTAGCCGTGCCATTGCCTGTGGCTTGGAGTCCCCCAAGGATGTATCGTCCTTAAATGGAATCCCACCAATATACCTCCCACTTGAATTAATTGTGGTGGTTTCAATAAAATTATTTTCACAAATTTCGGTTTCAATATCATTTTTATCCTCATTTTCCAATTCCCAGAATCGTTCTAAATCTTGTACTTCAATAGTAGTTGCAACTATTGAGTGAGTATCCTTAGACTTAGTACACCCAGAAACAATCCACTCGAAATGTGTATTTTGACCTAACAGGCCATTAATTTTTGCCATACCTTTCTTTGAGATATGTGTATAAATCTGTTCCAATTATTACATCAACTCGGCCTGGCTTATTAAAGTCCGGGTCAGCCAATGAAAAATTTTGCCATTTAGATTTATCTAAATTTATTTCTCTAATAGGAAGAGCTTTATTAATTTTGGCAATATTATTGCCTCGGTGGTCAATGGCTTTTTCGTATGAGGGGATTTTATTAACATTTTTATTTTATATTTGGATACATATGTACCTTCCGAAGATATCCCACTAATCTCAGTTTTAGATTTTGGCAGCTTTAGAATTTGCGCTGCTTCTTCTGATATGATAGTGCTTTGGGATCCACTATCAATCAGCGCTCTCAAGCTTTCAAAACCGCCATTGGCAGATTTTACTTTGATTCTTGCTGTTGCAAGCAATGCTTGAGTCACACAAGTGTTGACTTTTTCCCTTTTTTGAGTATTTAAGTGCAGCATTGTGTGATGGGTTTTATTACAAAACGAACACAAATTTTCGCTTTTACATTTTTGCCTGTTATGATGTTTTAAACATCTGGTGCATAATTGCACCTTTTTAACGATATCCAATCGCTCTGCGGGATTCATCCCTTTAAATTTGTGGCATTGGGTTACGGTGTGTCCCATCATTTTGCAGATTGGGCACCGTTCACTCCAATTTGGAAAACTATTTGGCCTGGGAAAGCTATAATTATTATGAGTACCGGAAGACTTTCTGATAGGCTTTTCTTCCTGTACAGAGCAAGTCGAACACAGCCGCTGCTCCAAAAAATCCATAACATTCGATATATTCTGGATGTCTTTTGTTTTTTTAATGTGACTCTCATACAGTTGAAGAGTTTGGGTATTAAATTTATTGAGCACCATATGAGCAAATATCACATCAATTTAGATTGGCCTTCAGTTTTAGGATGTGTATCGCTTCATTAATGGTGTCGATGAAATTTTTTATCTGCCTGACAGAATCAATATTTAAAATTGAGAGCTCCATCAGGCGATTAAGCTGCGCCGAGAAAATTTTACGATTGTTTTCGTACCGCTTGGTTAGAAGTAATCGTAATTTTCGGCGGAACCCAACAAAAGGTGAGCGACAACTTTTCGCGCTTCACCTCTTAAGGCTGATTTCAGATAATTAAATTTTAGGGAGGTACTAAGATCCTCCGTTGTATGTATTAACTCCACAAACAATTCTTGAAAGAGGTCCCGCTCTTTGGCGTCACCGTCAAATGCTGGTACCTCAATTTTTGGTAGGCTTGGCAAATTTTCTATTTTACTAACCACCTCAAAATTACTTGCAACTAGTCCCTTAATGTGTTAATCGATTTCAGTTGAAATATTTTGAATATCGAATTCAAACTCGCTAAGGGTTAAATCAAATTCTACACTACGAGCCCCAAATTTATTTTTAAGCTCTGAAATGCTTTGCCAGAGGAAATTAATCTTATTTTTTCGTATTCTTAGAGTTCCTTTTTTCTCACTTTGTATTTCTAAGAATGTTTTGTTTAAACGTTCCCTAAGTTGCTCTATTAAGGGATGTTTATGCTCTTTTTTTAATGGCTGCCTCTTTTTTAAGAGCCTCATAGTCGATCTTTAATTGATTAAAGATCGACAATACCTGGTCATACCTCTTTTTTGTGAAATATTCATGGACTACTGGACCAAGCTTAATCAAACCATTATGATTGGTTATAAATTCCCTTTTTAGCTCGTTTATGATTTCGCTTGAGAAATTTCTACCACCTTTATCGCTAACTTCCCTACACGCTTTGTTAATTTCTGACTGCCTTTTAAGCAGATTTAAAACTTGCTCGGACACCATTTTATCAACAAATATATAATTTAACTGAGAGACTAGTTTGCGTAGAAACGGACGGACGGACAGACGGACATGGCTAGATCGACTCTCCTAGTGATGCTGATTAAGACAATATATACTTTATAGGGTCGGAGATGTCTCCTTCACGCGTTGCAAACTTCTGACTGAAATTATAATACCCTCTGCAAGGGTATAAAAATTTTGTTTGGGTTTTTAAATATACCCTTGCAGAGGGTATTATAATTTCAGTCAGAAGTTTGCAACGCAATGAAGGAGACATCTCCGACCCTATAAAGTATATATATTCTTGATCAGCATCACTAGGCGAGTCGATCTAGCCATGTCCGTCTGTCCGTCCGTTTACGCAAACTAGTCTCTCAGTTTTAAAGCTATCTGCATGAAACTTTCCCGAAAGTTTTCTTTCTATTGCAGGTAGTATATAAGTCGGAACGAGCCGGATCGGACGACTATACCATATAGCTCCCATGGGAACAATCGGAAAAATAAATAAAAAAATGATAACTTTGCTGTTTTTAAAATTTTTTTTTTAGTTTTTCGACATATAGTAATAGTTAAATATTTCAGAATTACGATTTAAATTTCATCAAAATCGGACGACTATAGCATATAGCTCCTATAAAACTATCGGAAAAATAAATGAAAAAATTATTACTTTGCTGTTTAAAATTTTTTTTTAGTTCCTCGACATATAGTAATGGTTAAATATTTCCGAAATACGGTTTAAATATTTCCGAATTACGGTTTAAATATTTCCGAATTACGGTTTAAATTTAATCAAAATCGGACGACTATAGCATATAGCTCCCATAGGAACAATCGGAAAAATAAAGAATATTTAATAGCTGCAGAGGTATATGAACTTCGGCTTGCCGAAGTTTGCTTTCATTCTTGTTTTTTGTTTGTTTATGTTCTTGTGTTTACGATTATTTTTTTTTTACGTATCGCACACTAAGTTCTCCGTTCACAAGAACCGTATAAGCTGATGTTAGAGGCCGCAAGCACGCCTTACCACGATTAAAAAAATGGGTAATATAGCAACCCTTAGCTTTATTTCAAGACTCTAAGGTGCTCTTTATTAAAAAAAAAAGATTCTTTTGTATCTTTTTGCTTGATGTATTATTCTCTGTTCCTTACCACGGGTTCTTGTTCTTGTTGTTGTGTTTACGATTATTTAAAGTATTTTTTTTTTTTACGTATCGCACACTAAGTTCTCCGTTCACAAGAACCGTATAAGCTGATGTTAAAGGCCGCAAGCACGCCTTACCACGATTAAAAAAATGGGTAATATAGCAACCTTTAGCTTTATTTCAAGACTCTAAGGTGCTCTTTATAAAAAAAAAATTTCTTTTGTATCTTTTTGCTTGATGTATTAATCTCTGTTCCTTACCACGGGTGGGGGGCAACAAGAAATATTTTATTTTGCTACCTTCAGAATTTATGGAGCTGGTTTATAACTCGGAGTCCCTTACCACTGATGGGGGAAAACTGCAGAGTGTCTCGAAGCACAAAAAATGTTAGAGCGATCTAATAAAAGACGTCTACATTTGCTGAGTTATAATTTTAAACTGTTTTTATTTCAATAAGATTCTTAGCAAGTAACATTGGTGTGATTCGTATTCTATTCTTATCTATGGCCTACGCAGAGACAACTTTTGGAAAAGTTTCATGCAGATAGCTTTAAAACTGAGAGACTAGTTTGCGTAGAAACGGACGGACGGACGTCTACATTTGCTGAGTTATAATTTTAAACTGTTTTTATTTCAATAAGATTCTTAGCAAGTAACATTGGTGTGATGCGTATTCTATTCTTATCTATGGCCTACGCAGAGACCGCATCTGTTTAGCCCTGAGCGGGAGAGCTATATTTTGACCCCCGCACAAGTCCTTTGTGTAGGGTGGGAAACATTTCAAGTGATAATATTTAGAGGCTCAAGTGGCCTGCACTTTCAGATTACAAGTGCTAACAACTGTTCCCTTGGATTTTAAGTAACAGATCGTAATTTATGGCTCTGGCTCCATTGACAAGTAACATGCACAGAACTCATAAAATCTTTTATTTGAAATCATTATCTTATTTCTAATAACCCACGGAGTGACTTGTTTATCCCTAAACTGAGAAAAAATGTTTAAGTGCGATAAGGGAGATCACAACTACCCTGATAGCACTTGTAGCTAAAACATTCTGTGACCGCTCACAGAAGGTCATTTTTCAAGTGGCTGATCCGTTCAGCTCATATACTTATATGTATTCGTGTTCATCTGTGAACATTACCATTCCAGGTTTTTTCACTAAAACGACAGGAGACGACCATGAGCTGTTTGACTCTTGAATCACCCCCAGTGCACTCGTCCGATCCAACTAATCATACATTTGATTCTCCACCGCAGGCGACACGCATAGTGACGCTGTTTGATAGCCTTAGCATCGGCTACATCAATAAAATGGGAAATTAATGAATTTCTAACAAGTCCTTGTTAAGAAAATGAAGGGTAAAAATTGACCGCTTTCTATAAATGTTTTTGTTGATTAGGAAGCACTGATCTCATTGTTTGGTCTGCAATAGATGATATAATCAAAAACTGTCTATCCCGAGGTAGAGGTCTTCAACCAGGGAGGGAACCAAATAGAAAGAAATTGTTTTAGTTTCGTTTCTATAGGTTACACCAATAACTACTCTACCAATGATATTTTGGTTTTTACCGTCAGCAGTTTTTACTTTGGAAGTTAGAAGATGAAGAAGAAGTTCAGATGCAAAACTACGATGCTGACGGAAGTCCCAGTATCCATTAACCTATTAAATGTTTTATCAAAGTTTCTTGAAAAACTTTTTTTTTTTTTTTGTTTACATATGCATTTTATTTATTGAAACTTCTCTTCTTCTATATCTGACAGTCAAGATGACTGACGCGAGATGAAAGGGCTCTAATAACTATTGCTGAGCTGGAAGGTCATTTCGTTTCCCTGGCTAGGCCCCTGGCGAGCTGGTTTGGATGAGAAGTTAGTTTGGTGTGGTAGGACGCTTTTTGTTTTGATATTTCATCTTTTACGGGTGAATGCCAAGATCTCTGTGGATGTTGTCGTTCCGAACATACCAAGGTGCCCCAGTGATAGTTCTCAGGATTTTAGTTTGTGCTCGCTGGATAATATCGATGTTACTGCTGCTCGCGTTGCCTCACAATTGGGAGCCGTAAGTCCAGACTGGCTTAAGCGTTGAATTGTAGAGCAGGACCTTGAAGTCTAGGCAGAGGGGGGAGCGAGCGTTTATGATCCAATGAAGGCTATTGGATTTTAGTTTTAGATGAATTTTCTTAGCTTCGAAATGTCTCCGTCATGTAAGTCTCCTGTCTAGGTGGACGCCAAGGTACGTTACATCGTCAGCTTGTGGAAGTGGCGTGTTATTTAGAGTTAGCGGGGGACACGTTTGTCTGTTAAGAGTAAACGTTATGTGTTTACACTTTTGCGTATTTATTTTTATACGCCAGTCTGATAACCAGCTCTCCACTACCACGATATGATCAGCTAGTAGTGCTGTTGCCTGAATTGGGCATTTGGACCGACTTAGGATCGCGGTATCGTCTGCGAATGTAGAAGTAGTTAGCCGCTCGTTCGTGGGAATATCTGCAGTGTAGAGGAGAAATAGAGTTGAACCAAGGGCGCTACCTTGCGGAACTCCAGCCTCTATCGTGTAATCGTCGGATATTGTAGTGTTGCATCTCACGGCGAAGGCTCTGTTGTAAAGGTATGACTCAAGTATCCTGTGAGTCAGTAACATTCTGATTTTATGCATAAGGCCATCGAGCCAGACTCGGTCGAAAGCCTGGGCAACGTCAAGTATTCCCGAAGCTCGAATGCAGTTCGTATTTCTGTTGTTAATCTATTGACTTGCTCTATTGTTCCATGGCTTTCTCGAAAGCCAAATTGATGTGCCGGAATATCGTTGTGCTCTTTCAGATGTGGGATTATGCGCGTCAGAAGGCATTTTTCGAGCAGTTTTGACAGACACGAGAGTAAACTTATCGGTCTGTATGAAGCTGGTATTGTGTGATCTTTTCCTGGCTTTGGGATCATTATGATTACCGACTTTTTTCATTTTTTTTTGGGAAGTAGCCAAGTCGTGTAATTCCGTTCAGGAATTTACAAATTACCTCAACTGCACAGTTTGGGAGTTCAATGAGCATCTTAGGAGTTATTAGATCACCTCCTGGGGCCTTTTTAGTTTTTAATTGCTCGATAATGACTTTTGCAACTTCGTTTGGTTGAAACAGAATTGGCGCCGTCTCAGTTCCAATTTGAATTGACTGTAGTGTGAATGAGTTATTTGCAGGGTTTGGCTGAAAAACATTTCGAAGGTGTAAAGCAAATGTAGAAGCTCTGACTTTGTCGCTTCTGGCCCAGCTGCCTGAAGAGTCTCTTATGGGAGTTACTGTTTCGGCCAGCGCACTTAGATTTGGGTGGGCCCTCCACAACGGATGCTTAATGCTGGTGGGTGAAAGTTTCTCAATGTACTGGCGTTCTGCTTTTTCTTCTTCGTGCCTTAGAGCCCTGGTAGGTCTGCGACCAGCTTCCTTAAGGCTATGTTTTGAGGATGGCGATCTGCTAGTTTGCCAAGCACGCCTCAAACGTCTTTTCTCCAAAACAAGCTGTTCGATTTCAAGGTTAGTCATGTGCTGGTGTGTGTGCCCATCCCTCCCTTGCGGTGTAGAGACTTTGGCTGCTGCGACGAGTACAGACTCCAGTGCATCGGCATAGCAGTCGATGTCCTCTTTGATGTTGAGCTGAGGAGTTAGTTCAATGTGGGAACTAACGTACCTTTTGAGCTTCAGCCAGTTGGTTCGATGCGACTTCAGCCTGCAAGGGTGCTCGATTAGTTCCTGGTTTTGAAGAAAAGTTATTAGCACTGGTGAGTGGTCCGATGATTGCGAGGAATGTTTTTTGTCACAGCAAAATCAATTAAATCAGGTAGTTTCCTAGGATCTGTAGGCCAGTATGTAGGACTGCCTGGTGAAACGTAGTCCAGTTTGTTGCATGTTTTGATGAGTGCATAATAGAGTTGCCATCCTTTGGGGGTCACAAGGCGGGATCCCCAGTGTGTATGCTTGGCGTTGTAATCACCTGCTGCTATAAATCGCTCTCCAAGTGAATTGTAGAAGTCCATGAATTGGTCTTCGGAGACTGTAAAGCGGGGTGGGCAGTAGACAGCGGCAATGGCAAGGTTGCAGTTGCCCAATTGTAATTTTATCGATGTAGCTTGCAGATAATTTTTTGCAAACCGTTGGTGAAAGTGGTGTTTGATGCGGTCTTTTATTAGGATGCCGGTTCCGCCATGTGCTTTACCATCTGGATGATTGGTGCCGTAGGACGTGTATCCCCGTATTTGAAAGTTATATTTGCTGGTGAGGTGCGTTTCTGCCAGCAACATAACGTCGATGTGGTTTTCGTTCAGAAATTGAGTTATTTCAGGTATATGCCGTGAAACACCGTTGGAGCTGTAAGTATTTGTAACAAGATATTTTGGTTTTGCATTAGAGTTTGTATGGTGGTTTTCATGAAGGACATAAATTCCATCATATTTTGTTGCAAAGTTATCATCATAGTTTCCAAGTTACTTTGTGGCTGCCCCATGGCCTGCTGTATGTTATCGATTTTCGGCTCTATGTGAGCTGTGCCTGATCTTAGAGCACTGGCGTAGAAAAAGCCGTTTGTGGCAATTGAGGGCCCAATTGATGACCTGGCTGCTTTTGCGAAGAAAACTTCCTGTGTCGTTTGTGATTTCATGAAGATGTTCTGGCGTGCCGTTGTCGCTCGTTGCATACGACTTTATATCTCCTTGTAGACTGGACAGCTTACACATTTTTTAGTGAGAGAGTCTTCCTTGTTGGTAGGGCGGGGTTCGGAGCCGTGGCAGTTTCCACAAGCTACACAAACTGACCTGAGGGTGCAGTAAGCTCTGGTGTGTCCGTATTCCTGGCAATTTGTGCATTGCACTGGCCCGTTCCGTTTGTGAGGCTCTTCTACTGTGATCCTACGGTGCAGGAGGTACTGCAACTTGTAATTTGGGTGCACTGCGTTTTTTTTCAAAGTTCTGGTGTCTGACTCCAGCTCGACCTTGAAAAGTGGTTGCGGCTTCTTGTTTTTGTTTATAATATTTATAAAATGTTTTGGGTAAAAACCGTTTCGGAGGGGGTCACATCGGGTTCTATTCCCTTGAGCACAACTTGTAAGCCTTTGCAACTTTTCAGCTGGTACGTGTAGAAATTATTTTTGACATCGTTTAAATACTTCGACACTACTCGGAAATCTTCTTCTGTTTCGGTTTGAAGTTTTGTTTCGCTTATATTCCCTTTCATAAGCGGAATGACATGAAAGTTATCTATTTTGTTGACTAGGACGTTGGAGATTTTCTCCCGAACAAAAATAGGTGGTGGCTTAAGTTTCTTTGGGGCTAATTCTTCAGACTCTCTTTCAGGCTCCGCCAGAATGGAAAATCTATTTTCATTTAATGGACCGAGATTTTCAGGGCCTTTGTTGGTACGGTTTATTTTGGGCATATTGCCGTCCGATTTTTTTGGGGGTGTTAGCTTGCGCTTGGAAATATTAATGTAGCGACCCATGCCTGTCTGCATGGCCGAACCCGCTTGCGGAGTTGTCAATTCACCTACCGTAGCTTTGTTTTTGCCGTTTGACCCGATTTTTGCACTTAGTTGTGTTGTTGCTTTACCCGCGACAGAGACCGTTGTGGTTGACGTAGTAGCTACTGTTGTTGTTGCACTAGGTGGCAGAAGCTCGGTTGGAGTTTAGCATTGCTCACTCCATGGCGGTTGAGCGGTGAAAAGTAGGGCGGGAGAGCAAGAACTAGCTCTCTGGTTTTCGGCGGTCAGTAAACTTGCACTTTCTTGCACTTTCGGTTCTAGAGTATTACTCGTGAAAGAGAAATAAGCATTGTTACGGGCCAAGGAGAGACGACGTTTGTCTTGCTCTCTCTGGGCTTTTTCACGGGCTTCGTCTTGTTGTTTTTGGCGTTGAGTGCGGTGATCCACGTTCTTACTCATTTGTTTGTTGTTAGTGCGTAAAGATTAATTAATTAATAATTTAAAACTTTAGTTTACGATATGCGAATTAGCATCACGAATCGCAAAACCTCGCGTTTATAAATTTTTTCGACGTTTTCGACTGAGTAACTATTTGTTTTTCCGGAGCGTTAAGAATACACGTCCACACGCGACCGTAGCTTACACATGAAAAAGTTGAACTACACTTTCTACAGCTGGGCTGATATGTATCTGCTTGGCCGCAACCATAATAGAATATCCTACGCTCTGCCATACACTCTTGGTATCGGTTCCCCTTTTTTTAGCGCAATTCCAACAAGAAATTTTTATGGCGGAAAGCTCAATGTCTTCTTCAGGCTCAGATTCCACTTCAGAAGTGACCTCGGGTCCTGGTTGAGAAATGTTACAAACCTAACTTCGTAGCAAAGCTTGAGGTGCAAATGAAATAGGTTTTGCCTTTAAAATGGTCTGCATAAAGATTTCTCTTGCTCGAACTAAATGACGTTAAGATTTTACACTAGAAGCTGGTCCATATAGAATTGCATGATGAATATCAGCTAAAAGGTTTGTTTGCAGTGTCTCAACTAAAGATAGCTCGCTCATCGGCTTAGAAAGTCCATTGGCTACAGCAGCTATGGCCCCATAAAAGTCATCAAATTATTTATTTGGTCGCTGTTTGCTGAGCTCGATTTCAGTTCGGATATTCCTATTAGTTCTGTCGTCTTTGAACTGACCGCGCAGAGCTTGAACCAAATATTTCAATTTTACGTCTGCAACACTTTTATGGTAGCGGCAAAACCACTCACTGGCAATCCCCTCAAAAAGGTTACTAGCGTATTAGGCAGTTATTTTAACTTTTCCACCTATGGTTGGCTTAGTTCAAGCTTCGACGCGATAAGTTAAATCTTCTATGGGCATACCTGACTTTCCATTAAATCTGAGCTTCCAGTTAGCCATTATCTGACTAACACGATCCGGACTAAGATTGTGATTAAGTTCATTGTCAGCAGTCTGCCCGTTATCATGCATATTAAGAAATTGCTGCAGGGTTTGTAGCTCTACTTCGGCTACAGGTGGTATTCTGCCTGCAATTTTACTGGAATCGGAATTTATTCGATGGCCATAAGAAATAGCTTAAACTAGCTGTTAAATTTGATCGGCCATGATACTTGCAAGAATACGTGTTTGTTCTACCATAGCTATTCTAAACGTTTTGGCTATCGACTGCTAAATAGATTCTGCCAATGTGTCAACTACAGTTTCTGGCTTAGAGTTTACAGAAGCTGGGATAAATTCTCCTCATCAGAGTGAGACATATTGAACTGGCTCATTGTATTCGCACGTTTCTTCTGAGACCTGGGTTGTAGAGAATGGGAGACTGAGGGCTATTGTACGTTTAAAGTGGTAGGCTTAAAATTTTTAAATGAGGCTGATATGTTTTGATTAAGATTTGCGTGACAAAGTGGGCACTGGGTAGAGTTACACGGGTTAATGCGTACATCGGGGAAAAAAATCGTTTCTTAACACCCCATGGGAGACGACACTCCAGGACTTCCGTTATTTTTACACTATGCCCACCCAACCATGATCACCGAATTCCAAAATTTAAACTAGTTGGTGATTCCATTAATAAACGACGACGCTAACTCATCCTCTCTTAACAGCATGATGCATGACTCCCATATATAAACAGCCTAGAATATAATTTCTAAATTATAAAAAAGATATTTAATCACTTTAAATGGTTTTATTAACATCCAAGGCTAAAGGTTGCGCAGGAAAATTTAATGTACTAATATAAAAAGGTATTAGTTGATTTAGATAGGTGTATAATATGTTTATTGAATGACAATATGTATTCGATTTTATTCAGATGTTTATCTTGTTTGTTTTATAAATGCATTAGATATTGTGAATAATAAATTTATCGACAGGAATAAGAAATGAAATCAATACAAAAGTCAAATAATATTCATGATTTAAATAAATGCGACAAAAAATTTTTTTTTTCTAGTAATTAAAATTTAATTATTTAATTCTTCTTTTCATTTTATTATCAAAAGTTTTTTAATTATTTGAAAAATTAATCTTATTTTTTTATTTGTAATTTTTAATAAATGTTTAAATTTAATTATTATTATTTTTATTTATTTTTTATTTTTAAGTGTAGTCTAAGTTATGTGAGCGGTGTTAAAAGCCCTGAACAATGATTGTCAAACTGTGCGGGAGCCTGTAGTTATGACAGATGTTTTCATGTTGTTTTTTTCATTTGTTTATTATTTATGAACAGCTCACATAACGTATTATCTTTTGTTTTCACTTTATAATCACCAAATAACTAAATCTAAAGAAAATTTAAAATAATTAGTTTTAGGTTCATGTATATATGTTCTCCACGTGCAAAGAACATTTTAAACGCTTTCATGTACGCCAACCTAATGGAAAGTACATGGTTCGCCTACCATTCAAAATCTTATTTAATCCTACCCAAACCATAGGAAAATCAAAAACAGCTCTAAATCGATATCATTTTTTGCGAAAGTTCCAAAAGAAACCGGTACTCTATGAACAATACAGAAAGGTCATGGAGGAATATTTCGAGCTGCGTCAAACAACTGAAGCCACCACCTCAGAAGAACAGCATCGCCTGGCAGACAAAGTAGGCTCAATCAGTTATACTGCATGTACCTTACCACATCATGCAGTTCTGAAGGAGAACAGCAGCATCACCAAACTTCAAGGTATGTACGACGCCTCATGCAAAACAACAAATAGGAATTCGCTCAACGACATTCTCTGTATTGGCCCAGCCTGACAAAACGACCTTGGTGGGGTCATTCTCAGCTGGTGATTTTTTCAATACGTCTTTGCGGCCGACATTCAGAAAATGTATTGATGCATAGATGTACACCCGAAGGATACACACTTTCAACGGATTGTTTGGCAATGAAAAAATAATGCTATAAAGGATAATTGTTGTGACATTTGGAACAGCATCAGCCCTGTACACAGCCATTTGCATCATGCATCAGATCGCTCAGGATGAACGAGATCAGTTCCCATTAGCAGAACATGTTTTACGAAAAGAAATCTATGTGGATGGCTTACAAAGGGGACATGAGACATTCTATTCCTCCTGAGCACATGTCAAATTCCACAATTTTGGAAATCGAAAGCCAAGAGGAAGACTTTTATGGTTTTAAAATAAAATTTACAATTGATGAAATTTTTACTAAACGATCCATTCTTTCTACAGTTGCACGTCTGTATGATCCGTCAGGTTTCGTGGCTCCAATCATGATAATCGCCAAGGATATTCTCAAAAAAGGCTGGAGCATGCGTATCCAACAGGCTGATGGCGCTCTAACAGGATTAGCTAGGTATGCAACGGTAACGCCGGTAATTCTGAACAAGTGGAAATAATACTGCACCAATTTACATAATTTACTAACCAGCAGCATCACATCCTTGCAGTTGCAAATTTTTTGTGATGGATCCTCTACGCCTATATTCGGGTCCAAAATACAAATAACTCGGTATTTACGCACCTCATAGCTGCAAAGAGTCGAGTCACACCCACAAAGACGTTAACAATTCCTAGAGTGGAACTATGTGGAGCTGTGCTTGCCGCGCATCTGGGAGACTGGCTATGCAAGCAATTAGATCAACCATCTCATACCATTTTGACCTTTTTCTGGAGCGACGCAACAATCGTTCACTATTGGATTGCTGGCAATTCCTTACACTCGAAAACCTTCGTAGCGAGTCGTGTAGAACGAATTTTGGAGTCCAGTTCCGCATCTCAATGGCGAAATGTGCCCACCGGAGATATCCCCGTAGACTGCGCGACGCGTGGCCTCTATCCAGAACAATTAGCGGTCTATGCTTTATGGTGGCAGGGGCCTTCTTGACTACGACTACCAGACACTCATTGGCCTAGCAAAATCTTCGATATTCCTGATACCACCAATCTTAAATGTTAGCAAAAATCGCTTTTTCTACAAACACACAGTTGAGAAATACGAAATCCATTTATCTAGATTGAACAAATTAAGTCAACTTTCCTGATTTCTAGATAACGAAGGAGTGTTGCGGGTTCGAGGTAGATTGAAAAATGCATTGCACCTATCGCCGCACCAACGCACACCAACTATTTTGCCAAAAGATCAGTTTACCGAACTTGTCATTCATAATGCTCATCTCAACACATTGCAGGGCGGGATATCACTTACACTGGCAGTGACAAGGCAAACATTTTGGATTCTCAATGAAAAAAAGGCAGTTGAAAGATTCTGCACAAATATGTTGACTGCTTCAAGCACAGACCAAAGGTAGTCACGCAGCTCATGGGAGACCTTCCCTTACATCGAGTGAACCCACTGAAGCGAGCCTTTGAAGCCACAGGCGTAGACTATACAGGTGCGCTAGAAATTAAAGTATCAAAGTATCACATATACAAAGCGTAAATTTCAGTTTTCATATGCTTGGCGACAAAGGCAGTCCACTTGGAAGCGGGTTGAGGAAATTTGGCGTTTCGTTATTATTTATGATGATCGCCTCCCGCCAAATGAATGGATGCTCGGTCGCATTATCGAATTACATCCAGGAGCTGATAAAATATCCGAGTCGTATTTATTAAGACAGCATCCGGAATTTATAAACGCTCTTTGTCTAAAATCTGTACATTGCCGTTAGCCACTTATTCAGAGGCTACTGAATAAACGTTAAACATACATTGTCCACATCTGCATATCGTAATGACACTTATTTCTTTACAGCAAAGCGCAGAACTTTGGCTTAAATACTGGACTCAGTATTTGGGGGTTGCATGTTCGGACGATCAATACAGTTAATAGAACTTTCTGCAAACGCAATTATCATTATTTCATTAATACACCACTCTGTTATAACTGACCGAATTTTATGATAAGAGAGTCCCGGAAGAGAAAGATCAACGGCTCCTTTTCATTCTTTTCTGGGCAACGAGTAGAAAAACTTATCGCAGCAGCTGGTCGCGTTTTAATTTTTACAAATATTAACTTTAAATAATACCATTGTCAGCATTGCCGTGTTTTAAAATTACATAGATCGAGATACGATGGCATGCATTCATTGCAGATCTCTGGGAAGACTCTTTGTCCTACAACGCTTACGTACTAAAAACCACCTCATACCACGAAGACTTTGTTATACCTTTATTATTATGCCAAGGTAATCTCCAAGGTGGTTTGTTTGAGATAGACGAATAAAAAAAAAATATTTTATTGTTGAATAAAAAAAAAATTAAGGGCATCAGCCATTGTGTTGCATAAGTAGAGATCGGACCAATTAAAGCCAGACCTAAAATTATTTAGCCTCAGAAAGTCTGCCTTGCGAAAAAATGTAATCGCTTAGAAAACCTTTTTTTTCTATAACGGTACCCGTTTCGTTTGTCACATCGAAATTGGGATAAAATGGATCTTCAGGGGCTACTCCGGACAGAAACACACCTTCAGGATTGTTACAATGCACAGATCTAGTATGCGATTAAGTGAATTTCGAACATGGTTTACAGTCAAGCAACCCATCAATAAAGTTGTTCTGTGCTATAGAGGTGGTAAGACATTCGATTTTTCTTCTGTGGACCACGAAAATCCAGGAAAGTTTTATAGAAACTGACTTGACAGGGAAAGGTGATTAAAATAAACAGAAAGTTTAGATGATGGCGGAATAAAAGAGCATGTTATAGAAATAAAGCTCCCAGGGAACGATAACTTTATGCAAATACATTCAAGATTACTAAACTCCTCAAAAGATATTTTTCCTGACGTGAGGTTGGAGTTCACGGCATTTAGTCTAGAAGGACGGTCAAGCCTATAAGCACTAACCATACAACATATAGACTGGTCATTTCCTACAACGAATTTGGACACAAAAACTTTTTATCGGGAGGCCCCGATATGCGCGAGCATAAAAATGAGAATAAGAATGAGAGAGCAAAAACCCCGAATGCACACGAAGTGCAGGGGCCTGCTGCTGAGAGCACCGGGGGCATCCTGATAAAAAGTTTTTGTGTCCAAATTCGTTGTATGAAATGACCAGTCTGTATGTTGTATGGTTAGTGCTATACGTAAGCTATCAGAATACAAATTAGTAAGTTTACTACGCCAGGTTAATGGTTAGTTTTTTGAGGGATCGGAAGAGGAAGCTGGAACACTGGTCAGGCCTCGACTGAAATGTCTTATGTTTAGGAGGTTCAATGTTAATGAACCCATAGCGGAAAAGATTTTTCTGGTTCCGAACCTTTTGTTAGCTGCCGATCATATCTGCGATCGGCTGCTGATACGCGGGAGCGTTCAACTGCTTGCCACCACTAGCGGCCTTTTTGCGCTTAGGAAACTGTGCAATTAGCTTTTGACTATTGAATTACATAATTAAATTTAATTTTGTTCCATATTTATATCTAATCAGACCATTGTACCAGGCGTGATAGACGGAATAATTATCCAAGTTTGTGTGTAATAAAATCAGTAGTCGATAACTGATGGCAACAAATTGAAAGTCTTAATTTTGAAATACACAAATGAGGGGGCCTGTGGTCTAAAAACCCCCAAGTATACTAACTTCAGCAATAGCGGTAAGGATAAACCTAGAACCTGTATTCTTGTCAAATTACACCTTAATGCTTATCTTCTTCCTCAGTTTAATGACGGCGTTCTTACAACGGTCAACATCGGCTTAACAAAAAAACACACCACACCATATAATCTTTCTACCTAGCCCATGGCCATAGGGGGCCACTACATAGCAAAAAAATCGTACACGCAACCTCCTCAAATGAGGATGATGCAAGTGCACACCACAGAACAGACACAAACGAAAGTGGTGAGTTAATTTTCGATTACATTCTACAGACCTCTTTACTTGTCTGCAACAGAGGTATTGACCCGACCTTAATCACCTATAACAGAAGCGATGTTTTAAACATAACCCTTTCCTCCGACTCCCTGATTGACCAAATCGGAATCTGGAGGGTCGGGGATGACCACTCCTTTTCTTACCATCATTACAAAGATTTTACCATAAAATCATTATGCCCTCACTCTGAAGAAATCACTATTTTAAGGAGAACCAACTTTTGGTACTACACCACATTTCTAGTCACTCACCTAGAAACCCTTCCTCCATGTATTCCGAATACCCAGGAAAAATTAGAAAAATAGTAAACATCCTCACAGACACCTCCAGGGTATCGCTGTGTCTTTGTCCCTAATATGTTTAGCGTCCTACTGTCACTGAATTATGTTCTAGGTGCAACCACATATTTATATAACAAACAATTAATAAAACTACAAACATTTAAATGACCGTTGCATGAAATTCTAGTCAACTTGGCGACTGCACATCTTTTTCTAGGCAGATTCACGATTAAAGTTTTGGCTTAATAAACCTGATATTGTGCAGAATTCATAACGGTCATTTGCCTTGAATAATTTTCCGAGCATATTCCCGAACAACTTGAAATTTATTTGTTCAGGGAATAACTACTCAACTTGGCGATCTGTTACTTCAATATTGGAAGTCAACTTGGCGACTCTAATATAAAAAAATTCCAAAGTAGTAAAAGTCAACCAGGCGACTCTTCCAACACCAATTTTTGTGATTTACTGAAGTCAACTTGCCGATTCTTAAGATAATCTTCGATTAAGTTCCGAAATTGAATAGTCGAATGTCAATTTAAATAAAACTTTGAATAATATAATTTTTTTTCAGTATAAAGATTTTAAACTATTTTATTGTCTCTTTTTTCTAATCCTTAATTTAAATACGGCAAAATGGAGGTTGAAAGCTTGATTGCCATTCAAAGCGAAATTGGCAACTAAATCAAAATTTTGCGGAGGAACATCAAAAAGAAAGGAAAAGGCGTTTTATTTCCTACAAAAAAGGGTATCCAGTGTAGCTTGATTATCTTGAAAAGCAATACTACAATCAAATAAAAGCGATTGTCTATCAAGCTATCGATGAATTCATGGATGGTAGTTATCTAAAATGGCAAAAATTTCATGACATTTTTAAAAAATGGTTATGAATCTGCGATACTAAAAATACAAAATATTTGGTATCTTTAACCCAATCTCTCTGGAGAAGAAGAAAGGTTAATTAGAATTTGGAATTTGGAAAAGAAATTAATTATGACACTGCCTGGAATATGCTTAAAGAACGTAAATATAGTTGAAATAGTTTATTTTTGACAAAAGTATTATAATTATATATAAGTTATCGATAACGCATAATTTGGGGTTTTTCTGAAACACAGCTTTCTTTTGTTCTTAGTTCTTACTTCCTCTTTTGATCTTGGATGCCAACGGAATAAAACCTTTCTCTCTGCTACTATAATTTTCTTCCCTCGTGTTTCAACGGAAATAATAATAAATAAACGGAACGCGAACTTGAAAATAATAAAGGAGGATATGAGGAACGGATTCGCTGCTTCTAAAGATATATATCTCTGCATTTTTATCTGATTTATTCAGATTTTCTTCAGAACGTTTTAATAATAATAATAAGAGTCCTTTTTACCGCAATATTTGAAAAATATTTGATCACCCTAATGTGAAAAATGATTCTCAGTCACTAAAAAATCAACATGACAATATTAATAAATCATTGCAAGCCTTAAAAAATATTGGAATCAGGACAGAGACCTGTCCTGTTATCCAATCCTACTGTTTCATATGAAACGAATACTAGATCGAGGTACGCACAAAATGTATGAGCAAACAATTTCAGATACCAGGGAAATTCAAACAATAAAAGAATTCCTTAAGTTTCTGAATCAACGTTGTCCCGGACTTGAAGCCATCAGCGGCAAAATGCAAAAGGAAATGGTAAGGTAAGGTACAAGTAGAATTAGATACAATTAGGCATTAACTGTGTTTAATTAAACCATATGTATTCGATTTTATAAATTTATCTTGTGTGTTTTATAAATGAATTAGATATTGTAAATGATAAATTTATCAAAAAGAAATCATTTCGTTTTTAATTCATGTTGTTTTATTTTCTCACTTGTTTACCATTTATTCACAGCTCACATAACGTATTATCTTAATTGGTAGCCGGCTCGAGATCAGGATATTGAAAAAATAACACAATTTTTTAATTTTGGTTATTTGTCAATATATTTCGGATGCTCTTCGGCATAGTGTTGTTCTTGTGATAAAATACACGCCTCGTCGAAGTTCGGAGAGTGATTATTCTTGGCACAGTGGGACATGAGTGCTGTTTTTCTTATTCTATTTTTATATTTATATTTAACGTATTACTTTATTATCATTAAATAACGAATTCTAAAGAAAATATAAAATAATTAGTTATAAGTTCACTTACAAATGTTCTATACGTCCAAAAGATATTTAGCCGGTGTTAGAGTGCTCTGTTTAATGTAAATGTCATGACGTATTTTTAGAGTTTGGCGATAAGAAAGTTGGATTTAATCGCAATGAATTGAGTTTGTTTTTCTTTAAAATTAAATAAAATATATTACAAAATGCTTTTAAATGCTTTTTAGACGCAGCATTACTTATTATTAATTTCTTTTGAAATTTTCTTATTTTGTTTTTTTCCGCTGCCGATGCTAGATACGCTGCATATAGGTGGCTTTTTCCCTAACTATATCTCAATAAATTCAGTGAAGAGAATTAAATACCTTTAAACGGCTCTTAAAAACAAGAAAATATTCTATGAAAACACGTATAGGTAGGCGCAGGATTATATTTCCGACGAATCACTCTGCAGTGGAAAATTTTTTAATGTGTTTTTACTTTTCACTATATGGGTTTATAACTTGACAGCCAAAAGGTAATAAATCGGGTGAAGCAAAATCTAATCATTGCTTAGCCGAATGTTTTGAAAACTCGTATGCGTGGGAGTTAAAATGGTGTGATAAATCAAAAAAATGAGCTGGTTTTACTTTATCTATATTTCGGTAACTTAAAGCTTATCCTCAAACAGGGTATACCTTTATTTTAAATCAATCGCATTATGGTTGGTGATCTATTTACTCTTTCCGAAGCATTCGCCTGAGGAGATAAGAACGCTGTATAGCTGTGCCCAATGTTATATTTATCTAACAAGGAATTAAATGTTTTGGATTCGAACTGAACTCCGTTGTCGGATACTATGGTTTCTTGACTTCAGAAACAATATAGACTCGGCAGTAAACTTACGCACAGCCATTAAAAATTGAAATTTGGAAAGCTGATCTAGTACAACAACGATGCCTACATTCCCAGATTTACTGCGTGGATAAGGTCCCAAAAAATCAACAAACATTTTTTGAAAAAACGCTGAGGGTGACCTGTATGACCCATTGGAGGTTCCATTGTCCCACGGCAGTTATCACACAAATTGATGTAATTTTTAACATCAGTAAACATGTTTGGCCAGTTGTATAGCCGTCTGAGCAATTCCAATGTCTTATTTATTGATCCGTATGAGTGAATCCGATCGTCAGGGGCCATTTTCAGGGCAGACAGCATTATAGATCGTGGCACCCAAAGCTTCCAGCAGAAGTCGTCTGACACTTAAGTTCCAACGGCATGCTCCGCTCTCCGAAAAATATACTCAGCTTCAATTTTCAGGTCTGGCAAATTGTAATGATTTTGTCGTATTTTTTTCTTGAGAGCCTCGTAATCTACCGAGCTTAAGTCGATAGATGTTCAATCGACTATCAGTCTGTCGAGGAAAAAAGAGGCCAGATCTTCGGTAAAGGTACGCGATAATACATCGGGTACTATATTTTGGATGCCCTTTTGGTGCGGTATTTTAAACTGAAAGCCAGACGAGATCTAAGATCAGCTTAAGTCATGAGCCACTTTAATGACGCATGATCGGTAATGATTGTGAAGTTTTGTCCTTCTATGTATGCCCTAAATTTATTTACTGCTAAAAAAGCAGCGTAGCATTCTTTTTCAGTGATTGTATATTTGTACTTCAACTCCCTTACTATTAATCCACATTAACACCGCTCCAACGCCTGTATGATTGGCGTCGCAGAGCACTGTTATTTATTTATTACATTAAAGTTAGGGGTCAAATTTAATCAACGTTTAACATAGGCAAAAACCTTTTTTGCTTTACTAACTATAATGCCAATGTGATCAGAGAAGTTTAAGTTGTGGTTGAATAGCACTCCAAGGTCTGTTACGAAATTTATGCGCTCAAGATCATTCGACCCAATATAATATGAAGTGAGGATAAAAGGACATAAAGTTACATTTCGAATCGTTTAAAAACAGCAAATTCTGGAAGCACCAAGAATGCAGATTGCTCAGATCGGCTTGCAAAAGTTCATGGGAATTGGGGTTCGAGAACAGCAAACAAAGTTTTACATCGTCAGCATACATCATAACATGAGAAGAGACCCCTCCTTGAGGCAAGTCATTTATGAAAATTCCAAACAGTAGGGGTCCTAGGTGGCTCCAATGCGGAACACCTGAGGTCACGTGTAACGTTGGTTGTATGTATGTTAGACTTTATTTTATAAACACAAGAAAAGAGTGCACTGTAATGTTAATATATATATTGGGCTTTATTATTTCGTCCGTTTAGATCGGGACTCATTTTTAGAATGCTCACTTAAGACTAATGTTGGCTTGGCTTACAATTCATATAGCTGCACGAGCAGCGCCGCGGCCAACGCTTATGTATCTCAATATATATGTTAATGTATACGTAAGTGTCTTTAGGCGGCGCAAGCAGCGGCCGCGCATGAGAGAGAGAGTGTTATGCTCACATGGTAACCGAATGGTCGGCCGCGCATGCAGACATGCCGACTCAGCATTTAGGAAGTGCATAACATTGTTGTGTGGGTCGAATTGCTTTGCACTTGAAGTGCTGGGAATATTCGGACATAAACAAATGCTACAATGTTAAAGTGATATAAGCGGTATAGTGTGTACCCTATATATGAGCATACTACATCTCCCTCCTTTTGAAAAATAACGTAATCTATGGAGTTATTTTGTTAATTATTGTGTTAGGTATATATATATATGTATGTTTATAAAAATTAGCAAATTAGTAAAACTTTTTTTTTTGTTATTATTATTATTTTTTTTTTTGTTTAATATAGTAAATATTGGAAAACTTAGTGAAGTTGAAACTTTGAAAATTTATGCGACTATTTCTTATTATTTATTATAAAATGTATTGTGTATTTGTATTCCTATATTTTTATTATAGTAAAGTAATAAAAATTTTTTTGTTTTTTTTTTTTTGTTTTTTTTTTTTTTGAAGAGAAAATTTTATGTTATTTTATTTCTTTTTTTTTTTTTTATGAATGGCCATCCTACAAAATCTATTCTATAAAAATTTTTAATCTATCTTTATGAACTGTCTGTGTTTTATTATTTGCATTTAAAATAGTTATATTATTATTGGATTCTATCTTCTTTACTATATATGGTCCTGAATATTTAAAGTCTAGCTTATGGCCAGTTTCATTTTTTAATAAAACCTGGTCTCCTATTTTAATTCAAAGTCTAAACTATTTTTGTCGTATCTATCTTTTTGTTTTTGTTTATTAGTTTCTATCATTATTCTGGCTCTTTTATATGCCTGTTCTAATCTAAATTTAGATTCCTTAGCATAATCTTCTATATTATATAATGGTTCTATTCTATCTATGCTATTGAAATGTTTTGATAAGTTTTGAGTTTTCCCAAAAACTAGTTCATATGGACAATAATTATGTGCCATAGAGGGTGTTGTGTTAAAGCAGTATACGAAGTATTGTAGCCATACATCCCAATCTGTTTTATCAACTGAGATGTATGAGCGTATGAACTCGTTAAGTGTTCTGTGGCTTCGCTCCACTGTTCCGACAGTCTGGTGATGGTGTGCAGTAGAATTTATGTTTTTGATATTTAAATTTTTACATAAATCTTCAATGATTGAATTTTTATATTCCGTTCCCATGTACGCAATGAACGTCTTCATTGGACCGTACTTCAGAATAAAATCTTCGAATATAGCTTTTGCTATGGTTTTTGCAATTTTATTTTGAATTGGTATTGCTACAAGGTATTTTGTTAAATCGCAGATTAAAGTAACTGCGTATTCATTCCCTTGTTCAGACTTAGGTAGTGGACCGATCGTGTCCACGATTACCCTGTCAAAAGCTCTTTGTGGTGTTTCCGTAATTGTTAATGGTGTCTTCGTATGCGTGATTATTTTCGCTTTTTGACATTTTAGACATTTTCGTACGTACTCTGTAATATATCGAGTCATTCCTTTCCAAAAGTAATGTCTTTTGACCTTGGCCAAGGTTTTAGAAATGCCAGTATGACCTCCTTGAATTGGTTCATCATGGTATGTAGACATAATTGCTTCTTTTTCTTTTTCAGAATTTATTAGGGTCACCGGGTTGAGTAGCGCTACTCTCAATGATTTTAATGTTTTATTGCCCATTTCCTTGAAATTATCTATTGAAACGTATTCACTTTGAGTTGGCTGATTTGATGTATACCGGCTTGCTTCTCAAGCCTTTGGAAAAACTGACCTAAGTCAAGGACTCCATTGGTATATAAATCGCTAACATCATATCTTGCAGTAACTTTTTTCCCATGTTTAAATAAACATAGCATATTTTTTACATGCAAGGTCACTACTTTACGTACTTCGTCATTGTTTATGACTCCGTATACGTTGGGCTTTGAAGCTTTTGCCATAGATTGCCTAGGCAAGTCTATTTATTTTTCTCCTGCGCAGGATTTCTGTCTACTTTGATTTCTTGTAGTGACTTTATGTATATTTCCGGTTATATTTTGTAGTTCTTTGATGGTTATTCTTGATAACGCATCAGCTACGTAATTGTCTTTTCCCTTTAAATATTCAACGGTGAAGTTGTATTCTTCTAATTCTAGCCTCATACGTGTCAGTTTGGAACTTGGGTTAGTCATTGAGAACAAGTATGTTAACGGTCTGTGATCGGTTTTGATAATGAAATGTTTGCCATAAATGTATGGTCGAAAATGTAATATTGCCCAATGTATTGCAGCTAGTTCCTGCTCGGTAGTACACTTATTACTTTCTCCCTTGGTAAAAGCTCTTGATGCATATGCAATGGGGAGTTGGAGTCCGTTATGGTTTTGAGTTAAAACCGCTCCACATGCTTGCTTACTTGCATCAGTAATTATACAAAATTCTTTACTAAAATCTGGATATTGTAGCAAAGTAGGTTCCATAAGTTTTGTTTTTAAATATTCGAATGCGTTTTGGCATTCAGATGTCCATTCAAAAGGAACATTCTTTTTACATAATCGTGTTATGTGCCGTGAATAATCGGCGAAATTTTTTATGAATCTTCTGTGGTAATTGCAGAATGCTACAAAACGTCTTGCGCTGTCTGCATCGTGTGGGACTGGATAATTCAGTAAGACGTCATATTTCTTGTCATCTGGAAGTATTCCTTTATCTGTGCACTTATGACCTAGAAAAGTCACCTCATGCATAAAGAATGAACATTTTTGTGGATGTAACTTTAGGTCGTATTTCCTACATTTCTCAAAAACGTCTGTTAAGTTTTTAAGCATATGTTTTTCGGAGCAACCTATAACTATTAAGTCATCCATATAAAGGAATGCTTGTGAAGGTTCAAGTCCAGAGAATGCAATAGTCATCATTCTCTGAAATGAATTTGGCGCTATTTTTAAGCCAAAAGGTAATCGTGTGAATCGATACGAGCCATTGCTCGTTGAAAAGGAAGTTATGTCCCCTGAGCTTTTTTCAAGTTCTATTTGATGAAATCCTGACATTAAATCAAGACATGAAAAGTATTTTGCTCGACCTAGTTGGTCATCAATTCTAGGGAGTGGAAATTTATCGGACAATAATTTTTTATTAATCTGACGATAGTCAATTACTAATCGCCACTTTTTTTCTTCGGAACCTGGAGCTGATTTTTTAGGGACGAGCAATAATGGGCTATTGTATTCCGATACTGAAGGTTCGACTATCCCGTCGGTGATTAATTTTCCGACTTGCTTTTGAATTTCGTTCACCTGACCATGTGGGCTTCTATAGTTTTTTATGTAAACGGGTTCATCATCTTTCAATCTCAGTTTTTGTTTGTAGAAATTATTTGTGCTAATTGGTTCGGACTCTAATCCGAATATGTCATTATATTTTTTACATAAATTTGTGAGTTCTAATTTGAATTGTGGATGAAAATTTTCTGACAACTGGGATAATACAGACTTTTCTCTATTTTCTTTGTTTCCTTCAACTACTTCATAGTTCAATAGTGATTCAAATTTTAAATTGTCTGCACTGACCACTTTATCTTCGCTTGTTGTATTCAGTAGTCTTATGAAGGCATTTTGTGTTGTAGCTATTGTACTTGCTATATAAATTCCTTGCTCAATTTCTTGAGTTGGAATTAATACACTGTCCTCTTTTGAATTTAATTTTATTTTTCTAATGACTTGTGATCTTGCTGGCAGAAGAATTGAGTTATTGCCAGAACTGTATTCTATTGGAACATAAATTGGAAATTTTAAATTGGTTGGTCTTATTATAAGCCAATCTTCAGATGGCTGAAAATCTAATTGACAGTTGTATTTTTTAATAAAATCAATTCCTAAAATGCCATCACAAGGGACGGCTAAGTGTAAGTCTACGATATGAAAATCGTGTGGAATTATGTACTTGGTAGTCTGTATTTCAATTGATGTTAAGCCTTTGGATTTAGTAATTTCTTGGCTTATTCCCCGTATATCTATTATGTTATTATTTTGTACGTTTTGAAATATATCTGAATTTTCTTTTACTATAGAGATTTCGGCACCTGTGTCTACCAAAAAGACAAGTTCTTTTCCAGTAGTCACATGGGTGAATAAGACGAATATATTCTGACTGAGATTAATAGTATGGACCGTTACTTTTTCTACTGTTGAACATTTAAAGGGGGTTCGGAGTTTCCCGAGGTGTCATTGGCTACTCTTACATTGCTTGTATTGTTGTTATTGTAGCCTCCGCTCGAGTTGCCACGGCCCCTTGAGTTTCCTCTGTAGTTGCCGCGACCATTGTTTTGGTTGATATTGTTGTAGTAACCATAATTGTTACCACGACCACGAAAATTACCTCTATAACTTCCACGTCCGCGGTTTCCGCCGCGCTGTGTATAATTGTTGTAGTAGAGGACCGAATTTGGTTGTCCAGTTGCTTCTGTGCAGCTGTTTACGAATTTTGAAACTGCTTCGTTCATTGTGTTGAAGTTGCCGGCTTGCATGATAAGTTTTACCTTATCAATCGTGCAGTTTTTAGTCATTGCTTTTACTGCGTGCTGTGTGGAATAACTTCTTGCTAGTTCTAGTGTTAAGCCGTCTGTTATGTATGCACTTTCTAAAGCCTTCGTCATCTGCTCAATTTCTGATGTGTATTGATTAGCAGTTTTATTTCGTTGCTGTAGGTTCATTAGCTTTGCTGACAATACCTCTACAGTTTCGCCTTTGACGTTGCTTTTTAACTTGGCAATTACTTCACCTACCGTTGTTTCGTTTCCAATTAGATTTCTTGCTACGCCCTTTAGTTTTGTCTTTATTATAGAGACGGCTAGGCTTTCATGTTCGCCTTTTATTGACTCTATAATATGCAATGCATCAATGAAACTGGTTAAGTTTTCTGCTTTACCATCGAAAACTAGTATAAGCTTTGATGCAGTGTTAATGAAGTCGATATTAGTTTGCGCCATTTCGAAGTTATTGTTCTTAGTTATGTTTGCGCTTGAGTCTGATTCTGAATCTGTTTTATTATGTGCGTTTGATAATAAAACGGCTGGGATAGTAAGATTATTTAAATCTTCTTCCTTAATTTCCGCGTTAAAATTTTCTTGCTCCGTTTGATCTAAACCAGTTGACTCTTCCAATGTTGATTCTTCATCGGTTTCAACTGTTATTGCGGTATTAAGAAAGGTAGGTACAGAGATATCCAAATTTAATTTTTCTTTTATCAATATTAGGTTTTCTCTGAGCCTTTGCAAAAATTTTGATACCCTTGACCAATGGTCGTCATTTAATTTTCCCCGTTGCCCATGTATTAATATGCGCGCCTCGTTAAAACAATTTACTACTATTTCTGCGTGTTTTTTTATTGTGCTTCCTTGGATTGGTCTGTTTTGATTAAGGGATTTGTAGGATTTATCGAACTCTTGTTTTTATTTTGTTCAATTTCGCATACAAATCGTTCCATTCCATGGCAATATTATCTATGTAATTTTACCATGAGGACCGTGGTTTCACCGAGTATAGAATGGTAATCCACGATCTCTTTTACTGAGACGTATGGTAAAGTATTTAGGATTAAACCCTTTATTTTTTTATTGTAAGCAAACAAAAGGCTAAATTCCAAATTGTACTTTTCCATATAAATATATTCGAATTCAGTGATTGTAATGAAGTTTTTATGGCAATGGAGAATATTTAATGCACGCATTCTAAATTTTGGATCTTTAGTAGTTATTTCCTCAAGACAGCTATCAAATTCTATCGTGTTAAATGCCATAATTTAAAAAAAAATAATTTAAAAAAAAATTTTTTTTTATAGGGGGGTATTAAATTGAACACTCTAATCTTTTGAAAAAGAAAATTTTCTTTTTTTTTTATATATCTTATCTAGATCGTGTGCTCTACTTAAATACTTCTTCTTTAAACATTTATTGTGCAATTTGTTTATTTTGGTAATAAAATTTGCACTCAAGATGACAATGATTATTATTAAGAGTACATGTACCCAATATAGGTCAATATTGTTTGGTTCTACTTTATTAATAACGTTAGCAGTGGAGTCCACTGACTTAACGTCTACGATTCCCATTTTGGGTAGATGCACTACTAATATATCGGTATTATTATAATTAATATGATATTCATCAGAGAATTTATCTATTCTATTGTTATTCATTCATATGAAGAGATTTTATGTGGATATACGTAAATATTTCTGTCTAGCTTTTAAAGTCTGAGGAGCACGCAGAAAAATAGCGTCATCAAACAAAAATGTAGGAATTTAGTTATTCAAATCTGATTGATTAAATTATTGTCTTGTGGCATAATCGCATAAATTTCATTTTATTAATATTGAAAATTGGAAGAAAAAAAAAAATTTTGTGTTAATATTCATATAACTGATTTACAATATTTTGCTCTATATAAACCAATATCAGTTATATGTTGTTAGTATATAGCCTAACAGTGGTCAGTGTTTTTCGAGCAGCGCTTTCGCGCATCGGCTCGGGTTTAGAAGTTTATAATTAAAGACAACTTAGGCATTGGCATAAATGCAGCCCTTGTTGCGTTACTTTGCTCGTTTACAAAGTATTCTGTCCAGTTCTTTGATATTTTGTTCATGTGTTTCCTTCTCCTGTGGGGTTGTTGCTATTTTCCTGTAGTCCTTCAATAATCGTCTCTGTTGCAGGAGTTTTACCCTTTTTCCACTCCTTTTTCTTTTGTGGATGGGTTTGCTGGACTCCTGTCGTGCCCTGTACTCAGCTATTGTGAGGGGGCGAGGTCCATCGTTGGGACACAATTCGAGGGCCTCTTGTAATGTTGGTGCGTCCTTTTGCTCAGCAGGAGCAGGTGCCTCCCACGACGGTGCAGAGGACGGACCTTCCGCACTCATATGCTTCCTTCGTTGGTGTAGTCGGCGGTCTGCCTACCACACTTCAGTTTCCATCGTTGGTGCAGAAGGATTTGCCATTCCTTCCACACATGTCCTGGTCAATTTTTTTTTTCTTCCTTTTTTTTTTTGTTGATTTTGTTGTTTGTTGTGTGTTGTTTTTTTTTTTTTGTAGTCCGGGCCTTTTGGGCTCAGGCGGCGCCGGTGCTGGTCATCGCACAGACTAATTACTGTTTTTATTTTTTTTTTTTTTATCTGGCTGGAGATTTTGATTGACGATTTTCGAGGGCGGCCCTGGAGAACCTAATTTTGGACAGCCGAGGATTAGGGATCGGCTTGCATCGTCCACATTGGACGGCCACACTTGTTAAGCACTGGCCCTAGTTAGCCAAACTCGCCGATTTACGCATTTTGGGGCCAAAATAACGAAAATTACACAGCGCGCAGAGACAAAAATTAAACAGTCTCACTTCCTACTCGCGCACATATCACGGTCGCCATGTAACGTTGGTTGTATGTATGTTAGACTTTATTTTATAAACACAAGAAAAGAGTGCACTGTAATGTTAATATATATATTGGGCTTTATTATTTCGTCCGTTTAGATCGGGGCTCATTTTTAGAATGCTCACTTAAGACTAATGTTGGCTTGGCTTACAATTCATCTAGCTGCACGAGCAGCGCCGCGGCCAACGCTTATGTATCTCAATATATATGTTAATGTATACGTAAGTGTATTTAGGCGGCGCAAGCAGCGGCCGCGCATGAGAGAGAGAGTGTTATGCTCAAATGGTAACCGAATGGTCGGCCGCGCATGCAGACATGCCGACTCAGCATTTAGGATGTGCATAACATTGTTGTGTGGGTCGAATTGCTTTGCACTTGAAGTTCTGGGAATATTCGGACATAAACAAATGCTACAATATTACAGTTATATAAGCGGTACAGTGTGTACCCTATATATGAGCATACTACACACGTGAACAAAGTTAAAGAATGTGCTTTTAAAAGCTACTCTCTGAGTCCGGTTCGACAAGTATGTTGAAATCACTTTGTCAACGGGATCGGGAATCCTAAGAGTATTAGTTTTTTTAATAATAACTGATGCTTCACGGAATCGAAAACCTTACTGAAGTCCGTAAAAATAACATAAGTTTGATAGTTAGGTAAATTCAAGAAGATTTGTAGTCGTTGACCTTCGTTTCATAAAGCCGTGCTGAGTTGGGGACATTACTGAGCTGCATTGGTGCTGTAGCTGTCCGGTAATAAGCTGTTCAAAAAGCTTGGGAATCGCGCTCAGTTTTGCAATACCGCGGTAGTTTTTAATGTCCGATTAGTTTCCCTTTTTATGAAGTGGAATGATAAAAGATTAGTTCAAAACTTCAGGGAAATACGAATGTAAAAGGGGTATCCGAAAAAGTTTTTATAACACAGGTAAGTACAAGATCAGGGCCCAAAGAGAAAAACGTTTTGATTGTCAGCAGATTTTGTAAAAAATCATCCTCACTAATTAGGGGCGTGAAAATACAGTTGGAGTGAGGAAGAGGGTATGGGTAGGATTAAGTGTTATCGTAACTAAAAAAGTATGTGGATTGGGAAAATGTTGCAAAAAAGTTCGCAATGTCGGATTCACTAGAGGCGGATGTCGTGTCAAGATGAAGGCAAGATGGAAATTGTTGCGATTTTCGTTTCGAACTAACAAATAGGTAGAACTGCTTGGAGTTGTCTTGGAATTCTTTTCTGCAACGGTTTAGATAACTATTGTGACATTCGAAATTATGGACTAACAAATTTGAACGAGCAATTAGATAATTCGAATGGTCAACTTGCAGCCCGGTTCTTTTAAATTTCTTAAAAAGTCTGGACATGGAGTTTTTTAGGAAAGAGAGTCTACGAGAGAACCACGGGGTCTATGAGACGCGTTTCCAGAGGGAAATGAGGGAACGAACGTATCGAAAGCTAAAAGTGTTTACCATATAACAGTTCTACAATGTGTAAGGGATCATCGTTTGAATCCATAAAAGACCAGTCGAGTTCCAATAAATGCCTATTTATTTCTGCGAATTTTTTTCTTCGGAAACAGCGAAAAGATGCTGGTTCGATTTCGGTACATGGCAGTAATGGAGCTTATGCTTCTAAAGTAACCTCAAGTGTAGGATGGTAGGCGTCTTCAGGATTGGAGAAAGGGCTAATTCGAGTTACATTAGCATTTGGCGAACTGCGAGACAAAAATAGATCTAAAACTTTTCTGGAGAAGTTCAAGACTGAGTTAAGTTGTCCTAATGAAAGATCAATAAGACCGTGAACAAACTCATGGACCGTGGTGGGAACGAGAGCAATCGAATCAGTTGATGGCATCCAAGATATGGCAGGGAGGTTAAAGTCGCCCATAACAATAAGATGATCGTTATAGCCGAGCTGATATACAAACGAAATAATCGTGAAGCTTAATCCAAACTGCAACGAACTCTTATATGCTGTCCGTACCAATTATCGAAATGCTTTCAGAAACAAGATCGGACTTGACGGCAATAAGAACACCACCGCATTGTGCGGTTTCCCAGTCAGACACAGAGGAATTAAGCCACGTTTCGGTAAAAGCAATAACATTGGCATCGAAGGAGACACTGTTGACGAACAGTTTACTAAGTTTGCCCAATAAGTTTCGAACATTTTGGTAGTGTAGGGAAAAAGAGTTATTTAGTTTTTTTGGAACTTTGGTTGAAGGAATTAGAGGCCCATGGACTCTAGGATTAAGCATGTTTACGTACTCGTGAGAGCCTTATTAAGATGTTCCTCAGGAACATCTAAAACTTGAACTTCAAGACGGTTAGTTCGGCTCAAGAAACATTCAGTTAGCTGCTCAGGTAGTTTTTGACGTCATCTTCAGAAGCACCAGGGTTAAGGCGAGAGACAAAAAAACGTTTTTTTAGTGCAACGCCCGATAAGGGCTTAGCTTCGAGATGAGCGTCTTCAGATAAGGTTGACTGCGGTGGTCCCGTGTTCGTATTAGAAGGCGTCAAAATTATGCCAGAATCAACTGCAGCAGCACACGACGTAGAGTCCTGGCCTTTTTGACGAGTTGCGGATCAAAAGGTGCGAGTCGATCGGGCGGTCCAGAATAGGCAGCGGCGGGTGAAGGCCCAGAGAAAACGTCTGCCGTGAGGCCGTCAGCAACATCAGTAGAGGTTATCCTGGTAGAGGTTATCTGAGTGTTCGCGACGAAACGATGAGCAAGCAAATGCACCAACAACAAAACCCATGTGTAGAAGTTTGTGGTAAACTCAATAATAGTGTAGAGCAACAAAGCAAACACGCAAAACGTTTTCAGATAATGTAACAATGCAAATTACGTGTAATTCACTGTGCTTTGCGATCAAAACTATTCGCTATGATAACGATCACCGAAAAGAAGTCAAAATGACCAAAATCGGCTTTGATCGATGTAGTTTACACGGGTAAATTGTGATCAGATGGAGGAGCGATAAAAATACATGTCTGACAACGACAAGAAATCAGTAATAATTGATGAGACTGATATGTTTTGATTTGCGTGATAAAGTGGACACTGCTTGTTAGTGCCAGCTCTAATAATTTTGAGTGATAAACAATTATTTCTCCAGAAACATAACAATGTTTCCTTGCGTCATTTAACTGTGATATGTTCTCGAGGCTTTGTGATCCTTAAATTTCTTAGCAGACTAATGTGTTTATAGTGAAAGTGATAATATTTAAGGTTTCTGAAGAATTAAAATTTTAAAGTTTAATAAGAACACTATGGGAGTCATACCATCAGCTAGATAATCAATCGGTCCAAAAAATTAAGACTGGTGTTTTGATATTTACAGGGTTGCCCATATTCGACGGACCCATGTTTTTTTTTTAAAAATCAAAGAAAAAAATAAAAATTTGGCGGTTGGCAATCTTAATCATTTAATTTGTTCCAAGTAGATTTGTTTACATCAATTTTTGAATATGATATCTTTCAAATGGCCGCCTCTGGCGTTGATGGCGTATTGTGCCCTTTTTGCAGCATTTTCCATCGTTTTCGCCAACATTTCGGCCGGAATAGCGGCTATTTCTTCACGAATGTTGTCCTTGAGCTCTTCTAAAGACCTTGGCTTGTTAACGTAAACCTTTGACTTCAAATATCCCCACAAGAAGAAGTCAGGCGGCGTCAAATCGGGCGAACGCGGTGGCCAGTCCAAATCACCACTTTTCGACATCAAACGGCCCGGAAACAATTTCTTCAGAAAATCGATTGTTATGCGACTTGTGTGCGGTGGAGCGCCGTCTTGTTGAAACCAGAACTGCCTCATACGCTTTTGTACGGGAACAAATGCAAATCAACGCGAATAATCCGTTGTAAAGTGGACCGAGCCATGCCCAACTGCTGAGAACGGCGTTTTTGGGATGTTCTTGGGGACCTCTCAACACTGGCTCGTACGGCAGCGATATTCTCGTCCGATCGCCTTGGTCGACTTTTATTTGGCCTCTTCGGATTAGAAAGAGCCTCACCAGTCGTAAATTTTTCGTATAAACGCTTAATGGTGTTCTTAGAAGGCGCACTTTTCACATTTTTTAATTTTTTAAAAGCACGTTGAGTTTTCACAATTGATTTGTTCTGTTGAATGTAAATTTCAACTATTTCAGAGCGCTCGCGTGGCGTGTATTGTTCCATGGTAAAAATCTGCTTGGACTGACGCTTCAAACGCGGTATGTCATTAAGCGATCTGGCATCTCTGTCAAAAGTTATGGCGTCGTCAGATGGGTCCGTCGAATATGGGCAACCCTGTATTATGATTTATATTTATTTATTATATTTTTTTTTTAGGACCAGGCCGGTCTGGCCCCACATTGGGCGCCATTTAAGATTATTGTAGCATATAACCTGCAACATGGTTGCGTTTCTTGCAACACGAGCTGATGGGCGGTGCATTCAAGGATAGTCGCACGTGCTGGTTACGGCTGTATGATCGTCAGAAGGTGGGGTTCTGTAGAGTCTTTGTGCTACTTGCTCGAGTTATGAATCCCTGGGTAGCTCCATTGCGTACTGAGCTTCCGGGACCATCGACCAGCAACGCCAACACCAAAAACAAGCTGACACCGCTACACGATCATTGACCAACAGCGTCAACACCAACTACCAGCTGAAACCGCCACACATGCATTAGATGGATGCCCGTGACGGAAGCAAGCCATCCGCTGCGTCGGCAAGAATGGCAACTGGCCGGATTCGGCAACTTGTAAATTTCCAAGTAATTTTAGTTGCTCTGCTGCGACAGAGCTAGGGTTTTTTTTAAGACAATTTAAAAATATAAAATCAGTCTGAAGTCGCAACTTCAAAGAATACGTGTTTTATTTATATCGAACCTTATCTGGCGCAGTCGGTAGTGGCCGCAGAAGTTTACAAAAAAATAAGTTAACAGCGACCCCGGGAAATACAAGTGACAAACAACGGATATATAAAAAAAAAATTAGTGTAGCTTTCTAACCCACCCACAAAAAATTTTAAAACTACGTACAGTACCTCCTACTCTGGGCAACGTAAGTAACGCATACATACATACATAAATACAAATTTTTACACCGATCGGCTAGGAAAGTTAAAGTACACTAACAGAAAAATATTTTATTATCAAGGAAATTTTTATATAATCAAAAATTCCATAAAATCCTATGTCCAAATTTAGATTCCTATCTTATAGAAAAGGAACAGACAGGCAAGTTAGTAAAAAAAAACATAATGAGGAAGAATTACCAATGGCAAAACCCGAACATAAATATACCGCCAGGACCCCAACAATCAGCTGGGAGTTCGCTTAACATAAGCCCTCTTTTACCGCCCTTGATTAACTTGTTCAACCAAATGAGAATCCCAGAACCAATTACAAAGTTGCAGACATTTTCGGGAGGTGCCGATATACGTGCCTATTTCATAACTGATGTGGAAGATGTACTCTTTCTTTTGCGAGGGACTGATCAGACTCCTATGGGCGGCATCTAAGCATCAAAGCCATTAGAAATAAAATTTAGGAGAAGCGGACGAGGTGCTTAAAATGTATTAATTTGGGATGAAATGACACATTACAACTGCAACTCGTTATCAAATAATGGAGTTACAATCAAAACTACAAGGAAGGTGGCAAAACTAGGATAGACAAAGGTGGAATACACCTAACGTACGATCTAACACTACTTATGGTCACCAAGATAATTATACACAAAGATACAACCCTTATAATAATCGATACCGTAGTAAATCGGAACACAACACAAAATTATCCTCCAGCAACAGGCCTCGAGTTCCATGGCCTTAAAGCCCTACACCAAACGGCAACTCTCCCAATTCTTACCAAAATAGATAACACCATCTTAGTTAACATCATCGAAGGGTTATCAAAAAAATAATAACAAAATGGAAACTTTCTTTGTGACCCAATAAAAATATCAGAAAACCTACAAATTTCTGAAAGTCTCTATAAATCAACTAATTATAAAGCAATGATTGAAGTCTGCAATTTTTCAACGGATCCTATTCAACTAATTTCACAAATAGTCCTTTCGGTTCAACACTATTCAAAAAATAACTTTATCGAAGTATACAATCTCCAATTAAATGAAAATCATTCCAATGACGTTTCTAAAAAAATCAACACCCAAAATATGTTTTCTGAGGAGAAAAAAGGTCTTCTAAAGATTTGTAAAAAATATAACTCTCTCTTTTATCAGAAGAACCAAGATTTATCATTTACAGGGTCCGGCACTCGAAGTGTAAATAATCGTTTTTAGCCTGGAGTCAAGGTAAATGCAAATTATTATCAGGCAGACAAACATTTCGGGGGCAGACCATAGACGTTTCAACAGGACCCAGCACCGGCTCATAAAGCCATAGTGAACCAAGAATGGCTGGAGAACAATGTTCCGAACTCCATAACGTCCACACAAAGGCCCTCGAATTCACCAGATGCGAATGGATTATTCTTTTTGGGCTATTTTGGAGAGCAAGGTCCGAACTAAAAAATACACCAGTCTCGAGGCGTTGAAAAAAGCCATTGTCCGCGAGTGGGTCAAAATACCTGCAAGTTACATTCGGGCAGCTTGCGATTTATTCTTCGATCGTCTCAAGGCTATAGTTAAGGCAAAAGGTAGACATATCGAGGAAAAGTGAATTGTTTCTGAATTTTCTATTATTTTTACACATTTTGTAAAAAAAAATTTTAAATAATTTTCCAAGCTTAATTTATAACCTTTTTAATTCGAGTGCCGTACCCTGTACCAAAAGGGTAAAACATAGTATTAAAACCACATAGGACTCTCCAATATATACGAAATCTTATTGATACCCGTACGTTAACAAGGAAGAAGTCCAAAAACAAGAAGATGACCTCTTAAAACAGGGTATTATCCGCTCAAGGTACTCCCCTTGGAGCAGGTCGGTTTGAATAGTTCCAAAAACAAGTCGACGCCAGTTGAAAACAAAAGGGCGAATGATGATTGACTACAAAAAACTGAACGAAAAAACTGTTTCTGATACATATCCAATCCCAAATGTTGCCGAGATCCTTGACAAGTTGGGCCAATACTTCTCAACTCTCGACCTCGCCAGGGGATATCGTCCAATTGAAACGCAACCCGTAGATATCCCCAAAACAGCCGTCCGGACCAGAGAATGCCCGGCAACCTTTCAAATGGTTATGGACAACCTGCTTAGAGACCTTATTGAAACACCTGTCTAGTTTACCTAGACGACGTATGTGTGCTCTCAACTGCTTTAGAAGAACACATTGTAAAACTAGAAAATGTGTTCACAAAAATAAAACAGTCCAATCTTAAAAAACAATTGTATAAATTACTACAAAAAGAAATAGCATTCCTTGGTCACATAGTGACACCAAAAGGAATAAAACCAAACATTGATAAAATTCAGGCAATTAATATGTTCCCAATTCCCAAGACACAGAAGAAGTAAAATCATTCATAGGTCTCGTTAGTTACTATAGGAAATTTATAAAAGATCTCGCGAAGATAACGAAACCAATGAAAGTTTCATTAAAAAAAGGTGCCGAAGTTTCACACACAAATGTATTTATTATCATAAGTCTTTGAAAGACTGCAAACACTTACTGTCATGTATAAGCAAAATGTATTCTCGCTGCCTCACACATCCAAAACTATTCTGTATACCTTCGTTCTATAAGCACACACATGTATAAGCACACAAGTAACTTCAGCCCTGTTTCAGCTTTCACTTCCGAAAGATTCACACATACCTTTTCCAATTTTCACTTCCGAAAAATTTGCACGGAATCTAAGTTACCTCTGATAACTTTTCGCTAAGCATTTGGCTGACGTATTCAGATCCGCAAGAACAGAAATTAATTCTTTTAAAATACTTTGCGATAACTTAAAGTGCAAATGACATTTTTACCTTATTCTTTGATGTTTTAGGAACATTGTTGCTTAACAGATTTGGTTGATAGAACGGCAAATCCGCCGCCCCTCTTATAGTTTCCAAACGAATTTGATAGAAACAAAGAAAGAGTTGTGATGGTACAAAAAAAAAAAGTTTGCAACACCAAGCAGCTGACTTACACGAGTTGTTCAACACTTTGGTCGGTCAGTTTCCATCACTGCTTTTAAATTAAGTAAGTAAGAATTTGTTATTTTTAGCTATCAATGATTTTTTGACTGCTTTTAGACATTTAATGTGTGCACCAACAATGCACAAAGATTAGGAACAGCAGCGGGACAAATGTTAATCAGAGATTTGCCTGGAAAACTTAGGCAAACCATAGGCTTATGTTTAGAGCAATAGCGGCAGCCAGCTATTTTATTTCCCCTCAAATAGTAATTTACCCAGGAAATTTGCTGGCAAGCAAGGGAACTGTGATTATGTTAAAGGGATATCCGCCAATGTTAACGGATTCACTTCCGAGTGAAAACTGCACCAGGCCTGTATATCAAAAGAGTTTACAAAATCAAAAAATGATTTGTGGAGGAGCTTGCTTCCAAGACCGGCGATATTATATGTTAGTATCTTAAGACTAGTTCTATTTTGGCTGACGGAGTTTTTGCGTTTTTTTTTTGGCTCTGCTGATAGCTACAGGAGGCGGGTGAAAAGCCAGCAAATTGGGCGACAAGGATAGGAAAGCCCAGTGTTTTTCACTTCTTAGCCCTGACGTTGCTGATTAAAATTTTCCCTGCGGGCTTCTACGATTTTAGGATTTAGTTTTTCTGCCTATTTTCGCAAAAATCTCTTTCGTAGTAAATTTTGGTGCAATCACAGTTTTTCCGGATGGCCGCTTGTATGGTTGGGTTTCTAATTTGTAGATTATTTTGCAAATATCTAACACAGCTTTTCTAGGGTCCTTGTTTTTTGGCATTCCTCTGAAGCTACCATTCTTATGTTTTGCCTGTGCAAAGAACTTCTGAATGTTCATACGGTTTTAGGATTAAATGACATCTATTTGGCCGGTCACCATACTTAACGTTTTGCTTATTCCGTTTATGTGTTTTTTTGAAGCTACATTCTTCAGTTTCTCGACTAGCGACGAATCTATTGTAGCTTTGAACCACCCATTTGTTCGTCCAGGGAAAAGCCTGAGCTTCCACTGGTGTGTACTTAGTGTGAAAAATAAAAGTGCGTATATTTTAGCCTCTGCTGTATATTTTTTTGTCCTTCCGAAACAAGTGTTATTTCGGGTTCTTTAGTAAGAGAAACTGAAAAACACGATCTTTTCACCAAAGTTTCTTGGAATACATCAACAAAGCTTTTACATGCATTCTCAAAAACTTTTATGCTTGCAAAAAATACAGCTTCCGACTCTGAAAACTTCCGACCTCCGATAGCGTACAAATTTTAAGGATCCATGTATTTTGGCGTCCTGATTAAAAAGTTTGCGCTAAGACCAAATAACGGTAAAAACCGTTGTTTTGGTTTTAGGTCATTTTCGCACACTTAGTTGAAGATCGATCCAGTTAAAGAACATAGTTTGTGTTTTGTGCGTAAAGACTAGTACTCAGATTACTATAAAAGAGAGTTAGGGGCAAATAACCGGCGGTCGTCAGTGTCTTGCTGAGTTTTTTTGGTTTTTCCGTCCATTTTTCAATCCGAAAAATACTGTGCCCTGCCAATTCCAACCTCAAAAGATTTATTGTTTTTTTCTTTTTGCCGGGGCCTGGCGTCCACCCAGAGGTATCTGGCAACGCTTTGCAATTTTCTGGTATTTTTATACCCTTGCAGAGGGTATTATAATTTCAGTCAGAAGTTTGGAACGCAGTGACGGAGACGTTTCCGACCCTATAAAGTATATATATTCTTGATCAGCATCACTAGGAGAGTCGGTCTAGCCACGTACGTCTGTCCGTCCGTTTCTACGCAAACTAGTCTATCAATTTTTAAGCTATCTGCACGAAACGTTGTCTGCAGGTAGTATATAAGTCGAGCCGGATCGGACGACTATAGCATATAGCTCCCATAGGAACAATCGGAAAAAATAAATAAAATAATATTATTACTTTGCTGTTTTTTAATTTTTTTTTTGGTTCTTCGACATATAGTAATAGTTAAATATTTGCGAATTACGGTTTAAATTTCATCAAAATCGGACGACTATATCATATAGCTGCCTTAGGCACAATCGGAAAAAAAATACAAAAAAATTTATAACTTTGCTGTTTTTTAATTTTTATCTTAGTTCTTCGACATATAGTAATGTTTAATTATTTCAGAATTACGTTTTAAGTTTCATCAAAATCGGACGACTTTATCATATAGCTCCCATAGGAGAAATTGGAAAAAAAAATTGAAAAAAAATTATAACTTAGCTGTTTTTTAATTTTTTTTCTTAGTTCTTCGACATATAGTACTGGGTAATTATTTCAGAATTACGGTTTAAATTTCATTAAAATCGGACGACATCATAGCTTCAATGTTTTTCAGCATATACGCAAGTAAATAATAATTTTAATGTTTTCGAAAGTATTTAATTCTTGCAATAGCCGCAAGGGTATATGAACTTCGGCTTGCCGAAGTTAGCTTTCTTTCTTGTTTTCGTTGATCTGAGTACCGGGGTGAAAAAGGCACTGGCGAAATGTTTACGCCGGTTATTTGCCTCTCGCTCTCTCTCGTAGCTGGCGTACGGATTTCGTCGAACTGAGTTCTAGGCTTAAACTATAAACTTTACGCAAAAGGTCACCTATTTTGATAAATTTTTATTAAAGAAGAATCAGGACACCAGAATACATGGATCCTGAAAATTTTAAAATAATCGGTCGGCGGGGCTTTTCGGAAGTTAATACCAACTGTTTTTTCAAATTATAAATCTTAATTAATTAAGACGTTGGTAAACGTTGTGATATTTTTGATCTTTTTAATTGACCTTTAATGATTTCAAAATTAATTACATTTTCGTATGTAAGAAATTTGTCGTTGTCAGAATTGTATAAAATTAAAATTTCAATCTTTAAATAGTAAACCGTTAATATTATATGTCTCGGAGTATGTTCAAATTAATTAAAAAAAAGTGATTCCGATTGTAACATCGGAAGCTATATGGTATACAGGCCTGTTGCAGTTTTCACTCGAAAGTGTCCCCTACTGACAAAGGCGTTTCGAATTGTCACAGTTTTGCTGCCTCCTCGCTGGGCCGCTGGTGTCCCTCAGCTAATGCCATTAATGGTATTCTAGTTTAACGCATAAAATCGAAAGAACTGGCATTGGCGGCCACACTTACAAATTTTAAAATGGCTCTAGCTAAAAACTTCTGGTGTCAGTGCTGCAAGTGCAGCAGTGCTTCAGCACTCACGGTATTCCCAAGAAAATAGTTTGTGATCAAGGAACAGAATTTTCATCAATGATTTTCAAAGACTTTTGTAACCAATATAACATAAACCTTCATACCACAACCTTCTAACAGTCTAGTAGTAACTCACCAGTAGAAAGACTCCACTCAACACTTACAGAAATATATAGGATCATTTTAGGTGAGAGAAAAGCAAATAAAATGTCAGTAGATCACGACGAATTACTGTGTGAGGCTCACAATAACTCAATTCACTCTGCCACCAATCTAACCCCTTTTGAACTTTTCTCCGGCAGAACACCAGAATTTGACTCCGAGAAATATAATAATGTCGTTAATATCTGAAAAAACTCAACGAATATAAGCAAAACTTTTTCCCAATAATCAACGATAAAATCGAAAAAGTTCTTAACCACAGAATAGGAAATTTCAATAAGGAAAAGGAGAACCAGAAACCTTTTCCCCCGGCGATATTGTCTTTAGAAAAGAAAATAGACGGAACAAACTTACACCGAGATTTTCAACTCATGAGGTAAAGGATGACAAAGGACTTACGTTTCTAAGCAAAAAATCCATAAATATAAAATCTAACGGAAAATTAAAATAACATAATCAGCCCTGTTTCAGTTTTCACTTCTGAAAGATTCACACGGATTCGAATTTCCCATATCTTTTCCAATTTTCACTTCCGAAAAATTTGCACGGAATCTAAGTTACCTCTGATAACTTTTCGCTAAGCATTTGGCTGACGGATTCAGATCCGCAAGAACAGAAATTAATTCTTTTAAAATACTTTGCGATAACTTAAAGTGCAAATGACATTTTTAACCTAATACTTTGATGTTTTAGGAACATTGTTGCTTAACAGATTTGGTTGATAGAACGGCAAATCCGCCGCTCCTCTTATAGTTTCCAAACGAATTTGATAGAAACAAAGAAAGAGTTGTGATGGTACAACAAAGAAAAGTTATTTTCTTGGGTTGTATTCTTAGCAAGCGCTTTTCGGTTTGATTTTATTTAATTAGAAGTGTAAATTATCTAAGTTTAGTTCAAAAGTGTTTTTGTTCATATTACCCCTTAATTTAATGAACAGTAAGTGCAAAACGTGTTGTGTTGGGATCTTTTTCATCGTCTTTGGAAACTTTGGTCTCAAACTTTTCTTGTGAAACTCGTGATTTACACGAGTTGTTCAACACTTTGGTCGGTCAGTTTCCATCACTGCTTTTAAATTAAGTAAGTAAGAATTTGTTATTTTTAGCTATCAATGATTTTTTGACTGCTTTTAGACATTTAATGTGTGCACCAATAATGCACAAAGATAAAGAACAGCAGCGGGAAAAATGTTAATCAGAGATTTGCCTGGAAAAATTAGGCAAACCATAGGCTTATGTTTAGAGCAATAGCGGCAGTCAGCTGTTTTATTTCCCTCAAATAGTAATTTACCCAGGAAATTTGCTAGCAAGCAAGGGAACTGTGAATCTGTTAAATGGATATCCGCCAATGTTAACGGATTCACTTCCGAGTGAAAACTGCACCAGGCCTGTATATCAAAAGAGTTTACAAAATCAAAAAATGATTTGTGGAGGAGCTTGCTTCCAAGACCGGCGATATTATATGTTAGTATCTTAAGACTAGTTCTATTTTGGCTGACGGAGTTTTTGCGTTTTTTTTTTTGGCTCTGCTGATAGCTACAGGAGGCGGGTGAAAAGCCAGCAAATTGGGCGACAAGGATAGGAAAGCCCAGTGTTTTTCACTTCTTAGCCCTGACGTTGCTGATTAAAATTTTCCCTGCGGGCTTCTACGATTTTAGGATTTAGTTTTTCTGCCTATTTTCGCAAAAATCTCTTTCGTAGTAAATTTTGGTGCAATCACAGTTTTTCCGGATGGCCGCTTGTATGGTTGGGTTTCTAATTTGTAGATTATTTTGCAAATATCTGACACAGCTTTTCTAGGGTCCTTGTTTTTTGGCATTCCTCTGAAGCTACCATTCTTATGTTTTGCCTGTGCAAAGAACTTCTGAATGTTCATACGGTTTTAGGATTAAATGACATCTATTTGGCCGGTCACCATACTTAACGTTTTGCTTATTCCGTTTATGTGTTTTTTTGAAGCTACATTCTTCAGTTTCTCGACTAGCGACGAATCTATTGTAGCTTTGAACCACCCATTTGTTCGTCCAGGGAAAAGCCTGAGCTTCCACTGGTGTGTACTTAGTGTGAAAAATAAAAGTGCGTATATTTTAGCCTCTGCTGTATATTTTTTTGTCCTTCCGAAACAAGTGTTATTTCGGGTTCTTTAGTAAGAGAAACTGAAAAACACGATCTTTTCACCAAAGTTTCTTGGAATACATCAACAAAGCTTTTACATGCATTCTCAAAAACTTTTATGCTTGCAAAAAATACAGCTTCCGACTCTGAAAACTTCCGACCTCCGATAGCGTACAAATTTTAAGGATCCATGTATTTTGGCGTCCTGATTAAAAAGTTTGCGCTAAGACCAAATAACGGTAAAAACCGTTGTTTTGGTTTTAGGTCATTTTCGCACACTTAGTTGAAGATAGATCCAGTTAAAAAACATAGTTTGTGTTTTGTGCGTAAAGACTAGTACTCAGATTACTATAAAAGAGAGTTAGGGGCAAATAACCGGCGGTCGTCAGTGTCTTGCTGAGTTTTTTTGGTTTTTCCGTCCATTTTTCAATCCGAAAAATACTGTGCCCTGCCAATTCCAACCTCAAAAGATTTATTGTTTTTTTCTTTTTGCCGGGGCCTGGCGTCCACCCAGAGGTATCTGGCAACGCTTTGCAATTTTCTGGTATTTTTATACCCTTGCAGAGGGTATTATAATTTCAGTCAGAAGTTTGGAACGCAGTGACGGAGACGTTTCCGACCCTATAAAGTATATATATTCTTGATCAGCATCACTAGGAGAGTCGGTCTAGCCACGTACGTCTGTCCGTCCGTTTCTACGCAAACTAGTCTATCAATTTTAAAGCTATCTGCACGAAACGTTGTCTTCCTATTGCAGGTAGTATATAAGTCGAGCCGGATCGGACGACTATAGCATATAGCTCCCATAGGAACAATCGGAAAAAATAAATAAAAAAATATTATTACTTTGCTGTTTTTTAATTTTTTTTTTGGTTCTTCGACATATAGTAATAGTTAAATATTTGCGAATTACGGTTTAAATTTCATCAAAATTGGACGACTATATCATATAGCTGCCTTAGGAACAATCGGAAAAAAAAAATACAAAAAAAAATTATAACTTTGCTGTTTTTAAATTTTTATTTTAGTTCTTCGACATATAGTATTGGTTAATTATTTCAGAATAACGTTTTAAATTTCATCAAAATCGGACGACTATATCATATAGCTCCCATAGGAGCAATTGGAAAAAAAAAATGAAAAAAATTATAACTTAGCTGTTTTTTAATTTTTTTTCTTAGTTCTTCGACATATAGTATTGGGTAATTATTTCAGAATTACGGTTTAAATTTCATTAAAATCGGACGACTATATCACATAGCTCCCATAGAAATAATAAAAATATATAAAATAACTATCTTATAATTGAGCTGCAAATCATCATAGCTTTAATGTTTTTCAGCATATACGCAAGTAAATCATAATTTTAATGTTTTCGAAAGTATTTAATTCTTGCAATAGCTGCAAGGGTATATGAACTTCGGCTTGCCGAAGTTAGCTTTCTTTCTTGTTTTCGTTGATCTGAGTACCGGGGTGAAAAAGGCACTGGCGAAATGTGTACGCCGGTTATTTGCCTCTCGCTCTCTCTCGTAGCTGGCGTACGGATTTCGTCGAACTGAGTTGTAGGCTTAAACTTTAAACTTTACGCAAAAGGTCACCTATTTTGATAAATGTTTATTAAAGAAGAATCAGGACACCAGAATACATGGATCCTGAAAATTTTAAAATATTCGGACGGCGGGGCTTTTCGGAAGTTAATGCCAACTGTTTTTTCAAATTATAAATCTTAATTAATTAAGACGTTGGTAAACGTTGTGATATTTTCGATCTTTTTAATTGACCTTTAATGATTTAAAAATTAATTACATTTTCGTATGTAAGAAATTTGTCGTTGTCAGAATTGTATAAAATTAAAATTTCAATCTTTAAATAGTAAACCGTTAATATTATATGTCTCGGAGTATGTTCAAATTAATTAAAAAAAAGTGATTCCGATTGTAACATCGGAAGCTATATGGTATACAGGCCTGTTGCAGTTTTCACTCGAAAGTGTCCCCTACTGACAAAGGCGTTTCGAATTGTCACAGTTTTGCTGCCTCCGCGCTGGACCGCTGGTGTCCCTCAGCTAATACCATTAATGGTATTCTAGTTTAACGCATAAAATCGAAAGAACTTTAAAATCATTCTAGCTAAAAACTTCTGGTGTCAGTGCTGCAAACTTTTCACAAGTGTTGAGGACCAGAGTTGCCGAAGGCGATGAAAAAGGTCCCGACGAAACAAGCTCGCACATTATTAAATTAAGCGGTAATAATTAAATTTTAAATTTAACATTAATTAAATACCTTTATTATCATGTTTAAACGAATACAAAAGAGCGTGCTAGAAATAAGTCCCAAGAAATTACTTGTTTTTTTTCATACCATGACAGCCCTTTCAGCCTCCCCCAAATTAGTTTGAAAACTAGAAAAGGAGCAGCGGATTTGTAAAAATGCTGAAGGCTAGAATCAAACCGATTCTGAGACTATAACTTATTGCAAAGTATTTCAAATCAATGAAAAAGTTGGTTAAAATAGAATCTGGTTTTGATGGAAGTACAGGTAAATGGTACGCTAACATACTCAACATCATCCAAAATTGAAATCAAAGTCGTCGAATACGGGCATCTGGTGTCTTCATGGGGAGCTGATTAATGTTGGTCTCTCTGGCCAGTCGTTGCCCTTTTGGAAACGTCTCCATACATAACATATTATCACTCCAAATGATAAAATTAGGGAGACAAAGGCACTTATGTGGTGGTGTTGCAGATTTTTATTTTTATTCTCGGAAATATTTTTTTACTGAGATCATCTAATTTCTATAACTTAACTTAAATAATTTATTTGAATGTGAAACTTTAGCAAGCGGCGTTAAACTTGGTGGCCAATCACACTCAGAGAGGGATTTCTCAAAGTGCACAAGGATAAAAGTCCGATATTATCAATTGCAATGGTTCATAATTGCTCGTCACATACTGTTGATAGCTCAATTGGTGATAAAATTGAAAACATCCATTGTTTTTTTTTTGCCATGAGAGTGATTTCGTCGAACTTATTGTCTGGCACAATGACGATGATTTGTTATTGAACTTTTGAAAGTCACAATTATTGTCAACAAAGAACACGGCTGCTTATCTCAGCAAATATACTTTTCGCCATTAAGTAAATTAAAAGGGTCAAATTCACTTGATGACATAGTAATGAATTGATCCCGATGTTGGTTCTCTGCTATACTTGGATGTTCACTATCCAGGGTTATCGTTTTACTTCTAATAATTACCGGTATTAATATCAAGTTAAAAACTTCAATTAGCTGTGTTGATATCAACGTCAGTGTTATTTTAAAGATTACATAGTTCTTATTACCTTTGCTTATGCCCTAATTAATTTATATAATTGTAGTACACGATGGTTGAGTCATGTAAATGTGTTTATCTAGAGATCTCTAACGAGCAGTAATGTGATGAACATTTGTCAGAACAAGTAAAATCTCTGACTGAACACTTTCATGATTTGCTGCCAATATAGAGAATTGTTGAAAGGTTTTGTGGGAATCCAGTCGAGCGTGAGCTATTTCCTTTATTTGTTGAGTATTTATTTTAAATTGTTTTACTCTTAATGACATTTTATTGCAATACTCAGTGTCTAACTATCCTAAAATGCTGTTGACAATATATCCAACAACGTCTAAGGCTGAACCACGTAGTTTTCACATATGGAGTTAATCATTTTTAGATTTTTTTTTTGTAAATCTTTTGAAGCTTGGAGTATACGGCAGAACATGCTAGAACCGGTTAAATTGTTTTACTCTTAATGACATTTTATTGCAATACTCAGTGTCTAACACGCCTTAAAGGCTGTTGGAAATATTTCCAACAATGTCTAAGGCTAAACGACGTAGTTTTCACATATGGAGTTAATCATTTTTAGATTTTTATTTTGTAAATCTTTTGAAGATTAGTGTATACAGCAGAACAACCTAGAACCAGTTATATATGTGAACACATTTGACCAACTTTAATTTTTTCAATGTAAAATGTCTAAACGTCTTCGAAAAACGGTTTTAAATCATAATGAGCGATGATTGTCCAATTCGCAGCCGCCATTCGAGTTGATCCAAGTTTTTCATAATAAATTCCTGGCCTATAACCAAACCTAGTTCTGTTAATCGGATCTGCCACAGATAATGTTAATAACAGCAGATAGATTAGCAACGACAAGGAAGACCTCTTCCGCCTTTTTGGTTATTGATCATTTTCGGCATCTTCTTCATTCATCTGCTTACGTTTTTTTCCTGGATCTTCCTGACGGAAAAATTAAGCAAACTTATGAATTGCTCTTTTAAATAATTCTGTTGCAGTTTTGACGTCTGCAACTCGCACCTATCCAGCTTGACCTGAATAGATATTAACTTTCCGTCAAGTTGGCCATTGAAGCAAAGGCACATTGTCTTTCTTGAGAATAACAATCATGCCTTCTATTGCATTTTTATTGACCTCTTTCCATTTGGAGTGTTCTCGCAGGCCTGTTAAATATTGCGTCCAGAATGTGTGCTTGAGTCGCTGAACCAGTTCTCACTGTTAAGGTAAAGATTTTATTCTTAGCGGTTTTGGGTCTGGTTAAGCGACTAGCGGTTTTTTAATCAATAAAATACCTGGTGTTAGAACCGTAAGTTTATTAGGAGCATCTGACCTTGAAGTTATCGGTCGAGAATTGAGAGCTGCCTCGACATTGGCGAAAGGTGAGGTAAGCAGTCGACACAGTTTTTAGCAATAATATATAATCGGACGTTTAATTCGACACTCCTCTTTCACACTGTGTTTTTCCGGAGTTTTACGTATTTTGCCTAGCTCAGTTTTTTTTGTCAGTAACCCTGCTACCTACATAAATAGTCATTAAAAGTTATTGACGGTATATTTAAATTAAAACAAGCTGTCAATTGACTATTTCTATTATTGCTCTGCTTTGTCAGCGCTTACCGCTAATCTTTAAGTTTGGTGCTGTTAGTGATACTGCGCTCTTAGTGCTCACCGCGTACATTCACACGAAGCTGCATTCTTTGCACTTGTTTCGATCGGTTTCTCAACGCTTACATCTTACCGCTCTCTGTTCCGCTGCTGCTGCTCCTCAACGCTTTCACGCTCTCTGCCCTGCTGCTGCTCTGCTGTTCAACGCCTACATTTGAACGCTCGAGGCTGATACTGATGCTCACAAACTACACCCGCACTCCCCTCTTCTTTTGTGCACAGTGACCTGATTCTTTTCCAAAATGACCATCGCTTGCACTGCTAATAAATGCGTGTATAATGGCATTATTAGCGGCGATACCTACCTCATCTGCTGGTTATGTGATAAATGTTAGTGTGTTAAGTGTGCTGGAGCTGGCTTCAACGGCCGTGTTGGGGATTTAATCTTCAAACGAGTTGGTTTTACCTGGTTCTGCACGTCTTGCCCCATGCGTACATTCATGAGGCACACTAGGACTGGATTTATTGAAGTTCGTAAACTATTCAACGCTATGAATAACAAATTCCTGGCAGTGAAATCTCAGTTTCTTGGACTTAAGATTCTTAGCGAGCCACCGAAAAGAAAAATCCCAAAAAACAATCTTCAACTTCCTGTTTATGATTAACCATCCATCTCGACGCCAACTAACGTTAATTATATGGAACTTTCGCCGAAAAATTTAACACCGTCTCTGCCACCGGTTCACACTACCCCTTCTGGACCTTCTTCTGTTCCCTCTCGTGCTTCATTGGCTGCGGAATCACTTGGTAATGTTCTACCGGAAGAAAGCATGGCCTCTCTTGGATTGCAACTGGCTCCTGTTGCTACCAACTCTGCTCCTAAATCTGCTTCTACATCTGGTGCTGTTTCCTTCTCCAACGATATGCCTGGCCCAAGCCTTGCGGCTACTGGATGCACCAATGTCCCTTTATGTGGTGTTCCGAGATGTGTCCGTCCAAGGAATAGTGAGGCGACTTCTGAGGTCTCTGGGATTCCTCTGAGAGGGGTTATTCAAAAATCAATATTCGTGACGAGACTTAATCCCGAAGCCCCTGACTACGCTATTTCTGTACATAAGATCATTTTTAAGCAAAAGCTCAACATCTCTTCTTTAAAAATTCGTATCGCTGATTCCTTTTTCTCTAAGGCACTTGATTCTACACTTAGGCCAGTTAATACTTTAGTACATGAGTATCTTCAGAAAAACCAGCCTCGTGGCTCAAATTCAGCTGCTTCAAAAAACTAAGAACAACAAATCTGTCAATTTTATACCAAAATGTGCCTTGCAATTTTCTGACTGAAATTGATATACCCTCTGCAAGAATATTAAAATTCAACCAGGTATCTTGGAAATACATATATGTATATTATAAGTTTACAATCACCAAATGTTAGGGCAAGACATTATCAGGAATAGCCATTCCCCATGCGGTGCGCCTGTTTGAGTACAAGCTATTGTATTTTTAAAGTCGACAATCACTCCGCATGCCACTTCTTGCTTAAGCTCAACAAAAACAATTACTTTGTACGCAACGGATGACATCTTTAGTCTTATACAGGAAGCTTATTCCAAAAACTTCGCGGACACTAATCTCTCTGAACTAACAGACCAAGACAAAATTAATAATACAATAAAATCTCACCATATAAATAATAACCACAGAGGTATATATGAAATGTGTCAAAATATGCTGCTCGTGTTCCCCCATAGCTAGGAGCCATATGTCCAGATCGGCTTAAGAGCGGAATTGTACAGAAGGACCTTGTAGGGGCGACTGAGCGTTTAAGATCAAGTGGAAGCTGCTGGCTTTTAAATGTAGTTTCTTGCATTCGATGTGTCTTGTCCAGGCTAGTCGTCTGTCTAGGTGAACGCCGAGATACGTTATTTCGTTGACTTGTGAATCTGTGATAGTGAAGGGCATGTTTGCCTGTTGAGAGTAAACGTAAATTGTTTACATTTTTGTTCATTTATTTTATCACGCCAGTCAGATAGCAACCTCTCTACTACGATGAGGTGATTGGCTAGTTGTGTTGTTGCTCGGCTTGGGCACATAGAGCGACATCGGATTGCAGTGTCGTCAGCGAACGTAGATGTTGTTAGCTGCTCGTTCGTAGGAATATCCGCTACATATAGGACGGACAATTGCGCTTCCTTGCGGGATTCTAGCTTCGATAATGTAGTCGTCAATTGTTGTTGTGTTGCACCTTACTGCGAAGGCTCTGTTGTAGATATACGACTCAAGTAGCAAGTTTATTTTGATTTTATGCATCGAGCCAGACTTGATCGAAAGCTTGAGATACATCGAGGAATATTGCGCTGTAGTATTCCCGATGCTCGAAGGCCGTGCGAATTTCTGATGTTATTCTGTTAATTTGTTCGACAGTTCCATGGCTTTGACATGGGATTATGAGTGATAAAAGGCATTTTCATACAGTGTAGACAGACACGAAAATAAACTAATTTGAGTTACCACAAATGGACCAGTGGCAGAGTTCGGCTGGAAGACTCTTCGGAGACTTGAATTGAATTTCTTATCGGAGTGACTGTTTCGATTAGAGGGCTCAGATTTGGGTGATCGGAATTATTTTTGCTCTTTTCCATACCGTCGGAAAAGAAGAAGTAGTTAAAAAAGTATATATGGCAAAACAAACGGTAGTAATATTTTTAATAATTTTGGACATCACATTGACTTACGCACATAACGCTAAAACTATTATCCCAGTGTGTTCTAGAATTCAGGTACATGTTACAAGAAGAAGGTACATCGATAGATGAAAACTTGTTGCTAAGTTCTTCAACATTCGAAGTTTGATCAGGTTTTTTGTGTAGCTTAAGCTAAGCTATTCAATTCTTTACATTTAAATTTCATGGAGGGACAGTTGTTAAATTGTTTATGAAAATCGTCAGAACGGTATCGTTTCCATTTAAAGTAATCGGTATAGCGCTGATAAGTAAGGTTTTTAATTACATAATCAACCCAAAGGTCATTCCTTGGCCTTGTGACTTTAGTTTTTAATGGCACAAATTTTTCAGATAGGTACTTTATGTTACTATTCAAAACATTTAATTGACAATCAATATTGTTATTTCGATAAATAGCAGACCAGTCACAAACATTTAATTATATTTCCAGGGCTCGATAGTCAATATTTTTATAGTCCCTATATTGAAAAGAATGAGTTCTGTACTGACTTATTAATTTTATACCCCGACTGAGTCTCAAGGCCAGCGGGTGAAAGATTACAGTGTCCCTCTCAACCTAATAAACGTATTTGTACAAGTTGATGTCACAGGCCAACCGCTTCCTTCTTTATCAATTGCGCCTAGGACCACTAGCAGAAACCACGGTCTACCGACCCCCCAGCCACGAACGTATAGCCAGCCGGCACACGAACTACATAATTTATAAACTTTATAGGGTCGGAGATGTCTCCTTTACAGCCTTGCAAACTTCTGACTGAAATAACAATATCCTCTGCAAGGGTATAAAAATTTAACCAGGTATCTTAGAAATACAAACTTATGCATACACATATATATATTATAAATATACAATCTTGTTAAATATTTTCACAAAATATAATTCCGCTTAAGAAGATTTGGCAAATATCAAGGAAACCTTAGTAGACAAAACCAGATTTTGCTTAGGTCTTAGAGACTCTAAGAGACTACAAGAATTAAGGGCAGATGTTGAGATACGACTGCCGAACAAGGATCTTTATCAGCCTGAACAAGCCCCTCAGTTAGCGGTGTTGGCAGGGGAATCGCCATGGACAGTGCAAGTTCGTTTTAAATACGTCGATTAGCACGAGTCCCTGCCCTACAGACATTTTGGCTTTTGTAAAAGAGGAAAATTTATTAAAAAACTTATTATGCTCATAAGAGGAACCGAGCAAAAGCCTTATGGGCAACTCTTTCTACGTACGAATAGGAACAAAGTAGTGGGCAAGGCAGATACATCGGTTCACATTAAAACTTATAGGTACCCTTACATTCATAAAGAGGAAGAAAGGAAGCAGATCTCCAAATTGTTACAGCAAGACATTGTTAGGACCAGCCATTCCCCATGCACTGCGCCTGTCTGGGTAGTCCCAAAAAAATCTGAATCAGTTGTAATAGACGCAGAATTCCAATAGACCTTAAAATTTTGTAAAACGCTCCTAGTCAATGTATAACAACTTCCACATTTCGAAAAGCCGTTCATTCTGACCACGGATGCAAGCATTTTTTCGTTGGGAGCAGTATTGTCACAAGGTCTTAAAAGCAAGTCAAATATTTTCGACGAAACTTGTATGGCCATAAATTTAAGCTTATTACCGATCACAAGCCCTTGCTGGGAAGAATTCAAAACTTATTCGCCGTAAGGACATGCTAAGCGAATACGAATGTGAATGTCGTTGCGGATGCCCTTAGCAGACTTCAATCAAACCTGTGCGTCTATCATACCTCAAGCAAAGAGCTCACTCAACACATTGAATCTCCAAGCTATTTTTAAAGTTGAAAATGACTCTATAAAATATATAAATGGTTATTTTTCCTGCCTGAACCAACAGGCCAAGACAAATCTCACCATATAAAAAATAACCATGGAGGTATATCATATATGAAATGCTTCAACACTTAAAAATGGAAATTTATGTAACTAAGTTGAAACATTTTATTTTTGGACAAACCTGGAAATTCGAAATCTGCTTGACTCTAAAATATGATAGCCCGCCTCCATTTACATTACCCGAAATACCAAACGGACAACTAGGCATAGTAACATCAATAACAACTGTAATTTAACGATCATAGATAAGTGTTCTAAATTCGCGCAGGCTTTTCCACTGCTCAGTAGAAATTCCGTCAGTTTCACGACCGCTTTTAAATATTCTTTGGCCAATTCGGTATACCCACAAAATGAATTCTTTACCAGGGAGCAGAGTTCACTGGAGCAGTGTTGACAGATTTCGTATCACAATAAAATATAGTTTTGCAAGTCACATCTTTTCACCCTTTTGATTTACCGTTTTCCCCTTGTACATTTGGAAAATTCTCTTTTCGTAATTATCTAGGTGAATAATGCGGCTTATGATCTTAGAGGAATTCACTATTGATGATCCTAGTTTGACTTTTATTTGTGATTGGTCCTGGTCCAAAATAAGTAAAATACGGAGTTGAGTATTCCCCAATGTTAACCTGTAATGTTTGAAATAAGGTTGATTTTTTTTTGTCTTTGTATTATGTGTTTTCGCGTGAATTTACCTCACTGTTGCTTCCTTATTGTACGGAGTATTACCCCTTTATCTAGTAACACTTTATGCTTACTTAGAGGGGTGTTATTTTATTCCTCCCATTTTCTTTGCGGGTGATTTAAACGTGACTTGTAAAACTATATAATATTGTGATAGGAAATCTGTAAACACTGCTCCGGGTTTGTTCAGACATAATTCCCTTTTTAAGTGTTGATACAATTATTTATACCTCTATGGTATTATTTATATGGTGAGATTTTGTTGTATTATTAATTTTGTCTTGGCCTGTTGGTTCAGGCAGGCCAATTAACCATCTATATACTTTATAGAGTCATTGTCAACTTTCAGAATAGCTTTCATATTCAATGCGTTGAGTAACCTCTTTGCTTGAGCTATGATAGACGCACTGGTTTGGTTGAACTCTGCTAAGGGCATTCGCAACGACATTTTGTGAACCTTTTTTGTGCTCTAATTCATATTTGTTTTTGCTTAGCCTGTCCTCCGGCGTACAAGTTTTTTAAAATTTTTTTAAATTGAATCTTTTTATTGAATTTTTTCCTTTCGGATACTAACAATAAGTGAGTCAAATCTTATAGTAATAACGTAACTAACAGTCGTATGACTGAGTTATACGGTCCTGAAATGTATTGCTGGGTGGTAGGTGGGTTGTAGGCGGGCTCTGCTGGGAACCCGAGCCAAGCCTCTTGCGAGATAATTTTGGTGGTCAGAGAGTTTTTCATTGTAGGTCGCTTTTTGTTTGTCTATTTCATCTTTTACTGCAAGAATGCCGAGGTCCCCGTTTATGTTTTGGTTGCGAAAATAAGATGATGCACCAGTGATAGCTCTCAGGTTTTTTGATTGTTGCTATTATATTGCTGCTGCTCTATATTGCTGCTGCTCGCGTATCCCCCATAGCTGGGAGCCATACAGAAGGACCTTGTAGTCCAGACGCAGGGGCGACTGAGCGTGTAAGATCAAGTGGAAGCTGCTGGCTTTTAGTTTTAAATGTAGTTTCTTGCATTCGATGTGTCTTGTCCAGGCTAGTCGTCTGTCTAGGTGAACGCCGAGATACGTTACTTCGTTGACTTGGGGAATCTGCGTACTTTTCAATGATAGCGGAGGGCATGTTTGCCTGTTGAGAGTAAACGTAAATTGTTTACATTTTTGTTCATTTATTTTATTACGCCAGTCAGATAGCCACCTCTCTACTACGATGAGGTGATTGGCTAGTTGTGTTGTTGCTCGGCTTGGGCACATAGAGCGACATCGTATTGCAGTGTCGTCAGCGAACGTAGATGTTGTTAGCTGCTCATTCGTAGGAATATCCGCTATTCTAGATACGATAATGTAGTCGTCAAATGTTGTTGTGTTGCACCTTACTGCGAAGGCTCTGATGTAGATATACGACTCAAGTAGCAAGTTTGTTTTGATTTTATACTTAAAGCCATCGAGCCAGACTTGATCGAAAGCTTGAGATATATCGAGGAATATTGCGCTGTAGTATTCCCGATGCTCGAAGGCCGTGCGAATTTCTGATGTTATTCTGTTAATTTGTTGGACAGTTCCATGGCCTTGACATGAGATTATGAGTGTTAAAAGGCATTTTCCAACAGTGTAGACAGACACGAAAATAAACTAATTGTGGTAACTCAAATGGACCAGTGGCAGAGTTCGGCTGGAAGACTCTTCGGAGACTTGAAGCAAAAGTTTCGGTTCTATCTTCGTCGCTGCGGGCGCAGCTACCTGATGAATTTCTTATCGGAGTGACTGTTTCGATTAGAGGGCTCAGATTTGGGTGAGCCCTCCACAGAGGATATTTTGTATTGTTTGGCGAAAGGTTTTTGATGTACAGTAGTTGTGCGTTTTCACCGTCATTCTTCAGGGCTCGGTTTAGTGCGTGTGGCTTCCTTAAGACGTTTTTTTTTGAGTATGGCGATCTGTTGGTTTGCCAAGCACGTCGCAGTCGCAGGTTTTCAATAACATTGGAATGAAAAGCTAGGATGGAAATTGGTCTATAGTCATTGTTGGCCTTTGGTAAAAGAATTATTTTTGTTTTTTTTCCATACCGTCGGAAAAGAAGTAGTTAAAGAAGTGTTAAAGATGAAGGTTTGTTACGTCGGTGTATTAGTGCCCAGTCCAATGGACTTGGGCCGAGGGAGTTGCGTCCTGGGTAGGCACGCTGGGTGCCGGCTCAGCTCACCGGCAGGGTGGGTTCTTTGGAAACCACTCCCTCCCCTACACAACGAGAATAAATTTATCGTGCCTTCGAAAAAGATAGAGAGCGTCCAGTTCGTTTTGTCATTTGTCGTCGCTGCCCACAAGCTTCTCAAGTAGCTAGTTCGAGCGCTTGACCGAATTTCGATCGGCAGCGTGTGGCTGTTTTACCCTGCCCTACGTCCCATATGCCGATGGATCGCCGCCGGCCACTGCAATTCGATCCCCTATTGTCAATGCCGTCAGTCGAAAGTTACGTCATTGTTCTTGACCCGAGTTTTTTCATTTGCGCCAGCTCCCCCTTTTTTAGACGTTTACCAAGACATGATTGAGTTCTGCTTCATATTATAATTTATTGAAAAGATTTTTCATTTAAAAAGGTGCACATTTAATTGACAAATATAAGAGTAAATAAAGGTGCCAAATTAAACTGAGAAATATTCTACGCGGTGTATATAATATTTGTATTAACGGGTAATAAAACTGATAAGAATGAATATAAATTTAAGAATAATATTTGGAGTTAATTTATAAGAATAATAATATGGATATTTAATGACTCTAAATGCATATATAAGTAAACAAGTTACCCTCGCGCTGAGCTAGCAGGTGAATTGCTGTGATATACTGTCGCTCGCTCCCAATGCGAGAGCAGCATTATCACGTATGCTAAGCCGGCTGGCCGACTACACTTGGTAGCTTATGCTCATTTCTTTATCTCTCTCTCTCTCTCTCTTTTAGCATAATCTCCCTTCATAGCATAGTTTAAGTATACTTATTTTTGTAACCTAGTTTTAGTTGTACTTGGCACGTAAAGCAAGCAGAAGCTTGAAATAAACTTCTACACCAGCTATAGCTGATATTCTTATTTATTGTTGCTAAGCCACAAGGCTAGTAACTGGTACCCAGATACCCAACCTAATCTTCATTTCCTTGCTCCACAACTGGAGCGGCTTCGACAGTGGATACCCCGGCAAGGCTAGTAACTGGTACCCAGATACCCAACCTAATCTTCATTTCCTTGCTCCACAACTGGAGCGGCTTCGACAGTGGATACCCCGGCAACTCCCTTGCAGGAGCTGGCAAGTTGGTCCATACCCTGACTGGAGTCGGACAGCAGCCGTGACGAAAAGGTCCCCTGGCAGCACATTATATGTAGAAGCTTTACTGGCGCCCAACACTTATTACCCACACCTAGAGAAGAAATTGTAAGTGATTTGTTCTGAAACAAAACTTTTAATCGCTCAAATTTTCAATAAAGGTCACATAAAAGCACAAATCGTCGTACGCATGCGTGGATCACATTTTTTTTTTAAAAGCAGCAGCGTGGAAACTTACAGTTTAGTGTCTTCGAGGCAGTTCGAAAAGCTCTTGCAATTCGCCGCTCTTTCCCCTTATCTTTAATTTGCTTCGTTCTTTTTTTTGTGTTAAAGAAACAGTGATTTTCATGAGCTGGGTTGATTCGTATAGAGAGGTTAGGAGCGAGTACGAAAGTGACGATAGTGTTGAATTGGAAGTTAATAAATATTTGGAAAAAAAAAGCCAACATGAACGCTAACGAGGTGAAAGCGCTTTTGACCAATGCCTTAGCCAATTAAGAGGCAATCTTTCAGGCGCGTTTAAATGAAATGCAAAGGCAATTGAATGAATTACGTGTGGAGGAGCCACATGTTGAAACGTACCAACGGATTTCAGTAGACCCAGCGGTGAGGTGCGACATCCCGCTTGACATTATCAAATCTATCCCAGACTTTAGTGGAGTGCAAGATGAGTATGTGGCGTGGAGGCAATCAGCCACAGACGCATACGAACTCTTCGCACCTTTTAGTGGTAGCTGTGCACATTATCAGGCAGTCACGATTATTAGGAATAAAATTAAGGGTCCGGCAAGAGCATTGTTGGTGTCACACAACACCGTGCTCAATTTTGATGCTATTATAGCCAGATTGGACTGCACGTATGCAGATAAGACTTCCTTGCGTCTTCTGCGGCAGGGATTAGATATGGTAAGGCAAGGCGATTCGAGCCTAATGCAGTACTATGATGAGGTGGAAAGGAAGTTGACTCTCGTAACCAATAAGATCGTTATGTCCCACGAGCCTCAGGCAGCAGCATTGCTCAACCAAGAGGTCAGAGTCGATGCGCTGCACGCGTTTATATCAGGATTAAAAAAGTCTTTAAAATCGGTAGTATTTCCAGCTCAGCCAAAAGACTTGCCAACCGCTTTGGCATTGGCTAGAGAAGCAGAAGCCAGTATTGAGCGTAGCGTATTTTCCGTATCGTACGCCAAAGCTATAGAGGAAAAGGCTCAAGGGATTGAAAAAAGTCGTTCACAGGCTAGGCATGGCAAAAACTTCAGGGACGAACGGGTTCATGGCTATGAAAGAAACCCTCATTTTGTCAAGAAACAGCAGCAAGGCAGCGATGAACAAGAAAAAAATGTTGTGGTTACCCAAGTTCAAAGCCCAGAGCCAATGGACATAGACTTGTCCTCCAAATTTAGGCAGCGCACTGATTTCGGGAAACCTCAGTCTAGTACTGTACAAACCTATAAGAGACGAGACTCCTCCGAGCGTATGACTGGTCAAAGGCGTCAGAGATTGAATAATATCAATCAACAAGCCCAAGAGCAGGACACCCAGAAGTACGGGGAGGTGGCTTCAGCGGCAGCTGCAGCTATTGTTGACGACCTTGAGTCGGATAGTGAACGTGACTCACTTAATTTTTTAGTGCACGCTCCCGGTTGCCTTTTGTCGAGAGGCAACTGGCTGGGAGGAAATTAAGAATACAGATTGACACTGGAGCGGCGAAAAACTATATTAAGCCTATAAGTGGCCTTAAAGGTATAGTTCAAGTCGACTCTCCATTTACCGTTAGTTCAATACACGGTTCTAACGCCATCCGGCAAAAGTGTCAGATGCATATTTTTGGAGTTAAAACTCCTTTCTTTTTATTAAATTCGTTAACAGCGTTTGATGGGATAATAGGCCTCGATCTGTTAACACAGGTGGGGGCAACGCTGGATTTGAAGCAAGATTTAATAGTATATGGGGATGTAGCAGAAAAGTTACAGTATCAGAGCTGCGACAATGTCAATTTTACCCATGTCGATGACATAGTTGTGCCAGACACCGTGCGTAAGGAGTTCAGAAGCGTAATTCTTAACAGAATCAAAGTTTTTTCGAGCCCCAATGAGGCACTGCCTTTTAACACATCGATAGTAGCTACGATTCGCATAAAAGACAGCCAGCCAATTTATTCAAAATTATACCCTTACCCTATGGGAGTAGCGCACTTCGTGAATAACGAAATTAAGCAATTGCTGAAAGATGGCATCATTAGGCCATCAAGATCCCCATATAACAGCCCTGTATGGGTTGTAGACAAAAAAGGAACTGATGCCAGTGGCAACAGGAATTTTCGCAAATTAAATGAGCAAACCATTGCTGATCGCTACCCAATGCCAAGTATCCCCATGATTCTTGCTAATCTGGGAAAGGCCAAGTTTTTCACCACCCTAGACTTAAGGTCAGGGTACCATCAAATTTACCTTGCGGAACAGGACCGTGAGAAGACATCCTTTTCAGTTAACGGCGGGAAGTATGAGTATTGTCGTCTACCCTTCGGCTTAAAGAATGCGGGAAGCATCTTTCAGAGAGCAATAGATGACGTTTTAAGGGACCAGATAGGAAAAATCTGCTACGTCTATGTGGATGACGTTATCATTTTCTCTGAGAATGAGCTCGATCACGTTAAGCACATAGACACGGTATTAAAATGCCTGTGTGACGCTAACATGCGAGTATTACGCGAGAAGACAACATTTTTTAAAGAAAGCGTCGAATATTTGGGCTTTATAGTAACTAGGGCAGGCACAAAGTCAGACCCCGAAAAGGTTAGGTGCATACAAGAGTTCCCCGAACCAAAAATCTCTTTAGCCTTAGATCTTTGCTTGGCCTCGCTAGCTATTATAGAAGATTCGTCAAAGATTTCGCATCAATCGCAAGACCATTGACAGACTTGCTTAAAGGCGAAAACGGTACGGTTAGCAAGCATGTCTCGAAAAACGTCAAAATTGAATTTAATGAAATACACCGTGACGCATTCGAGAGCTTGAGAAACATTTTAGCGTCGGAGGATGTAATTCTTATGTACCCCGATTTTAGACGGCCTTTTGACCTTACCACTGACGCTTCTGCAAATGGTATTGATGCTGTTTTATCCCAAGGAGGTAGGCCGATTACTATGATTTCCCGAACTCTTAAACAAAGCGAGTCACACTACGCTACTAATGAAAGAGAACTTTTGGCAATCGTGTGGGCGTTGGGGAAATTGCAGAATTTTTTGTACGGCACCAAGGATATAAACATTTTCACCGACCATCAACCGCTTACCTTTCCGATCTCAGATAGAAACACGAACGCAAAAATTAAGCGATGGAAAGCTTTTATTGATGAGCATAATGCCAAAGTTTTCTATAAGCCAGGAAAGGAAAATTTCGTAGCTGATGCCTTGTCTCGGCAAAACCTGAATGCCTTACAAAATGAGGTTCAATCTTATGCCGCTACTGTACATAGCGAAGTGTCATTTCACAGTAATTTTTTAGTCTGTCCGTTAAAGGGTGCAAATCTGCTGGTGGCACATAAGAGCGGCACATAATTGCATACTAAGCTATATCGCAAAACGTTTCCACTCGTCGACTGTATGCCGGAGTTTGACCGAATCCTGCATGTATCCAAATAATATCACATCGATTACAATGATGAAGAGAGAGCGGTCCTGATACAAGAAAAACTGGCAAGACACAAAACCAATGAAGGACCGAGAAGATGTGCGAACGATCTGCCTTTCAATATCTTTAAACGATCGGCAATAGCTATCAGCACCGAGATATTTATGTCTTTGTGAAGTGTCTCCATTAACAATATCATTGCACATGACTCGGCATTACGTCTACGCAGCAAGGATGCCAACGAAGGAAATAAAAGGTCCTCCAAGGCGTCGAATATAAATACTAACGAAAGTTGACGAGTCATCTAAGAATCAGTTGTGGCTATTGCAGTGGCTCCTGGTCTTCAAAGGCTCAAACCTCCTTTACCCATGAATAAGGAGGCAACGAACTGCAACGGAGATCCAGATGGCCGATAATGGTTGGCATTGCCCGGGACGGTCAAACTTAAGGGGGAAATAGTAAACAAGTTACCCTCGCGCTGAGCTAGCAGGTGAATTGCTGTGATATACTGTCGCTCGCTCCCAATGCGAGAGCAGCATTATCACGTATGCTAAGTCGGCTGGCCGACTACACTTGGTAGCTTATGCTCATTTCTTTATCTCTCTCTCTCTCTCTCTCTTAGCATAATCTCCCTTCATAGCATAGTTTAAGTATACTTATTTTTGTAACCTAGTTTTAGTTGTACTTGGCACCTAAAGCAAGCAGAAGCTTGAAATAAACTTCTACACCAGCTATAGCTGATATTCTTATTTATTGTTGCTAAGCCACAAGGCTAGTAACTGGTACCCAGATACCCAACCTAATCTTCATTTCCTTGCTCCACAACTGGAGCGGCTTCGACAGTGGATACCCCGGCAACTCCCTTGCAGGAAACTGGCAAGTTGGTCCATACCCTGACTGGAGTCGGACAGCAGCCGTGACGAAAAGGTCCCCTGGCAGCACATTATATGTAGAAGCTTTACTTATATATCTAAATGTTTAAATTGCACATAGATCTAGGTATATACGCATATGTGTTAATATATATATATATATATATATATATATATATATTTTATGAAGGTTTGCTTTTTATTTCCATCGACGAGAGCTCTCATTGTGGCATTCTGGGTTTGAAAAATTAATTATACACATGTGCAAAAATATATTTATTTTAGTGCAAATTCACTTAACATTATTAATAAAGTGTTGGATTAATTTATATAAAAAAGAAATTATGTTAATTGTCATTTCTTGAGCGATGTTGGTCTTATTTCACAAACAAAAAAAAGAAGTTATTCGCTTTATCGCGATTCGAATTGCGAGGAAGAGAAGAGTGAAAACGGCACTCGCGACGGTTGACGGTAGCACTTCTAGCTAAGGTTTCTTCTGGTGGTTCCAATTACAAATAAAACTTTGATCTTTTGCTTGCATTTAATTGTTTGTTTATTATTGATGGGTGTTGTTGATTGTTTTACCGAAATTGAAATAATAATTAATGAAGTAATTGTTATTTTGCACGGGTTGATATGTTAGTGCTGGCTCCTTTCTGGCCAATTGGCGGTGGTAGCTATGATTTTCTCCAGCTCGTGTCCGTGGTCCCGACGACTCTGCACAGATCGCTTGTACATCCGGAGGAAGTTCAGAATCAACATGAGGATCGAGAGTCCAGAAATGAGACACAAAACATTGTAGACTTTGAATATGTCCTCTTTGTGGTCTACAATTTCGACGTTGCTCACCACGTTTGCCGTGTTGTCGGTTGCCGTCGAGGTTGTAGATCCCATGATATATAAGTTATATTTCTATCGGGTTCTAAATTCGATCACTCGGATAGGTCCTCCGCGATTATTGCTTTTGCCAGTAGTGGACTTAACGCGGTTCCGCGGTCGTTTCTGTTTCGACTCCCGATTCTCAATTATCTTGGACTGTGACTGCCCGATTCGCAATTATCTTGGACTGTCTCTCCTCGAACCTAAGGTGGGGCTCTTTTATACCGGTGGTATTGCTTCCGGGTCATCTAAGTGTTCCCACTTAGGAACACATTTCCCCTTTTTCTGGCTTAATGGCCCACTTCTGGATTCTGCTAGGTTTCATATTAATTGCTGCGAACACCTATTGCCTGCTGTATATTCTTATGAATTGCTTACTCTGACCAATTCGATGCTGGTTACTGTATTGGCCAATTTCGGTGTTTCGCCACCTGCACTTCACAGTGTCTTCTGTCTCTGGTTATTGTATCTATTTCTTTCTTGTTTTATTTCTTACCCCGCTCGCGTAACAGGTTATATATGGCAAAAAAACGGTAGTAATATTTTTAATAATTTTGGACATCACATTGACTTACGCACATAAAGCTAAAACTATTATCCCAGTGTGTTCTGGAATTCAGGTACATGTTACAAGAAGAAGGTACATCGATGGATGAAAACTTCTGGCTAAGTTCTTCAGCATTGGAAGTTTGATCAGTTTTTTGTGTAGCTTAAGCTAAGCTACTCAATTCTTTACATTTATATTTCATGGAGGGACAGTTGTTAAATTGTTTCCATTTAAAATAAGCGGTATAGCGCTGATAAATAAGGGTTTTAATTACATAATCAACCCAAAGGTTATTCCTTGGCCTTGTGACTTTAGTTTTTAATGGCACAAACTATTCAAATAGGTACTTTATGTTACTATTCAAAACATTTAATTGACAATCAACATTGTTATTTCGATAAATAGCAGACCAGTCACAAACATTTAATTATATTTCCAGGGCTCGATAGTCAATATTTTTATAGTCCCTATATTGAAAAGAATGAGTTCTGTACTGAGACCTGGTAAAAGTAAAATCTTGTTTGGGTCATTTATAAGGAGTAGGTCAAGAGGGTATCACAGGTGTTGCTAAAGTGTGTGGGTTTACAGGAAAAAGTCTTATAGACTCAAAATCATTAAGCAGATAAATAGGATAATGTCAACATAAAAAGCTGATAGATCCGCAACGGAGTCAAGGACGAATTCGTATGGTAGAATTCGGTCGATAGATACAGCCAATCAGTGTTTTCGTATTACATATTCCAGATATTTCCACTTGTAAAAATTCTATTGGACTATCATGTGAATGTTTCGACGTTACATTTAAGTTTAGTATTAACATAGATCGCGACACCACCAGCATGACTAGCACGATCAGCACGATAAACATCATAGCCATCACACATAATTGACAAGTCGCACATATTAGACGTAAACCAGGTTTCTGTCACACATTTGACATCCACATTTGACTTAATAAAAATTGACCTAAACTCATACATTTTTCTTATTAAGTTTTGTGCTTTGATATGAGCAACTTTTAATCTATTTTTGAAATTGCTATTTACTTTTATCAAGCTACCAGTTATGGAACCACCTGTTTCACCCGACATTTTGATATTTAATGCTTATTAGGGGCGCAAGCTCAATGTTTAGATTTTAAAAATGTTTTCAAAGAAAAGAAAATGCTAATTAATATTAAAAAAAATAAATATATCTTAACTAGAGATTCAAAGTGAGTGAATTCAAAGTAATTAAGAGCGAAAGCTGTCATCAGCAGATGAGGTGGTCTCTCTCCCCGCCGAAGCGTGAGTAATAGCAGCATTTGAATAGGTGGTGAGAGGATCGGAGTGCATCAAAGAGTGCTCTTCTACCCTCTCGACGCAGTGAACGCCCTCTTTACCAGTGCAACGAACGTACAGAGCTCGTAAGTTTCCCCCGTCCACATATGGCACACCATCCATACGCACATTGCAAGAGCTGATTGCAATGTTTAGCAGACAGCTTCGCTTCTAGTCTATACATTTTTTCACCCAATGCGCAAGTCAGCCATCTCCAGATTCAGCTGGTCGACCCGCTGACCCAATTTATGCCTATGCCTACTGGGATGTTTTTTCAAATTTAACGGCCGAAAAAAAAACTAAAACGCCAAACTTTAAATACTACAAGAAAATTAATTTTCAATGAATTTCTGGCATGATTAGCTTATCCGATTAAGTCGGATACCAACATTAAGTTAGAACCTATAACGATTTTTCAACGGACTTTTTCGAGTTTTTTAGGGTATATGAGCCTTTTTTTCAATCGTTTAACGGCCCAAAATTTTTTTAAAAAGTTTGTGTTTGTCGTGCTTTTGTCCAATCCAATAAAACAGTATGACAATGTTAAAGATTGATCTATTGGAAGTAAAATTCTGTAAAATGCACCAGGATCGGTTTGCCACAACTCAAGATATAAAATAAAACTTCAAACGACAGCAAAAAGTTTTTTTTTAATTTTAACAAATTCCAAAGAAAACATTTTTGTGATGTACATTTAGTTTAGAAGTCGTACTGTACCAGAAATTTTCCGAGAGCGTATTTTTTTCTTTTAACTAGTGGATTTTCTGTGGATACAGGCCATTAGAATCACTAGCTTTTATTCTTGGGCTTTGTTTTTGTCTACCAGTGTTATTTATCATGACTGAAAATAAACTATAAATAAATTGTTATGTGAAACGAAACTTAACAATATATTTGAAAAAGCTATTAAACTCAGTCTGTGCAAATGGAAAAGAGGTAAATTACAATGACATAGCTTTCGAATGATGACATTGACATTAAGTGACCGCAACCACACGCTGCCGACAGGTCAATCAAGCTCTCGATCTAGCTTTTCAGGGAAATTCTGGCCAGCGAAATAGATGCAAAGCGAAAAAGCCAGGCTAGCCAGGCCCTCGGCCTTTATTATTTAGAATACCCTGGCTAGAAGCCGGAAATCATGAAAAACTGTCATATAGTATCAATCCTGACATAGTTTTCAATGTTGCCACCATCCTATACATGATTTTTAATTCATCTATAAGACAATTTTATTTTAAGTAAAAATAAAAAATATAACATTGCAAGTTTAACAGTAAAAGTTAAATGCCACAGCAATTGAAAGTCAAACTGTCAGTCAGAATCTTTAAAAGCTTTTTTTCTTTTCTTTGCCACTTGTGCCATTTAAGGTTTTTACCAATCTACAATGAGCCAAGAGTCAAAATTTTTGGCATAAAATCTAAAAATAAACCTAAAATTCTGAAATTTTGCACAGGGGCCCTTTGTTTTGGTTTTTATTTTTAAAATGTATTTAGAAATAATAAACACAGTTGACAATCAAAACCGTATGTTTCTATGTCGTTTCAGTAAACCAAAAAAATTTCTCAAGCTTTGATGTATTTTTGACCAAATCTGAAGAAAGGTAAAGGTCCCCTTAAATAGTTTTGCTCGATTTATGCCAAGTTTGATCGAGGTCTCATTTTACTAGAAATACTTTAATTTTTTTTTTTAATTTCCCTTTTTGGGTCTTCAGTTTCAGTCAGCTTTCTCCTATTTTTTTTTATATATTGTTAAACGATGATGCACTATAAACAGTACAACCAACTGTCCCAACGCAGCCCTATTAGCTCAGTGGTCACAATACAAAATAACATAATGTAGAGAAATTTATAAAAAAACACTAATACTAAGTACGGTGCAAATATGTTTAAACTGTAGCTTTTAAGACAAGGATAGAGGTTGAAATGCAAATTAGATTATCATAATTATTACAAAGAACACGAAAGGGTTCATGCAGGCCATAATTTGAGGTACATCTTGTCAAGTTAAGAGGATGGTAGCTGCGGGTTGGTCTAAAAAGCACATTAAAATTTAAGCTGCTTATCAATTCTATGGAGTCAATATCACCTTTGACAAGATTGTGCATACAAATAGTTCCAAGCATGATTATACGATTTACAAGAGTAGGTAAACTAAGCAAAAGTAATCTACTAGAGTAAGAAGGCAACCTTGCGTTTTGATCCCAGTTTTAATCACGAAGGGCGAAAAGAAGAAATTGTTTTTCGTACCGACTCAATACGATCAATGTTTACTTGATATTGGGGATTCCAAACGGGAGCGCAATATTCTAAATTAGGACGGATAAGAGAAGTAAAAAATAATTTAGTTGTATAAGGATCGTCAAATTCTTTTGACCATCGCTTAACAAATTCAAGAACACTCATAGCCTTGCTAACAGTAGAATTTATGTGGCAGTCAAATTTTAATATTGGGTCAAGAAGAACTCCTTATTCGTTGGCCGAATATATACGGTCCAGTGGAATATTAGGAAGACAATAGCTGGGGCCAGACAATAGGGTGTGGGGGCCAGAATTTATAGGAAAATAATTTTCAATGAATTTAGCAAATATATTATGCACTTCAAATTCGTATATTCCTCGAGTCAAAACATAGTATATGTCGCTGACTTGATCGAATAGCGCTCTCTCTTTCCCTCAGAAAATTCCATTGAAGTTTGGCAACATTGCGGTGAGCAGGAAGACGAGCGTCAGCTAGCCGCATCGTTCTCTCGTGTTGACGGAGTCGCATAGCGCGATCTCTCTCGCGCGTCAGCGAAAGCGCGTAGGAGCCAGAAACGAGAACAAAAACCTGGAAGGATTTCGTTATTTGACGTTTCGCAACCTCGCTTAGTGCAGACAGCAGCGCGTGCCAGAATTTTCGTTCACTTCAATTCAAAACGTAAAACAGTAAACACGTCTACGCTGCGAGTGCAGTTTTGAAAGTGAATAAAAATTATATATTATATATATATTACTTTGTAATATAATCTGCTGTCGAATAATGATAATGTTAAGGAAAAATATCCCGTTAATAACTGAGCGTTAATAAGCTAAAGCTTATAGAATGAACCGCACCGGACGCGTATATGTGAATATTTTGTTTGATAATTATGACTTTGGATTTAGAATTGTATATTTTTGAATAATTTGAACCACATAAGTCCGTGTTTGAAATACAATGCTGTTGTTACATGAATTAAATTTGTGAATTTATAAATAAAATCAAATAAGGGATAACCGCCAAATTTCTCACGTGTTATCAAGGTAGGGAGGGTACAGAACGGGGAGTGAATACCACCTAGCTACCCCGAACTCTTGATTAATCTTGATCTACTTAGTCTTCAGCGTCCGTCCGCTTATCAAAAAGTCTGTTTTCATCTCTATTTGTTTGGAACCTGTTAGATTACCGCTTAGTGCACTTAAAACTTTTTTTTGTTTTGTGTGACAGTGTTTATCATATAGATAAGCAAATTATTAAAGGACAAACAAAGTTTATGTTATGTTCACAATGTGTTATGACAGAAGGATAATTGATGAATTAAGTAAATATCAATGGGCCCAAATGAGTACCTTGAGGCACTCCAGATGTTTCGTTAATCATATTAAAAACTGCGTTAAAAAAAACACTATAAGTTCTTCCCTTCAAATAACTTAAAATCCAAGTTAAAAGATTTAATTTGAATTTATTTATTTATCCTGACGCTACAAGTATAATACTTTTACATTAATGTGCCAGTCACAAAAAAACTACAGTGATTATATAAATATATAAAAAAAAACCTTAATAGGATTATGATTTAAATCGTACTGTTTTAATAATAATAATTTAAAAGTTTTTCTTTTTGACAGTGCTTTTATATCTCACGTTCCTATGTGTGCGTGCAAAAATAAGTTTTATTATTCTTTTCAAACTTTAATGTGCCTTAAATGGTTTTAAGTTGGTTTGGTAGATGGTTCCAAAGTTTAACAGCATAAATGAAGAACTGTCTGTCAGAACTTGCAAGTCTTGTAAGAATACTAACAATATTGTTAGTCCGTTGCAAGGAAGAAAATCTGATAAGGTCCAACAAATACTCAGGTTGCTTTGTTACTAATATTTCATGAAAAATATTAATTAATATTAATATTAACTCTTGAACCAATCCAGGCATGAATATTTAGTTTAAAGATTTTCTTTGCGCTTTCTGTTACATGGTCCGTGCAAATATTTTGTAACGAACTGATTTTCTTGGTTATCTGCTCGCTACGAATATCGTGCGGCTAGCTCAGAAGATGTAAGTGTTCGTCCCACCAAATTTATATACACGTGACCGCCCTGTTGCTCAGTGAATACGCACAGAAAGATTGGTAGTATACAGTGATCTTTTATTCGCTGGGTGGTGTATTGATAATGTAGAACTATGTTCTGCCGTCGTCTCCTTCCCACGCAGAACGTCCCGCTGAGTCGTGTTGGCTGCGAAGTGGGGTCTCCCTCGCCGGTTTCGCTTGTGGCGTCTTCTGCTGCCTTTGGCTCGGCGGGTTTATAGGGATTAGAGATGAGTCACCATTCCCAGACTAGGGTGAACAGGCACTGTGCTCTCAAGGCGTACGCCTTTCGCAGCCGCAGCCTCCTGTCCCTTGCTCTGTCCCGGCCGGTCGCACCGGACGTCGGCTCAGTTTCTACCTGACGGTTCAGGCGTACGCCGGAAGCCGCCAACGCAGTCCCTGGGTCAAACGCCAGGTTCTAGACGAACGCTTCCACCCTACCCTCTCTCGAAGTATACGCTGCTCGCACGACGCTCGTTGCTTGTCGTCCTGGGGTCCTCGTTGTCCTTGTTCTGCCTCCAGGTATCTCGACCGGCTCTGCTCCTTGTTGGCGACTCGGTAAACTGCCGTTCTGGGACTCTAGCGGTGGACCGCTGTGCACTCAACGCCTACGCCTTTCGAGACACCAGCTGAACAAACGCGCGTCCTTCCGGGCTAGTCGCACCAGGACTTTGTACAGTTCCTGCAGGACGATCAGGCATACGCCGGAGTTCGACAATGCAGTTCTTGTAGGCAGGCTCCGCTCCTTGTTGGCGACTCGGTAAGCTGCCGTTCTGGGACTCTATCGGTGGACCACTGTGCTCTCAACGCATACGCCTTTCGAGACACCAGCTGAACAAACGCGCGTCCTTTCGGGCTAGTCGCACCAGGACCTTGTACAGTTCCTGCAGGACGATCAGGCATACGCCGGAGTTCGCCAATGCAGTCTTTGTAGGCAGGCAGCTAGTTCTAGACAACTTTCCTTCTGAGCCCACGGTTCTTCGTTGAAGGACTCTATTTGTTCAACTCTGCCGGACACGCCGGGTGGGATGCCAAGCTCAAATCGCGACAGAAGTTTTGACAAAGCGCCTGGACTTAGCCGTGTGATGCCGTAAGGACCTCAGCTACCTGTGTCTCAATTCGGAGTCTTTAGCTCTAAGTCCCGAACGTCTCGACGTAGCGATCTTGTTTCCTTGATGACTCCGCACGGCTTTACTTGCTCCTTCACGTTGTTTCACTGGTTACTGGTTCTCTTGAAGACTGTTACTTGTTGACTTGGTAGAAATCGACTGATTGGCGTCTCCTTGCCTCCTGGTCCAAAGTCCATAATTTTACCGTTAGACCTTTCGCCCTCTGCGCACGGCACCAATATCAGGGTCCAAAGTCCGGTGCCGTCCCGTTACTTCCTTCTGCCCACGGCCCCTCGCCGCTCTCTTCTATTGCTGTCCCTCTCGGACTCTCCTTGTCCTTGTCTGGTGCTCAGTGCACCACTCTCTCTCGCCGCACTACCTACTACTACGGGCGAATTCGCCTCGTAACTGGTAACTGGTAGGCCACTGCTTGCATGCGCTTACTCTGCTTGCTTTCTAACTTGTGGGGAGTTATTCAACTGCTCACATTCTCCCCTTACTTCGGGAATGAAAAAGAGACTCGCTGTTCTCTCTGCCTTGGTATACACCGCATTCTGACATCCTTCTCTCGACGTGTCTTTTCCTCGCACTTGTCCTCGTTTGCATGTAGTCTTCTAATCGACTCGCTCCTCCAGACGGTTCCCACGACGCTCACAGCTCCTTCTTGAGTTCCACAGCGCCGATCCTCCTTCCAGATTTTGAATCTCCCGCCCCAGACGTTTCCCCCGTAGACTTTAAATTCCCGCCCAGACGTTTCCGCCGATGACTTTCTCGATCTCCATGATTTGTCTTTTCCGTCGGATGGTCACTCTACGTCGTGCCGATCGGTCTCCAGTCGTTATCGGTGTTATCGATATTCTCCCGTGTGACTCTCCGTTGTATGGTCACTCTCCGCCAAATCGATCGGTCTCCAGTTGTTATCGGTTCCGTGACCCAACGTGGCGTTGCCACCCAATGTATCCACAGGGTGACTCCTTGTGCCGATATTTCCAGTATTTTGTGCCCATCGATCGGCACTATCGTCTAGTGCCAATCGGCCGCCATGAATCGAAGTGCCCCCCTCCCTTGTGACTTCGCACAATGATATGGTAAGCCCAATTTCCTATATATTTCTTGTTTACTTATTGTCTCTTTCCTTCAAAGCTTGGCCCAGGATTGCAGAGTTGACCTTTCCTGCCCTTGGGGCCGGGGTCAATGACCCTGCTAGGTTCACCACTTTCTTGCGTCGTTCTGCGTTTAGTTGACAAGTGTTTCCCTGCGATCCCGGTTTTCATGTATATCTATCATTTCAGATTGCCGGATCAGCTGTAGTGCATTATATGTGTGTGTATTTACCCTTTTTTTTTTAATTATTGTGGCCGTTTATGTGTGTGCGCGTCATTTTCGTGGTTTTCCGGCTTGGCATGCTACGGTAAAGCTCTCGAGCTGTACCGTCTCCCCTCTTTCCTCGGGAATCAAAGATCTGGTCGTGGTCTTCCTCGATTCGTATAGAGTCTGCCGACGCTACGGATTGTTGTTGTCCTGCGGTCTTTTCGGTTTCTTGTCCTGTGCATCACCTTATACTTCGCGGCGTATTAACGGATGACTCTGGCTTCATGCCCGACGCAGAATCTGTTTGCCTCGTTGTCTGGGTCACTGTACCTCCTTGTTTCCTGCGTTCTACACAGACTCTGGTACTTGTGCCCGACGATATAGTCCGTACTCTTTGTCCTTAAATGCTCGTGTTATCCTGCGATCTATATAGACTCTGGCTTATGCCCGACGATATAGTCCGTACTTTTTGTCGTAGCATGCTCGTGTTATCCTGTGGTCTATATAGACTCTGGCCTATGCCCGACGCTATAGTCCGCACTTTTTTTCCTTGCATGCTCGTGTTATCCTTGCTTGTCTGTACCGAGTTCTTGTGTTTGTTGCTTAAGCTTACTGACGTGGACGGTTCGCTCTATTTGTTTATCCTTGTGGCGGATTCTACAAATGACTGGTGAGATGAAGTCTATTACTGTGTACGGTCCGTCATATCTCGGCGCTAGCTTTGCCGCGAAACCCTCGGCTACCTTTGACAAATGGTGCTCCTTCGCCCAGACTATGTCCCCTATTGTTGGATTCCATTGCCTCCTTCGTAGATTGTAATGCCTGGCTTGGTCCTGAGCAGCTTTCTCCATCTTCCGGCTCACAATTTCGAAGATCTCCTTTATCTTATTGGCCTTATCTTCAGGTGTTTCCGTCTGCTTTCCTGTGCCGATGGTTTCCCTGTCGTACAGGACGCTGGGAAGTCGAGGCTCTCAAGCCTGCGTGAGGAAACACGCGGAGTACCCTGTTGATTCCGACGTACTTGAGTTTACCGCTAGCTAATCTCCGGCCACTTCTCGTCCCAATTCCTCTGGTTCTGTCCCGCAAACTGCGCTATCATGGTTTTTACTGTTCGGTTTGCTCTTTCCGTTGGATTCTCCTGCGGTGTATATGGTGCTGTGAACTGTTGCTTAATGCCCATTTCGCTGAGGAATTTTTTGAATGCGCGACTGGCAAACTGAACTCCATTGTCCGTTATTACCACCTTCGGGACTCCGAACCTAGCGATGACTCTTTCTCGGAACGCCTTTTGAAGTGTTTCTGCCGTTGCTGCTCGCAGTGGCACCAATTCTGTCCCTTTTGAGAACCTATCTATCAGCACTAGCAGCATCTGGTTGCCATGCTTCGACCTGGGCAATGGTCCGACAAAGTCTGCACATACAGTTGCCCATGGTTCTTCGGGTATTTGCGTCAGCATCTTCCCAGCTGCCTGCATCTGGTTAGGCTTGTATTTGAGGCATGTCTCGCATTTCCGTACGTGTGCTCGGGCGTCCCTATGCATTCCTGGCCAGTAATATCGAGCCGCCAGCCTTGCAATCGTTTTCCGACTTCCCACGTGTCCAGCGGCTGGTGAGTCGTGATTCTCCTTCAGGATTGTTTCCCTCAGCCCCCGTGGGACACAGAGCTTCCATGCTGCCACGTCTTCGCTGCCTTCTCTGTGCGGGATATGCCTGTATGACGCGCCTCCCTCCATGATGTAGTCCGAAAACTTCTGTGGCTGTGTGTTAATCTTCTCACACATATCCTTGATCCAGTTACATGTTCCCTGCGTGTCCTCCGGAGTTTCTTTGGTTAGCTTCTGGTAGAGGCTGTCTTCACAGTGCATCAGCGACCACGTTAAGCTGCCCCTTCCTGTATGATATTTCAAAATCATACTGCTGCAACTCCAGGGCCCACCTCGCTATTCTTCCTGAGGGACTTTCGATGCTGTTCAACCATTTAAGCGCCATATGGTCCGTCACCACTTTGAAGTGGTATCCTTCCAAGTATGGTTTGAGCTTCCGGATTGCCCACACGATTGCCACGCATTCCTTTTCGCTGGTTGAATAGTTCTTTTCCGCGCCATTCAGGGTCCGGCTTGAATATGAAATGACCTTTCACCGCTTTCAGTTTCCTGCGTCAGGACTGCCCCTATACCATAATCGCTTGCGTCCGTCTGCAGTACGAATGGTTTATCGAAATCTGGGCATGCCAGAACAGGATCGGCCACTAGCCTTGCCTTCAACTCCTCGAATGCTTGCTGGTGCTCTGAATTCCATGTCCATTTCGTGCCTTTCCGCAATAGATCATTTAGTGGTTTTACTATTCGCGCAAAGTCGGGCACGAATCGCCTGTACCACGATGCTACGCCCAAATATTGGCGCAGTTCCCGGATGCTTGTGGGTGGTTCCAGCTCGGCTATGGCTGCTACTTTTTCGGGATCAGTGCCAATTCCTTGGTCCGTAACGCGGTGTCCAGGTAAAGCAGTTCGCTTCTGAAGAAATTACATTTTTCGGGATTTATCCTCAGGTTTGCCTGTTTAAGGCGTTGGAAATCTTCTTCCAGTGTGCGTCCGATCACGATGATGTCGTCTTGGTATGCAAACGCGTGTGGTGACATCCCGGGTCCAATAACCTGGTCCAGTTCTCTCTAGAAATTCGCCGAGGAGGAGTGTAAGCCAAATGACATTACCTTCCACTGGAAAAGCCCCTTTCCTGGCCTGCTATTTTCTTCCAGAGGAATTTGCCAGTACCCATCTTTCAAATCCAGACTGCTTATGTATCTCGCCTCCCTCAACTGGTCCAATATGTAATTTATCCTTGGCATCGGATAAGCATCATTGATGGATTTGGCATTGATCTGTCTAAAGTCGACACAAAGACTACACTGACCTGTCTTTTTCTTCACCATGACTATCGGGGAGCTGTACGGAGTTCTCGAGTGTTCTATGCATCCCTTCTCCAGCAACTCGTCGACTTTCGCATTGATTTCCCCTTGAACCTTTGTATTTTTCGGGTAGTATTTCTGTTTGATTGGTTTGTCGTCCTTCATGGTGAATCGCGAGCTCCTGCTCTAGGAATTTTTCATCTAGGTTTGCAAACCACCTCTGAGGAATGCGATGTTGAAAACTGTCCACTGCCACGGACAATTTTTCCTCTAACCACCCGTTGTGCCTTCTTCTTTCTGGGATCACCACTGTATGTCCGGCACACCTTATTTCAGCGCCGACTCCTGTGAGGAAATTCCATCCTAGCACCAGCGAGTCTACCACTCCTGGTAGGATGAGCAGGCTCATGGGCAATCGGTTGTTGCCGAATTCGATCTCCACCTCGAGCTGCGTGTTTATCCCGCTGCATCCTGCCATCTGCCAACCTAACTTGCCTTCTCGTCAATCTTTCCATAAGCAGCAAGTATATCCGCCAGCTTCTCTCTTATAAAGCTCGCTGTTGCTCCGGTGTCGATTGTGGCTTTGTGTGAGGTTCCGCCAATCTTTACTGCTGCGGATAACTGCTGCTCTTCTTCGATTAATTTCCCAGTTAGTTTGGAGAGACAACACCTTGCGACCCCTGCTCGCCTCTCTGCGGCTGGGATCGCGGGCCATTTCCCGATCTCTGGCAGCACTCTACACTCCACCTTGCCGCAAGTCCAGCAGAAAAGCAGCCGCTGGTTTTGGCATCCTCTTGCCCAATGTCCGTGACCGCCACACCGTCTACATGCTTCGTGTGGGTTCACGATGTGTGTCTGTGACCTGTGAGCTCTTGGTGCTGCGCTGGGTGGTCTCTGATTGGTATTGGGTGGCCTCCATAACGTGCTCTGGTGGTTGTAGGTGTTTGGAGTCCATTGGCTTGGACCGTCGATAGGTGCTTGGTGTCCGCCTTCTTCTTCGCACCTTCTACACGTGACTTGTTGTGGTGCTGTTGCTTTGCTTCGCGAGAATTTGTTTTCTTGAATAAATGCTTCTCGCTCTTTCTCGAGTTCATTATACTCGTCAGCCAGCACCATTAGAGACTCTAGATCGTCTATCTTATACGTCATCAGGGAAATCCTCAGATCAGGCGTGCAGTTTTCCTTTATCAGCTCGAGTGTTTCCTTTGGGGAGTAGCCGAGTGGTCTCATCATGGTCTGCATGTCGACCATATAGTCCTTAAACGACTCTTTGAAGCCCTGTTTCCTTTGTTTGACCTGATCTGCGAGCTTTGAGAAGAATCCCCTTGGCAGGAAATACGCTTGGAAACTGTCGCTGAACTCTCCCCATGTCCTCCAGTGTTTATTGTTTGATATAAACCACTTTAGGGCCTTGCCTTGCAGCAATTCTGGCATGGCTCGGGAAATGAGGTTCAGGTTCAAACCGTATGTGTTTGCTGACCATTCCACTTGTCCCTGAAATTCCAGTGGTTTCTCCGTGCCGTCAAACTTCAACGACCATTCTAGACTTGCTTTGCGACTTTTGCTTAGTCTGGTGCGCTAGGCCTTTGCTGTTCTGGTCTTCTTTCCTGACTTGGGCCCCTGGATCTACCTGCCTTCTTCATGCTCTCCACGCCCAGGCTAGCTATGTGTTTGCTGACCATTCCAATTGTTCCAGAAATTCCAGTGGTTTCTCCGTGCCGTCAAACTTCAACGACCATTCCCAGACTTGCTTTGCGACTTTTTCTTAGTCTGGTGCGCTAGGCCTTTGCTGTTCTGGTCTTCTTTCCTGACTTGGGCCCCTGGATCTACCTGCCTTCTTTATGCTCTCCTCGCCCAGGCTAGCTATGAGCTGTTCGGCGTCTGGGACTTGCAACTTGCCGCTTGAGCCTGGTTTGTCATACAATTCCTCCAGCTCAGCCCAAATTTCCGCCATTCCTGGGTCGTTTTGTGTCTTCGTAACATACTCTGAAAGGGCTTTTCGCATGCCGTCCGACCTGCCCTCCAGGATGATGCCAAGCTTGGCTGCCACTTTTGGGAAATCCTCTTTCTTGAGGAGATAGATCCAATTTTTCCCCATTTCTGTTTAATGCTGTATTTTCACTGTCAGGACAATTACGTTGGGCGCCAGATGTAACGAACTGATTTTCTTGGTTATCTGCTCGCTACGAATATCGTGCGGCTAGCTCAGAAGATGTACGTGTTCGTCCCATCAAATTTGTATACACGTGACCGCCCTGTTGCTCAATGAAAACGCACAGAAAGATTGGGAGTATACAGTGATCTTTTATTCGCTGACTTAACTCTCGGCCTGGGTGTTGTTTTGATAATGTAGAACTATGTTCTGCCGTCGTCTCCTTCCCACGCTGAACGTCCCGCTGGATCGTGTTGGCTGCGAAGTGGGGTCTCCCTCGCCGGTTTCGCTTGTGGCGTCTTCTGCTGCCTTTGGCTCGGCGGGTTTATAGGGATTAGAGATGAGTCACCGTTCCCAGACTAGGGTGAACAGGCACTGTGATCTTAAGGAGTACGCCTTTCGCAGCCGCAGCCTCCTGTCCCTTGCTCTGTCCCGGCCGGTCGCACCGGACATCGGCTCAGTTTCTACCTGACGGTTCAGGCGTACGCCGGAAGCCGCCAACGCAGTCCCTGGGTCAAACGCCAGGTTCTAGACGAACGCTTCCACCCTACACTCTCTGCCGCAGGCTTAAGAATTCGAAGTATACGCTGCTCGCACGACGCTCGTTGTTCGTCGTCTTGGGGTCCTCAACGCATACGCCTTTCGAGACACCAGCTGAACAAACGCGCGTCCTTCCGGGCTAGTCGCACCAGGACCTTTTACTGTTCCTGCAGGACGATCAGGCATACGCCGGAGTTCGCCAATGCAGTCCTTGTAGGCAGGCAGCTAGTTCTAGACAACTTTCCTTCTGAGCCCACGGTTCTTCGTCGAAGGACTCTATTTGTTCAACTCTGCCGGACACGCCGGGTGGGTTGCCAAGCTCAAATCGCGACAGAAGTTGTGACAAAGAGCCTGGACTTAGCCGTGTGATGCCGTAAAGACCTCAGCTACCTGTGTCTCAATTCGGAGACTTTAGCTCTAAGTTCCGAACGTCTCGACGTAGCGATCTTGTTTCCTTGATGACTCCGCACGGCTTTACTGGTTACTGGTTCACTTGAAGACTGTTACTTGTTGACATGGTAGAAATCGACTGATCCAGCTTCATGCGCTCGGCCGGTTTATATAGGCCTCCGTTTACCGCTAGTTATCGGCGTCTCCTTGCCTCCTGGTCCAAAGTCCATGATTTTACCGTTCGACCTTTCGCCCTCTGCGCACGGCACCAATATCAGGGTCCAAAGTCCGGTGCCGTCCCGTTACTTCCTTCTGCCCACGGCCCTTCGCCGCTCTCTTCTATTGCTGTCCCTCTCGGACTCTCCTTGTCCTTGTCTGGTGCTCAGTGCACCACTCTCTCTCGCCGCACTACCGTTACTACGGGCGAATTCGCCTCGTAACTGGTAACTGGTAGGCCACTGCTTGCATGCGCTTACTCTGCTTGCTTTCTAACTTGTGGGGAGTTATTCAACTCCTCACAATTTTGAGACCGTAAAAAAGGGTAGGTATCACAACAGTTTTATAAATTAAAAGTCTAAAATAAGTTAAAAGAAAAGACTGTGTTGTGTATAGTCGTCGTGACAAAACTTCGGAGTTGGAATTCTCCGGTATCATCCAAGTTTCTGTGAAGACTAAAATATGCTCATTAAAGGCGAAGGAGTCAGCGAACAGCCTAAGTAACTTCATATTAGATCCCCTTACATTTTGATAGGCTAGAAATAGAAGAAGCTGATTATTGTTTATTTGTCTTTTAGGAACAAATTCTTTTATTATTAGTTTATCATCAGGCCTAAAACTTGAATTATTTAGAACGGTAAAAGCTTCTGGAGGAACAGATTATTTAAAAGAGGTAAAGAGTGTATGAAAATTAATTATTCAACTGTAATGTTTGGAGATGGTTTTTTTTTAATAAACTCCATAACATCATCAGAGTTGGTTTCGGGGCTAATTCGAGAAACAAATAATTGTTTCCTATGGGGATCAACAGAAAGTTTCTTTATACCACTACCAACACCTAGAACACTTTGAACACTTTTACTCCGACTTTCTGATGAAGGTAGTACTTCAATGCATGCATTTCCATTAGGAACTACTAGCTGTAAAACTGGATGTAAAGCTTTTAATCCACCGGACTGCTCTATAAATTCTACAGTATTTTTTTCAATTTTTCCCTCACTTTTTGGCTGAATCCAAATAACTCTCTAACAGCTGTCTTTGAAAGCGCACAAAAAATCCATGGTATTCCGAAGAAAATGTAACAACACATTGTAATACAAAAATGGTTTCAGGTTAAAGAAGGAAACATTTTCACTAAATATTTGTAAAATATCAATTATATTTTAAAAACTATTTTTAAAACTATTCCGTTTTTAAACAAACTAATATAAAACAAGTGAGCACGATGTAAGCAAATATTTTAAAAACAACGAATTTATAAATAATTGAATGTTCTATTGGGAACCAGACAACTTTCTCGTTTATTTTTATATTATTACAAATGGTAATATAATTTCAGTTAAAAGGACGCATTCCCGACCTCTTCATTATCACTAGGAAAGTCAATCTTGCCATATTCGTCTGTTTGTCCTTGTTGCATATAACCTGCAACGGTGCATTCAAGGCTAGTCGCACGTTCTGAATCCGGCTGTATGATCGGTAGAAGGTAAGGTTCTATAGATTTCTTGTGCTACTTGCTCGCAATTACTTTAAATCTTAAAAAATCACGTGCAGGTCTGGACAACGATAGATGGAGAGGTAAAGTTAAACGGATTAATTTGTACAAGGGGGAAACAAGTCGTTTCTTAACACCCTATGGGAGACGACACTCCATGGCTTCGGTAAAATTTACACTGGGCTGGTGTTATTGCCACAGCGTATGCCCCCCCAACCATGATCACCGAATTCCAAAATGTAAACTAGTTGTTGATCCCATTAATAAGCTGCGACGCTAACTCATAAAAGACCAATCGAGTTCCGATAACTGCCTATTAATTTCTGCGAAATTAGCTCTTCGGAAACAGGGAAAAGATGCTGGTTCGATTTCGGGATATGACAGTAATGGAGCTGATGCTTCTTAAGTAGCCTCAAGTGTAAAATGGTAGGCGTCTTCAGGATTGGAGAGAGGGCTGATGCGAGGTACATAAGCTTTGGCGAACTCCGAGACAAAATAAGGTTTAAAACTTCAAAAAGTTCAAGACTGAGTTAAGTTGTCCTAATGAAAGATCAACAAGACCGTGAACAATCTCATGGGCCGTGGTGGGAATAAGAGCAATTGAATCAGTTAATGGCATACAAGACAGGGAGGTTAAAGTCGCCCATAACTATAAGATGATTGTTATAGCCGAGCCGATATAAAAACGAAATAATCGTGAAGCTTAATCCGAACTGCAACGAATTCTTATATGCTGTCCGTACCAATTATCGGAATACGTTAAGAGACAAGATCGGACTTGACGGCAATAAGAACACCACCGCCAAGACGGATTGTGCGGTCAAATCAATATATAACATAATTTCCAGCAAATTTTCCCAGTCAGACACAGAGGAATTAAGCCACGTTTCTGTAAAAGCAATAAAATTTGCATCGAAGGAGACACTGTTGACGTGCAGTTTACTAAGTTTGCCCAATAAGCTTCGAACATTCTGGTAGTGTAGGGAAAAAAGTTATTTAGTTTTTTGGAACTTTGGTTGAAAGACTTAGTCGCACGTGCTGGTTACGGATGAATGATTAGTAGAAGGTGGGGTTCTATAGAGTCCTTGGGCTACTTACTCGCAAATACTTAAATCTTAAAAAAAAAATCACGTGCGGATCTGGACAACGATCATGGGGAAAAAATCTTTTCTTAACACCCTATGGGAGACGACACTCCATGGTTTCCGTTTAACTTACACTGGGCTGGTGTTATTGCCAAAGCGTATGCCCATCCAACCATGATCACCGAATTCCAAAATTGAAACTAGTGTGTGATCTTATTAATAAACTGCGAAGCTAACTCATCCTCTCTTCACAGCATGATGCACGACTCCCAAATATAAACAGCCTAGAGGTTCATTTCTAAACTATAAACAAGATATTTAATCATTTTAATTCGTTTTATAAAATTGCGCAGGAAAATTAATTTTACTAATATAAAAAAGTATAAGTAGAATTAGATAGGTGTATATTATAATGTCTAATTAGGCCTTAACTGTGTTTAATTGACAACAATATGTATTCGATTTTATTCAGATGTTTATCTTGTTTGTTTTATAAATGCATTAGATATAATTATTCATGTTAAATATAATAGTCATCATTTAAATTAATGCAACAAAATATTAGTTTATTAAAATTTAATTGTTCAATTCATCTTTTTTAATTTTTATATCAAAAGTGTTTAAATTATTTGAAAAATTAGTCTTAGTTATTTATTTGTAATTATTAATAATTGTTTTAATTTTATTTATAATTATTTTCCTAAGCCAAAGTTATGTTAGCGGTGTTAAAAGCACTGAACAATAATTGTCAAACTGTGTGGGAGCATGCAGTTATGACAAAAGTATTTATTTTGTATTTAATTCATGTTGTTTTATTATCGCACTTACTTATTAATATTATTATTCACAGCTTACATATGTTATCCCCTTTTATTTTCACTTTACAATCACCAAATAACTATTCATGTTGTTTTATTTTCGCACTTATTAATTAATATTATTATTCACAGCTTACATATGTTATCCCCTTTTATTTTCACTTTACAATCACCAAATAACTATTTAGATTTCTAAAGAAAATATAAAATAATTAGTTTTAAGTTCACTTACATGGGTTCTCCACGTCCAAAAGATCTTTTGCCGGTGTTATGGTGCTCTGTTTGTGTAAATGTTGTGACGTATTTTTAGAGTTTGGTGATAAGAAAGAGGGATTTAATCACAAAGAAATTGGTTTTGTTTGCATTTTACTTTACTTCACTTTTTCTGTATGCCATTTTGCGTTCACTTTTGTAAGATATAATTTTGATTTCATAATTACATGATTTATTTATTCAACTCACTAGGCCACAGTGTAGCTTCAATAAAAAATACCTAAAAAACAAGAAAGGAAGCAATCTTCGGGAAGCCGAAATTCATATACCCTTGCAGCTTTTACAAAAATTAAATTTTCTTGAAAACATTAAAATTATGATTTACTTTCGTATATGTTTAAAAGCATGTAAGCTATGATGATGCAGCTCAATTATTCGATGCCATTGGAACTATGGCAGTCATATGATATCGTTTTCCGATTTTAATAAAATTAAAAGCGTAATTCTGAACTGTAAAATTATAAACAAGAAGGAAAGCAAACTTCGGCAAGCCGAAGTTCATATACCCTTTTAGCTATTGCATTAATTAAATACTTTTGAAAACATTTAAATTATGATTTACTTGAGTATGCAGCTCAATTATTAGATAGTTATTTTATATATTTTTATTATTTCTATGGGATTCTATCCGATTTTGATAAAATTTATACCATAATTCTGAAATAATTAAACATTGCTATATGTCGAAGAACTAAACAAAAAATTAATAAAAACAGAAAAGTTATAATTTTTTTTCATTTATTTTTCCGATTGTTCCTATGGGAGCTATATGCTATAGTCGTCCGATTTTGATAAAATTTAAATCATAATTCTGAAATATTAAACCATTACTAAATGTCGAAGAACTAAAAAAAAAATTTAAAAACAGCAAAGTTATAATTTTTTTTCATTTATTTTTCCGATTGTTCCTATGGGAGCTATATGCTATAGTCGTCCGATCCGGCTCGTTCCGACTTATATACTACCTGCAATAGAAAGACAACTTTTGGGAAAGTTTCATGCAGATAGCTTAAAAACTGAGAGACTAGTTTGCATATATAAGGACGGGCAGACGGACAGACGGACGGACAGACGGACGGACGGACAGACGGACGGACAGACGGACGGACGGACAGACGGACGGACAGACGGACGGACGGACAGACGGACGGACAGACGGACGGACAGACGGACATGGCTAGATCGACTCTACTTGTGATGCTGATCAAGAATATATATACTTTATAGGGTCGGAAACGTCTCCTTCACTGCGTTGCAAACTTCTGACTGAAATTATAATACCCGCTGCAAGGGTATAAAAATTTAAAAATAACTTAACAAAAATGGTCGGATAATATGATTTTTGGAGTTCCAAAACAATAAAATAGATCTTCTTCAAAGTTGCTTCTTATAGACTCTTCAGTAAACTTACGCACAGTCTTTAAAATGGAAATTTGGAAAGCTGATCTAATACAACAAAGATGCCTACATTCCCAGAGTTACTGCTTGAATAAGGTTCCAAAAAATCAACAAACAATTTTTGAAAAAAAAAAACGCTGAGGGTGACCTGTGTGACCCATTGATTTCATTGTCTGATTGGAAAGCTTAGTGGCACGGCAGGTATCACATGAATTGATGTTATTTTTAACATCAGTAACCATGTTAGGCTAGTAGTATTGCCGTCTGAGCAATTCCAATGTCTTATTTACTCCACCGTGGGAGTGTAACTTCTTCGTCAAGGGCCATTTCAAGACAGACAACACTAGAGATCATGGCACCCAAAGCATCTAGCAGGAGTCGTCTGACACTTTAGTTCCGCCGGCAAGCTCCGCTCTTCGTCTTCATTCTTCACGTCTCGCAAATTAGATCTACCGAGCTAAAGTCGAAAGATGTTAAATCGACTATCAGTCTGTTGAGGAAAAAGGAGGACAGATCTTCGGTAAAGATACGCGATAATACATCGGGTACTATATTTTGGATGCCCTTTCGGTGCGGTATTTTAAACTGAAACCCAGACGAGAACTAATATCAGCTTAATTCATGAGCCACTTTAAAGACGCAGGGTCGGTAATGATTGGTGAAGTTTTGTTCTTTTATTTATGCCCTAAATTTTTTTACTATTTTTTAATAGTAAATGCAGCGTAGCATTCTTTTTCAGTGATTGTATATTTTCTCTGACACTGGTTAAGTTTTCTTAACATAAAAGTAATTGACACTTCATCTCCCTTACTCTTAATCTGCATTAACACCGCTCCAAAGCATGTATGACTGGCGTGGCAGAGCAATGAGAATGGAAAAGAAAAGTTCTGGCTAAGTAGTACGGGTGCTGAACACATTTGAATCTTTAAATGTGATTTCGGGATTTCTGGTATATTTCTTACTTTCTAGTATTTTCTATGACCATGCTAAATATCGGTCAATATTTTATCGGGATCAGTGCTAATTGTACCGTTTCCAATAACATGCCCCAGATTTAACTCCTCGACCGCAAAACTAGCTTTTTTCGACGTTGATAGTGAGATTTGCGCGAGTTAAGCGAGGGACTATTGATAGGACTTCAAAGTGGCGTTCAAATGAGTCGGATATAATCTATAAATCATCCAGATATATAAATACCTTACGCAATCGTGCTGGCACTGTAACGTACACACCTAGAAGATGTACGTTACAATTATTGGTAGTATGTAGGGTTTTAGTTGTAAGCGACATCGTATGAATAATAAACATTAAGTTGAGACGGTACATTAAGTCATAGCTAAGTTCCAAACCCAGGTTGCAACGCTAGCCGATGTTTTGCATGGTCATAGAAAATACTAGACCAGAAATACTAGACCTAACGGAGGTGAGATAAAGGGAGCTTGGGGAAGGTGGCCACACAACAATAGGGTTTCTGGTTTCTTGTGTCGGAATGGTAAGACGGGATAGACGCGTCTCCCGCGGTAATTTTTAGTGTAATTCGAGGTAATTCGATCGCGCGACGGCACGCGACAAAAACAAACAAGTGGATTGATCAGTGCTCCAAGGTTATCGTATATAAGTAAACAAGTTACCCTCGCGCTGAGCTAGCAGGTGAATTGCTGTGATATACTGTCGCTCGCTCCCAATGCGAGAGCAGCATTATCACGTATGCTAAGTCGGCTGGCCGACTACACTTGGAAGCTTATGCTCATTTCTTTATCTCTCTCTCTCTCTCTCTCTCTCTCTCTTAGCATAATCTCCCTTCATAGCATAGTTTAAGTATACTTATTTTTGTAACCTAGTTTTAGTTGTACTTGGCACGTAAAGCAAGCAGAAGCTTGAAATAAACTTCTACACCAGCTATAGCTGATATTCTTATTTATTGTTGCTAGGCCACAAGGCTAGTAACTGGTATCCAGATACCCAACCTAATCTTCATTTCCTTGCTCCACAACTGGAGCGGCTTCGACAGTGGATACCCCGGCAACTCCCTTGCAGGAGCTGGCAAGTTGGTCCATACCCTGACTGGAGTCGGACAGCAGCCGTGACGAAAAGGTCCCCTGGCAGCACCTTATATCAGAAACTTTACTGGCGCCCAACACTTATTACCCACACCTAGAGAAGAAATTGTAAGTGATTTGTTCTGAAACAAAACTTTTAATCGCTCAAATTTTCAATAAAGGTCACATAAAAGCACAAATCGTCGTACGCATGCGTGGATCACATTTTTTTTTAAAGCAGCAGCGTGGAAACGTACAGTTTAGTGTCTTCGAGGCAGTTCGAAAAGCTCTTGCAATTCGCCGCTCTTTCCCCTTACCTTTAATTTGCTTCGTTCTTTTTTTTGTGTTAAATATTTGGGAAAAAAAGCCAACATGAACGCTGACGTGGTGAAAGCGCTTTTGGCCAATGCCTTAGCCAATCAAGAGGCAATCTTTCAGGCGCGTTTAAATGAAATGTAAAGGCAATTGAATGAATTACGTGTGGAGGAGCCACATGTTGAAACGTACCAACGGATTTCAGTAGACCCAGCGGTGAGGTGCGACATCCCGCTTGACATTATCAAATCTATCCCAGACTTTAGTGGAGTGCAAGATGAGTATGTGGCGTGGAGGCAATCAGCCACAGACGCATACGAACTCTTCGCACCTTTTAGTGGTAGCTGTGCACATTATCAGGCAGTCACGATTATTAGGAATAAAATTAAGGGTCCGGCAAGAGCATTGTTGGTGTCACACAACACCGTGCTCAATTTCGATGCTATTATAGCCAGATTGGACTGCACGTATGCAGATAAGACTTCCTTGCGTCTTCTGCGGCAGGGATTAGACATGGTAAGGCAAGGCGATTCGAGCCTAATGCAGTACTATGATGAGGTGGAAAGGAAGTTGACTCTCGTAACCAATAAGATCGTTATGTCCCACGAGCCTCAGGCAGCAGCATTGCTCAACCAAGAGGTCAGAGTCGATGCGCTGCACGCGTTTATATCAGGATTAAAAAAGTCTTTAAAATCGGTAGTATTTCCAGCTCAGCCAAAAGACTTGCCAACCGCTTTGGCATTGGCTAGAGAAGCAGAAGCCAGTATTAAGCGTAGCGTATTTTCCGCTTCGTACGCCAAAGCTATAGAGGAAAAGGCTCAAGGGATTGAAAAAAGTCGTTCACAGGCTAGGCATGGCAAAAACTTCAGGGACGAACGGTTTCATGGCTATGAAAGAAACCCTCATTTTGTCAAGAAACAGCAGCAAGGCAGCGATGAACAAGAAAAGAATGTTGTGGTTACCCAAGTTCAAAGCCCTGAGCCAATGGACATAGACTTGTCCTCCAAATTTAGGCAGCGCACTGATTTCGGGAAACCTCAGTCTAATACTGTACAAACCTACAAGAGAGATTGAATAATATCAATCAACAAGCCCAAGAGCAGGACACCCAGAAGTACGGGGAGGTGGCTTCAGCGGCAGCTGCAGCTATTGTTGACGACCTTGAGTCGGATAGTGAACGTGACTCACTTAATTTTTTAGTGCACGCTCCCGGTTGCCTTTTGTCGGGAGGCAGCTGGCTGGGAGGAAATTAAGAATACTGATTGACACTGGAGCGGCGAATAGCTTTATTAAGCCTATAAGTGGCCTTAAAGGTATAATTCAAGTCGACTCTCCATTTACCGTTAGTTCAATACACGGTTCTAACGCCATCCGGCAAAAGTGTCAGATGCATATTTTTGGAGTTAAAACTCCTTTCTTTTTATTAAATTCGTTAACAGCGTTTGATGGGATAATAGGCCTCGATCTGTTAACACAGGTGGGGGCAACGCTGGATTTGAAGCAAGATTTAATAGTATATGGGGATGTAGCAGAAAAGTTACAGTATCAGAGCTGCGACAATGTCAATTTTACCCATGTCGATGACATAGTTGTGCCAGACACCGTGCGTAAGGAGTTCAGAAGCGTAATTCTTAACAGAATCAAAGTTTTTTCGAGCCCCAATGAGGCACTGCCTTTTAACACATCGATAGTAGCTACGATTCGCACAGAAGACAGCCAGCCAATTTATTCAAAATTATACCCTTACCCTATGGGAGTAGCGCACTTCGTGAATAACGAAATTAAGCAATTGCTGAAAGATGGCATCATTAGGCCATCAAGATCCCCATATAACAGCCCTGTATGGGTTGTAGACAAAAAAGGAACTGATGCCAGTGGCAACAGGAATAAGCGGCTGGTAAATTGATTTTCGCAAATTAAATGAGCGAACCATTGCTGATCGCTACCCAATGCCAAGTATCCCCATGATAAAGGCCAAGTTTTTCACCACCCTAGACTTAAGGTCAGGGTACCATCAAATTTACCTTGCGGAACAGGACCGTGAGAAGACATCCTTTTCAGTTAACGGCGGGAAGTATGAGTATTGTCGTCTACCCTTCGGCTTAAAGAATGCGGGAAGCATCTTTCAGAGAGCAATAGATGACGTTTTAAGGGACCAGATAGGAAAAATCTGCTACGTCTATGTGGATGACGTTATCATTTTCTCTGAGAATGAGCTCGATCACGTTAAGCACATAGACACGGTATTAAAATGCCTGTGTGACGCTAGCATGCGAGTATCACGCGAGAAGACAAAATTTTTTAAAGAAAGCGTCGAATATTTGGACTTTATAGTAACTAGGGCAGGCACAAAGTCAGACCCCGAAAAGGTTAGGTGCATACAAGAGTTCCCCGAACCAAAAAATCTCTTTAGCCTTAGATCTTTGCTTGGCCTCGCTAGCTATTATAGAAGATTCGTCAAAGATTTCGCATCAATCGCAAGACCATTGACAGACTTGCTTAAAGGCGAAAACGGTACGGTTAGCAAGCATGTCTCGAAAAACGTCAAAATTGAATTTAATGAAATACACCGTGACGCATTCGAGCGCTTGAGAAACATTTTAGCGTCGGAGGATGTAATTCTTATGTACCCCGATTTTAGACGGCCTTTTGACCTTACCACTGACGCTTCTGCAAATGGTATTGGTGCTGTTTTATCCCAAGGAGGTTGGCCGATCACTATGATTTACCGAACTCTTAAACAAAGCGAGTCACACTACGCTACTAATGAAAGAGAACTTTTGGCAGTCGTGTGGGCGTTGGGGAAATTGCAGAATTTTTTGTACGGCACCAAGGATATAAACATTTTCACCGACCATCAACCGCTTACCTTTGCGGTCTCAGATAGGAAAATTTCGTAGCTGATGCCTTGTCTCGGCAAAACCTGAATGCCTTACAAAATGAGGTTCAATCTGATGCCGCTACTGTACATAGCGAAGTGTCTCAGACCTATACCATCGAGACTACAGATAAGCCGCTCAATTGCTTCAGAAACCAAATAATTCTGGAGGAAGCGCAGTTTCCTTTGAAGCGCACGTTTGTACTCTTTCGCGAAAAGGTGCGACATCACATACATTTCACTCACGATGATGAAGCACTTCAAGAGGCAAAAAAGGTGGTTCAGCCAAACCTCGTAAACGCGATTCGTTGCAATCTGCACATTTTGGCTTATTTACAGCATGAGCTCGTAAAAACCTTTCCGGGAACAAAATTTTGGTACTGTAAGACAATGGTGACCGATATAACTGACAGGGCCGAACAAAAAGAGATAGTTATAGCCGAACACAGTCGCGCTCATAGAGCGGCACAAGAAAATGTTAAGCAAATTCTTGGCGATTACTATTTCCCAAAAATGGCTAAGCTGGTCACAGAGGTAATAGTGAACTGTAATGTCTGCAATAGAGCCAAATACGACAGACATTCTTAAAAACAGGAGCTAGGTGTAACCCCAATACCATCTTATGCTGGTGAGATTCTCCACATCGATGTCTTTTCTACTGATAAAAAGCTATTTTTGACATGCATCGATAAGTTTTCTAAATTTGCTATTACTCAGCCAATAGTATCTCGGTCAATAACGGATATTAAGATCCCTATTGTTCAGCTTGTAAACGCATTTCCCAAAACCAAAGTAATCTACTGTGACAATGAAGCAGCGTTTAACTCTGAAACTATTAGGTCGCTCTTAAAAAATCAGTTTGGTATCGACGTTGTCAACGCACCTCCACTGCATAGTTCGTCAAATGGGCAAGTGGAACGCCTCCACAGCACTTTACTAGAGATCGCAAGGTGCCTAAAGTTGGAAAAGAAGTTTGAAGATACAATTGAGAGTATTATGCAAGCGACTGTAGAATATAATAGGACTATTCATTCGGTTACTGGAATAAAGCTTATAGACGCTATTTACGCTTCGAGTGAAGAGTTTAAAGAAAACATCAAGAACAGGTTAATAAACGCTCAGCAAGCTCAACTAGAAAGAAATAACCCTTCCCGACAAAACAGGATATTCGAGGTAGGGGAAAAGGTGACAATTTAAGATAATCGCATATCTATTGAAAGTTAGGATAAATTAGTAAACTTGAACACGGAAACACTGAATGGAGCTTGTGAAAGAATTTAAGGGAAAAGGAGGAATGGCATACTCGATGTAAATGACTCTTACGTGAAACGCTGTTGGCCAAGAATTGAATGCGGTTTCTAATGCTTACTCTCACAGAATCAAATGCTTATTTTTAGCCAAAGCGATTCAAAGTTATAATTTACAGAACATTTCACAGTAATTTTTTAGTCTGTCCGTTAAAGGGTGCAAATCTGCTGGTGGCACATAAGAGCGCCGTGCTGCAAGAGACTGGCGAACCACTAATTGCATACTAAGCTATATCGCAAAACGTTTCCACTCGTCGTCTGTATGCCGGAGTTTGACCGAATCCTGCATGTATCCAAATAATATCACATCGATTACAATGATGAAGAGACCGAGAAGATGTGCGAACGATCTGCCTTTCAATATCTTTAAACGATCGGCAATAGCTATCAGCACCGAGATATTTATGTCTTTGTGAAGTGTCTCCATTAACAATATCATTGCACATGACTCGGCTTTACTTCCACGCAGCAAGGATGCCCACGAATGAAATAAAAGGTCCTCCAAGGCGTCGAATATAAATACTGACGAAAGTTGCCGAGTCATCTAAGAATCAGTTGTGGCTATTGCAGTGGCTCCTGGTCTTCAAAGGCTCAAACCTCCTTTACCCATGAATAAGGAGGCAACGAACTGCAACGGAGATCCAGATGGCCGATAATGGTTGGCATTGCCCGGGACGGTCAATCTTAAGGGGGAAATTGTAAACAAGTTACCCTCGCGCTGAGCTAGCAGGTGAATTGCTGTGATATACTGTCGCTCGCTCCCAATGCGAGAGCAGCATAATCACGTATGCTAAGTCGGCTGGCCGACTACACTTGGAAGCTTATGCTCATTTCTTTATCTCTCTCTCTCTCTCTCTCTCTCTCTGTTAGCATAATCTCCCTTCATAGCATAGTTTAAGTATACTTATTTTTGTAACCTAGTTTTAGTTGTACTTGGCACGTAAAGCAAGCAGAAGCTTGAAATAAACTTCTACACCAGCTATAGCTGATATTCTTATTTATTGTTGCTAAGCCACAAGGCTAGTAACTGGTACCCAGATACCCAACCTAATCTTCATTTCCTTGCTCCACAACTGGAGCGGCTTCGACAGTGGATACCCCGGCAACTCCCTTGCAGGAGCTGGCAAGTTGGTCCATACCCTGACTGGAGTCGGACAGCAGCCGTGACGAAAAGGTCCCCTGGCAGCACCTTATATCAGAAACTTTACTGGCGCCCAACACTTATTACCCACACCTAGAGAAGAAATTGTAAGTGATTTGTTCTGAAACAAAACTTTTAATCGCTCAAATTTTCAATAAAGGTCACATAAAAGCACAAATCGTCGTACGCATGCGTGGATCACATTTTTTTTTAAAGCAGCAGCGTGGAAACGTACAGTTTAGTGTCTTCGAGGCAGTTCGAAAAGCTCTTGCAATTCGCCGCTCTTTCCCCTTACCTTTAATTTGCTTCGTTCTTTTTTTTGTGTTAAATATTTGGGAAAAAAAGCCAACATGAACGCTGACGTGGTGAAAGCGCTTTTGGCCAATGCCTTAGCCAATCAAGAGGCAATCTTTCAGGCGCGTTTAAATGAAATGTAAAGGCAATTGAATGAATTACGTGTGGAGGAGCCACATGTTGAAACGTACCAACGGATTTCAGTAGACCCAGCGGTGAGGTGCGACATCCCGCTTGACATTATCAAATCTATCCCAGACTTTAGTGGAGTGCAAGATGAGTATGTGGCGTGGAGGCAATCAGCCACAGACGCATATGAACTCTTCGCACCTTTTAGTGGTAGCTGTGCACATTATCAGGCAGTCACGATTATTAGGAATAAAATTAAGGGTCCGGCAAGAGCATTGTTGGTGTCACACAACACCGTGCTCAATTTCGATGCTATTATAGCCAGATTGGACTGCACGTATGCAGATAAGACTTCCTTGCGTCTTCTGCGGCAGGGATTAGACATGGTAAGGCAAGGCGATTCGAGCCTAATGCAGTACTATGATGAGGTGGAAAGGAAGTTGACTCTCGTAACCAATAAGATCGTTATGTCCCACGAGCCTCAGGCAGCAGCATTGCTCAACCAAGAGGTCAGAGTCGATGCGCTGCACGCGTTTATATCAGGATTAAAAAAGTCTTTAAAATCGGTAGTATTTCCAGCTCAGCCAAAAGACTTGCCAACCGCTTTGGCATTGGCTAGAGAAGCAGAAGACAGTATTAAGCGTAGCGTATTTTCCGCTTCGTACGCCAAAGCTATAGAGGAAAAGGCTCAAGGGATTGAAAAAAGTCGTTCACAGGCTAGGCATGGCAAAAACTTCAGGGACGAACGGTTTCATGGCTATGAAAGAAACCCTCATTTTGTCAAGAAACAGCAGCAAGGCAGCGATGAACAAGAAAAGAATGTTGTGGTTACCCAAGTTCAAAGCCCTGAGCCAATGGACATAGACTTGTCCTCCAAATTTAGGCAGCGCACTGATTTCGGGAAACCTCAGTCTAATACTGTACAAACCTACAAGAGAGATTGAATAATATCAATCAACAAGCCCAAGAGCAGGACACCCAGAAGTACGGGGAGGTGGCTTCAGCGGCAGCTGCAGCTATTGTTGACGACCTTGAGTCGGATAGTGAACGTGACTCACTTAATTTTTTAGTGCACGCTCCCGGTTGCCTTTTGTCGGGAGGCAGCTGGCTGGGAGGAAATTAAGAATACTGATTGACACTGGAGCGGCGAATAGCTTTATTAAGCCTATAAGTGGCCTTAAAGGTATAATTCAAGTCGACTCTCCATTTACCGTTAGTTCAATACACGGTTCTAACGCCATCCGGCAAAAGTGTCAGATGCATATTTTTGGAGTTAAAACTCCTTTCTTTTTATTAAATTCGTTAACAGCGTTTGATGGGATAATAGGCCTCGATCTGTTAACACAGGTGGGGGCAACGCTGGATTTGAAGCAAGATTTAATAGTATATGGGGATGTAGCAGAAAAGTTACAGTATCAGAGCTGCGACAATGTCAATTTTACCCATGTCGATGACATAGTTGTGCCAGACACCGTGCGTAAGGAGTTCAGAAGCGTAATTCTTAACAGAATCAAAGTTTTTTCGAGCCCCAATGAGGCACTGCCTTTTAACACATCGATAGTAGCTACGATTCGCACAGAAGACAGCCAGCCAATTTATTCAAAATTATACCCTTACCCTATGGGAGTAGCGCACTTCGTGAATAACGAAATTAAGCAATTGCTGAAAGATGGCATCATTAGGCCATCAAGATCCCCATATAACAGCCCTGTATGGGTTGTAGACAAAAAAGGAACTGATGCCAGTGGCAACAGGAATAAGCGGCTGGTAATTGATTTTCGCAAATTAAATGAGCGAACCATTGCTGATCGCTACCCAATGCCAAGTATCCCCATGATAAAGGCCAAGTTTTTCACCACCCTAGACTTAAGGTCAGGGTACCATCAAATTTACCTTGCGGAACAGGACCGTGAGAAGACATCCTTTTCAGTTAACGGCGGGAAGTATGAGTATTGTCGTCTACCCTTCGGCTTAAAGAATGCGGGAAGCATCTTTCAGAGAGCAATAGATGACGTTTTAAGGGACCAGATAGGAAAAATCTGCTACGTCTATGTGGATGACGTTATCATTTTCTCTGAGAATGAGCTCGATCACGTTAAGCACATAGACACGGTATTAAAATGCCTGTGTGACGCTAGCATGCGAGTATCACGCGAGAAGACAAAATTTTTTAAAGAAAGCGTCGAATATTTGGACTTTATAGTAACTAGGGCAGGCACAAAGTCAGACCCCGAAAAGGTTAGGTGCATACAAGAGTTCCCCGAACCAAAAAATCTCTTTAGCCTTAGATCTTTGCTTGGCCTCGCTAGCTATTATAGAAGATTCGTCAAAGATTTCGCATCAATCGCAAGACCATTGACAGACTTGCTTAAAGGCGAAAACGGTACGGTTAGCAAGCATGTCTCGAAAAACGTCAAAATTGAATTTAATGAAATACACCGTGACGCATTCGAGCGCTTGAGAAACATTTTAGCGTCGGAGGATGTAATTCTTATGTACCCCGATTTTAGACGGCCTTTTGACCTTACCACTGACGCTTCTGCAAATGGTATTGGTGCTGTTTTATCCCAAGGAGGTTGGCCGATCACTATGATTTACCGAACTCTTAAACAAAGCGAGTCACACTACGCTACTAATGAAAGAGAACTTTTGGCAGTCGTGTGGGCGTTGGGGAAATTGCAGAATTTTTTGTACGGCACCAAGGATATAAACATTTTCACCGACCATCAACCGCTTACCTTTGCGGTCTCAGATAGGAAAATTTCGTAGCTGATGCCTTGTCTCGGCAAAACCTGAATGCCTTACAAAATGAGGTTCAATCTGATGCCGCTACTGTACATAGCGAAGTGTCTCAGACCTATACCATCGAGACTACAGATAAGCCGCTCAATTGCTTCAGAAACCAAATAATTCTGGAGGAAGCGCAGTTTCCTTTGAAGCGCACGTTTGTACTCTTTCGCGAAAAGGTGCGACATCACATACATTTCACTCACGATGATGAAGCACTTCAAGAGGCAAAAAAGGTGGTTCAGCCAAACCTCGTAAACGCGATTCGTTGCAATCTGCACATTTTGGCTTATTTACAGCATGAGCTCGTAAAAACCTTTCCGGGAACAAAATTTTGGTACTGTAAGACAATGGTGACCGATATAACTGACAGGGCCGAACAAAAAGAGATAGTTATAGCCGAACACAGTCGCGCTCATAGAGCGGCACAAGAAAATGTTAAGCAAATTCTTGGCGATTACTATTTTCCAAAAATGGCTAAGCTGGTCACAGAGGTAATAGTGAACTGTAATGTCTGCAATAGAGCCAAATACGACAGACATTCTTAAAAACAGGAGCTAGGTGTAACCCCAATACCATCTTATGCTGGTGAGATTCTCCACATCGATGTCTTTTCTACTGATAAAAAGCTATTTTTGACATGCATCGATAAGTTTTCTAAATTTGCTATTACTCAGCCAATAGTATCTCGGTCAATAACGGATATTAAGATCCCTATTGTTCAGCTTGTAAACGCATTTCCCAAAACCAAAGTAATCTACTGTGACAATGAAGCAGCGTTTAACTCTGAAACTATTAGGTCGCTCTTAAAAAATCAGTTTGGTATCGACGTTGTCAACGCACCTCCACTGCATAGTTCGTCAAATGGGCAAGTGGAACGCCTCCACAGCACTTTACTAGAGATCGCAAGGTGCCTAAAGTTGGAAAAGAAGTTTGAAGATACAATTGAGAGTATTATGCAAGCGACTGTAGAATATAATAGGACTATTCATTCGGTTACTGGAATAAAGCTTATAGACGCTATTTACGCTTCGAGTGAAGAGTTTAAAGAAAACATCAAGAACAGGTTAATAAACGCTCAGCAAGCTCAACTAGAAAGAAATAACCCTTCCCGACAAAACAGGATATTCGAGGTAGGGGAAAAGGTGACAATTTAAGATAATCGCATATCTATTGAAAGTTAGGATAAATTAGTAAACTTGAACACGGAAACACTGAATGGAGCTTGTGAAAGAATTTAAGGGAAAAGGAGGAATGGCATACTCGATGTAAATGACTCTTACGTGAAACGCTGTTGGCCAAGAATTGAATGCGGTTTCTAATGCTTACTCTCACAGAATCAAATGCTTATTTTTAGCCAAAGCGATTCAAAGTTATAATTTACAGAACATTTCACAGTAATTTTTTAGTCTGTCCGTTAAAGGGTGCAAATCTGCTGGTGGCACATAAGAGCGCCGTGCTGCAAGAGACTGGCGAACCACTAATTGCATACTAAGCTATATCGCAAAACGTTTCCACTCGTCGACTGTATGCCGGAGTTTGACCGAATCCTGCATGTATCCAAATAATATCACATCGATTACAATGATGAAGAGACCGAGAAGATGTGCGAACGATCTGCCTTTCAATATCTTTAAACGATCGGCAATAGCTATCAGCACCGAGATATTTATGTCTTTGTGAAGTGTCTCCATTAACAATATCATTGACTCGGCTTTACTTCCACGCAGCAAGGATGCCCACGAATGAAATAAAAGGTCCTCCAAGGCGTCGAATATAAATACTGACGAAAGTTGCCGAGTCATCTAAGAATCAGTTGTGGCTATTGCAGTGGCTCCTGGTCTTCAAAGGCTCAAACCTCCTTTACCCATGAATAAGGAGGCAACGAACTGCAACGGAGATCCAGATGGCCGATAATGGTTGGCATTGCCCGGGACGGTCAATCTTAAGGGGGAAATTGTAAACAAGTTACCCTCGCGCTGAGCTAGCAGGTGAATTGCTGTGATATACTGTCGCTCGCTCCCAATGCGAGAGCAGCATAATCACGTATGCTAAGTCGGCTGGCCGACTACACTTGGAAGCTTATGCTCATTTCTTTATCTCTCTCTCTCTCTCTCTCTGTTAGCATAATCTCCCTTCATAGCATAGTTTAAGTATACTTATTTTTGTAACCTAGTTTTAGTTGTACTTGGCACGTAAAGCAAGCAGAAGCTTGAAATAAACTTCTACACCAGCTATAGCTGATATTCTTATTTATTGTTGCTAAGCCACAAGGCTAGTAACTGGTACCCAGATACCCAACCTAATCTTCATTTCCTTGCTCCACAACTGGAGCGGCTTCGACAGTGGATACCCCGGCAACTCCCTTGCAGGAGCTGGCAAGTTGGTCCATACCCTGACTGGAGTCGGACAGCAGCCGTGACGAAAAGGTCCCCTGGCAGCACCTTATATGTAGAAGCTTTACTTATAATATTCCTCTCCGTCGAGGAAAATCGGTGAAGCGGACTCGTTGGAGGATATTAAACGAATTAAATTCATGAGCCAACCCGACCCCAGTGAAACCCCCGTTAAGGTTAAACGACGGGCTCATCACAGTAGCGATAGAAGTCGGAGGACAACGGGTGGATGCCACCATTGATACAGGGGCATCGAGGAGTTTCGCCAGCGAAAGTTCTACTCACCTGGTCGCACGTGCAGGGGAGTTACGGGATTTTGTCACTAGAATAGCGTTCATTAATCTCTCGGAAGTCTTTCGCAGATTGCGGACGGCGAATTTAAGGATAAATCCAAAGAAGTGTAGTTTCTTCAAGCAGAGACTCGTTTACCTCGGCCATGTCATCAGCAGTGACAGAATTCAGAGACGTTGTCTGCGATCAATGGGTTGAAGGCCCCCTCTAACCTAAAGGAGCTCCGGCAATGGATCGGGATGGCCTCGTTGCACCGAAGGTCAAGAAAAGGTCATTGCATACGCTAGCGGCCGACTAACCCCCGCGGAACCTAACTACACGACCACGGAGAAAGAGTGTCTGGCCATAATCTGGGCAATCAGGAAGATGCTGTGCTACTTGGAAGGGTACCGATTCGAAGTCCTTACCGACCATCGAGCTCTCAAGTGGCTAAATTCTATTGAGAGCCCTTCCGGCCGAATAGCGCGTTGGTCGCTAGAATTGCAGCAGTTCCAATTCAACGTACGCTGTCGAGGAGGGAAATTGAACGTCGTGGCCGACACACTTTCTCGACAGCCTTGTGATGTACTTCAAGGCGCTGTCGAACTCGAAGACCACTGCGACTGGATCAAAAAGAGGAAAGACCAAATACTTGATGACCCCGAGAAGTTCGCCGACTACATGATCGAAAACGACAGGAACATGGGTTACCGAGCTGACGACGAGGACTACTTCCGTGGAAGCTCTGTGTGCCCACTTCTCGTAGAGGCCGCGTCTTACATGACCGATGGACACTTGGGAGTCCGAAAGCCGATCACTCGTCTGACGCAAAGGTATTTCTGGGCCGGTAAGTATCGCGACGCGAAATACCACGTTCGCCATTGTGAATCTTGTCAAAAATTTTGAGACGGAACAGACCAAAGCGGCAGGTAAGATGCTAGCCCGTGTCGTCAGTGAACCTTTCGACATTGTCTGTGCGGACTTTGTAAGCACCCCGGTCGAAACAAGGAAATTCTATGCTTCTGGTGGTTCACGATGTATTCTTGAAATGGGTAGAACTGATCCCACTCCTGAAAGCCACCGCAGCTCAAGTGCAGAAAGCGTTTCGGGAATGCATAATCGGGCGAGCGGGAAGTTCGTATGCGACAATGCAACCCAACTCACAATCCGGATCCTAAAGGACTATTTCACCAAGCTCGGCGTAGAAATCCAGTACACGGCTCCACATTGTGCACAGGAGAATCCCACAGAAAAGACCAACCGCACTGTGAAGACACTGATATGCCAGTTGTCGGAAGGTGACCAAAATTCATACAGGTCCTGAAGACAAGGCGTCTCACCTCCAAGAAATCTTCGACATCGTACGAGCGAATCTTCAGCGAGCCTCTCAAGACTAGGCGGGACATTACAACCTACGAAGGCGAGAATGGAGACCCACGCTCGGCGGTCAAGTCTGGCTGCGACAGCATCCCTTATCGAAGTTCACATCTCCGAATTTGGTACGCCAGCAGCGCCCAGGAGATCGACGGCGGCGGATCGCCAACATATCCCACCTCAAACCATACTACGCAGCAGCCACTCCAGACATGATCGACGACAGCATCGCCGGGCTGCGTAACCCGACAAAGTAAGCAGCATGCAGCCGTAGAATAGTTTTAAGAACCGTTGTCTAACCATTGCATAAGCCTCGTATAACCATTACAATAGATTAAGACTACCGGATCCTTTGTTAGCTACACCGTCAGGTAGGGAGCTCGAAGAGGTAGGGCGATACCAATAAGCTTAGTTTACTGTTTCAGATGGACGAAGTAATCGTTTTTGTCGGACGATTCAAACGACGGACTCCGGCTCATCGTCACTGTCAAAAGCAACGGGCGCCTCTATATCGCGCCACCGGAAGAAAAAGGGGGGTGTGTGTAATGTACACACATAGAAGGTGTACGTTACAATTATTAGCAGTATGTAAGGTTGTAGTTGTAAGCAACATATTCTGAATAACAAATATTATGTTGAGACGCACATTAAGTCATAGCTAAGTTCCAAACCCGAGTGGCACCGCTAGCCGATATCACTAACCATACAACATATAGACTGGTCATTTCATACAAGGCATTTGGACACAAAAAAACGGATCTCGGGAGGTCCCCCGTGCTCACAGCAGCAGGTCCCTGCACTTCGTGTGCTTTCGGGTTTTTTGCTCTCTCATTCTTATTCCCATTTTTATGCTCGCGCACTCATTGCACGAGTTCAGTCGTTCAGTCGCAGAGAGGCGCTTTTTGAAGAAGGGTGCCCTGCGCTTGAATTCGTCTTTGTATGTATGCGTGATCATGCATTCTCATACACGGGAGCATGTGTGCGTTTATTTCATTTCGGCGCATCAAGAATATTTTGTTTTTTGCCTTTTTTCAAACTTGGTACCCTAAGAATATGGGCGTATTTACTATTGGGTTATGATAAAAATATGAATATTATATGTTATAATATATTTATTTAATATTTCAGCATACATTTTATTTTTGTTTACAAATTTAAATCAGTGGTAGCAGTAAAATGTTTTACATATATGTATGTATTCGAATTAATAGAAATCAGTCCACTTAGATGAGAACAGGGTATATCGCAGTCGTGTCACTTAAAACACCGACTGCATTTGTTAGAGCATGTCATTCCTCTCTGCAAATGGACACATCGTCTTTGGCTTACCCTTCGTTAAGCTGTAACGTACACACTTAGAAGGTGTACGTTACAATTAGTAGTATGTAAGGTTGTTGTTGTAAGCGACATATTATGAATAATAAATATTAAGTTGAGACAGAGCATTAAGTCATAGCTAAGTTCTAAGCCCGAGTGGCAACGCTAGCCGATATTTAATACTACAATACTAGAAAGTAAGGAATATACCAGAAATCCCGAAGGTGAGAAAAAGGGAGCTTAAGGAAGGTGGTCACACAAGAAGGGAGTTTCCGGTCTCTGTTATTTGTTATTTTTCGTATAATCCGAGGCACCACGCCACGATCGCGCGACGGCACGCGGTAAAACAAACAAGTGGGTTGATCAGTGCTCCATATTAGTGTATATAATATTCCTCTCCGTCAAGGAAAGACGGTGTAGCGGACTCGTAGGAGGATATTAGATAAATAAAAATCTAGAAAAATAAAGAAACGTGTGAAAGTGAAATATCTCGTTTGTGATTTTATTCATTGTTGATCGGGAGCTTTCATCCTCGTAGTGCATGAGACCTGCACGCGGACACCCATCCCGTCTGGTCTAGTATCCTAGCTTCCCTCCTCGTAGTGCATGCAATCTGTACGCGGACACCTTTCCCGTCTGGTCTAGTATCGTAGCTTCCCTCTCCGTAGTATTTGTGACCTGTACGCGGACACCCATCCCGTGTGGTCTAATACCCTAGCTTTCCACCTCGTAGTGCATGTGACTTGCTTCCCAAATAGTTTTCCCGGCTTGGCCTCGCCCGAAGGTCCGACATCACTCTATCTCCCGACGTCCTTGAGAACCTTCGGCGTGACCCCCCAAATTACTCATTCACTCGTTGAAAGAAACTTTCTAGTCCGGTGTTTCGGTGACTTACAAATTTCTTGTAAAGGACTTCTGGATCTGACTTAGATCTGTACCCCGGACAGAGAGCATTCTTACAAGTGGCGCCCGAGCAGGGGCACCGAGACTAGCTAGAGAATCATCCAAGTGACTAAAGACTCACTGCAAACAGGAAAGAGTCACCCGAAGAGTTGATTCGAAGACAAAACGAACCGCTCACATCCGGCCTCAGAAAGGACTTAGAAGACTTGAAAAAGAGGTTAATGCAGGAATTAAATCAAAGACGACAATAAACAATGAGTAACCCAAAGGAATCCGACGGTGAGTAAGAAGAAGCCGATTTAATTAAGAATCCAGGTATAGGAGTCCGCTGGATATACGCTCGCCGAAAAGATGAATTCAGCTCTTCCGCCTTGGAGTTTGCCAGCTTCGTCAACACATGGTCGTTCCCCTGGGTGTGTGGGACCGACTCGCTCAGTTGCAGGAACAATATAGCAGCCGGGCCCCAAGTCCGAATCCTCCAGTAAAGAACGGTGAGATGGGACAATTTACGGAATCCCTCACCATTCCCATGGTTCCCGGGGCTACATCGAACGGGACTCCAGCCCGCCATTGAGGGATACACCCAGGACTTACACGGAACCTGGATGCCGCCAGTAGACGCCCGCTTGTCCGCCGACCTACAAGGACGAGACACACGGAGCAGAACGGCTCTCACTCAACATCTGCTTCCCGAGAAGATGCATAAGTGGAATTTACGGTTAGATGGGAGCTCGGATCCGTTGACTATCATCGCCGCGCTCGAGGAAAGATGACGACGTACAGCCCAGCGGCACGGTGGTTTCGCACGAGCCACCTACAATCGGAATCATGGTGAACTTTACGGAGGGAATTCCTCGATTTCTTTCTCGATATTACGAGCGGTTGGAAGATGTGAAACGGACCCACGTGCAGCGGAGAAGAGAGCCTTTCAAAACTTACTTGATCGAGCTCAGAACCAAGGTGCAGCAACCCGAGCCCAGTGAACCGATCCCGGTGAACCCCCCGTTAAGGTTACACGACGGGCTCATCACAGCAGCGATAGAAGTCGGAGGACAATTGATACAGGGGCATCGAGGAGTTTCGCCAGCGAAAGTTTTACTCACCTGGCCGCACGTGAAGGCGAGTTACGGGATGTTGTCACTAGAATAGCGTTGGCCGACCGGTCATGTCTGGATGTGACGAAGCTCTGGCGAACGTCGGTTACGATGGCAGGCCTACGGTACTCTTACTTATGTTGGTAATGCCCTTAAAGTAGCGGGAACACAGGTGCGATGTGGGCGAGCTTCCCAAGCGGTAGGAGACCCTCTGTTACAGCCAGTATTTATAAAGCCGCGAGGCAGCCAGGAGGAAACGGTACACCCTAATGAGGTTGGGGCCCAATTGGGGACTGCCAGGCTAGGAGGAGCAGAGGCACTCAGCCCTATGCCTACGCCGAACATCGACGCCGTCGCGCCCATTACGATGGAGACGGTAGAGCACGACGAGCAGCGACAGAGCACACCATTGAGTCCGGCCCAACAAGGCTTCATCGATCGAGAACTGGCCTTATTCGAAAGGCTGCAGGGGGTGTCTCACGTCGCAAAGCACACTACCGACATGCGCGACGATGAGCCCGTAAAACAAAGGTATTATCCCGGAACCCCGCGATGTAACATGTCATCGATGCCCAAGTAGATGAACTGCTCCGTGACGGGGCCATCGAACCGTCCAGAAGTCCACACAGCGCTCCCATCGTATTGGTCAAGAAGACTGGCGATTGGCGCATGTGTGTAGACTATCGTCAGTTAAACGCACACTCAGTGCCCAACGCCTAATTAGTCCCGAGAATCAACCACATTCTGGAGAAATTACGCCACGCCCGATACATCTCCACGTTGGACTTGAAACACGGCTATTGGCAAATACCCATGGCTAGTCGCCAATATACGGCACTCACGGATCCTGGGAGAGGATTGTACCAATGGAAGGTCTTGCCCTTTGGGCTGCATTCTGCCAGTGCCACGTTTTAACGTGCTCTGGATATCGTAATTGGTGTGGAGATGGAGCCGGTCACCTTTGCCTACCTAGACGATATATTTATCATAAGCGCGACAGAAGTACTGCACTTCACTCATCTCTCGGAAGTCTTCCCCAGATTGCTGGCGGCGAATTTAATGATAAATCCAAACTCGTTTACCTCGGCCATGTCATCAGCAGTGACGGAATTCAGACTGAACCCAAGAAGGTGTCTGCGATCAACGGGCTGAAGGCCCCCTCAAGCCTAAAGGAGCTCCGTCAATGGATCAGGATGGCCTCGTGGTATCCGAGATTTGTCCCTAGATCTGCGGCTATCGTGCAACCGGTGACTGCGGTACTAAAGAAAGGACGGAAGTGGACATAAGGACCAGAACAGCAAGCCTTGGAAGAAATTAAAAGATGCCTGACTACTGTGTTAGTTAGTTACTGTGTTACAGTGTTAGGTTTCTTTGGATTTCGACCTGAAGTTTATTTTGCAAACAGACGCGAGCGACGTCGGCTTGGACGTAGTTTTATCCCAGAGCACCGAAAGTCAAGAAAAGGTCATCGCATATGCTAGCCGCCGACTAACCCCCGCGGAAGAGAACTACACGACCACGGAGAAAGAGTGTCTGGCCATAATCTGGGCAATCAGGAAGATGCGGTGCTACCTGGAAGGGTACCATATAGCTCTCAAGTGGCTAAATTCTATTAAGAGCCCTTCCGGCCGAATAGCGCGTTGGGCGCTAGACTTGCAGCAGTTCCAATTCGACGTACGCTATCGCCGAGGGAAATTGAACGTCGTGGCCGACTCACTTTCTCGACAGCCTTGTGAGGTACTTCAAGGCGCTGTCGAACTCGAGGACCATTGCGACTGGATCAAAAAGAGGAAAGACCAAATACATGATGACCCCGAGAAGTTCGCCGACTACCGAGCTGACGAGCCCACTTCCCGTAGAGGACGCGTCTTATATGAGTGCCACGATTCCCCGACCGCAGGACACTTGGGAGTCCGAAAAACTATCACTCGTCTGACGCGAAACACCATGTTCGCCATTGTGAATCTTGTTAGAAGCTTAAGACGGAACAGATCAAAGTGGCAGGTAAGATGCTAACCCGTGTCGTCAGTGAACCTTTCGACATTCTTTTTTTTGTATACGTTTTATTTCTTTATTGAATCTTCTCTAGAAGAGACTTACAATAAATATTGAAATCTTAACCTATACTATATTATAATTGTTAATTGGTTAATGGCCCTAAGTTGGGCAGGAGAGGGCGGTCGTTGCGCTGTAACCAAGAGTGGTTACTAAGCCGCCTGAGCTGCCTGGCTAGTTGGTTTGGATGTATTGATAGTCTAGCTTCGTACTTCGAAAATATGCTATCAATTTCTTCTTTAACGGGTTATATATCCAGGTCCCTGTGGATATTTGCGTTGCGAATATTCCAGGGGCCCCCGTTATTGTTCGCAGTATCTTCGACTGTATTCGTTGGGTGATTTTATGTTGCTATTGCTTGCGTTTCCCCAGAGTTCAGACCGGTACATCCATATTGGCTTTAAACAAGAGTTGTAAATAAGTACTTTGAGTTCCAGTGGCAGGGGTGAGCGGGAATTGATGAGCCAGCGGAAACTGTTGGCCTTGAGTTTTAGGGAAATCTTCTTCGCTTGAATGTGCTTTCTCCAGGTAAGCCGCCCGTCTAAGTGGATGCCCAGGTATGTGACTTCGTCGACTTGGGGGCCAGTGGTGGCCCTGAGTGTCTTGTCTGACTTAAACACACACACTCCGAAATATTCAATGATAAAATACTGTCTGATCATCTGCTGAAGGTTTTCATCGCGTATTTGGCAGAAAGTAAAATTCGCTCCTTTTGATTCAATTTGGACTGATCCATGTATTACCCAACCCAGCTTGGTTTTAGACAACATCGGGCGAATCCTCTCTCCGTTGATAATAACTCTAGTACTGATCAAATTAGCATGTCATTGACCAATCAGAAGCATGGGTTGCTTGTCCTGCAGATTATTTAGATTTACCAGATTTGGGAACGAGTTCCGTTAATTTATTGTAATTAATTCGTTGGGATGGAAGTTTTAAGTCATTGATCATCATCAATCTTCATCTTATTCGTACCTATATACGCCTTCTGTCCAATTGAAGCAGAATGGTTTGCTTTCGCCTTCCGACCTTTCGAACCTGCCTTCATCTAAAAATGCAACAATGTCCTTGGAGCCGTTTTGACCGTAGATTGTGGCTGCAACCATCTTGAGCAATGCTTCTCTTTTGGATTCCGAAACACGTCCGGTTTGTTTTGTGTGACATTTTTTTTTTTGTGAAGAAACTTGTTAAGGAACTTCTCGCAGTTATTGATTTTATACTGCTTCAAACTACAATAACACGCTTTTAAAAATATTTTGCATTTGTTAGAGCATGTCTTTCCTCTCTGCAAATGGGACACATCGTCTTTGGCTTTCCCCCTCGTTAAGCTGTAACGTACACACCTAGAAGATGTACGTTACAATTATTGGTAAGGTTTTAGTTGTAAGCGACATCATATGAATAATAAACATTAAGTTGAGACGGTACATTAAGTCATAGCTAAGTTCCAAACCCAAGTTGCAACGCTAGCCGATGTTTTGCATGGTCATAGAAAATACTAGAAAGTAAGGAATATACCAGAAATCCCGAAGGTGAGAAAAAGGGAGGTTGGGGAAGGTGGTCACACAAATTGGAGTTTCCGGTCTCTTGTGTCGGAATGGTAAGACGGGATAGACGCGTCTCCCGCGGTAATTTTTCGTGTAATTCGAGGTACCATGCCGCGATCGCGCGACGGCACGCGACTAAAACAAACAAGTGGTTTTGATCGGTGCTCCAAGGTTAGTGTATATAATATTCCTCTCCGTCGAGGAAAGACACCCAACCCGTCTGGTCTAATGCCCTAGCTTCCCTCCTTGTAGTATTTGCGACCCGCACGTGGACACCCATCCCGTCTGGGCTAATACCCTAGCTTTCCTCCTCGTGGTGCATGCGACCCGTACGTGGACACCCATCCCATCTGGTATCATACCCAGCTTCCCTCCTCGTAGTATTTGCGACCCGCACACGGACACCCATCCCGACTGGTCTACTACCCTAGCTTTCCTCCTCGTAGTGCATGCGACCTGCGCGTGGACATCATTCCCGACCGGACGATCGTGTCACCATCCTTTTCCCTTCAATCTGCCTCCTCCCGATAAATTCTACCCGGCTTGGCCTCGCCCGAAGGTCTAGCCCGGTGGATTTTTGGCCCCCGACGCGCGGAAAACGGCTCGTGTGCCCCAATCACAGAAGGGGTCAGTGACTTCGCCCAACGTTCCCGCCCTCGCGGGATAGTTCGTCCGGCTTGGCCTCGCCCGAAGGTACGGAGCAAGATACGACGCGATCAACTCCGTCATCGCTCTCTCACACGACATCCAAAAGAATCTTCGGTGTGAAACCCCAAACCATCCTACTGTCAATACATAACCTAATTTTTCCAAGTTTTTTGAGTGTGACGAAAGTGTCTTATTGCAATAAATTCTAAAATTTCTATCCCTTTCACCATATTCTAAATCAGTGTCTCCTATTCATAACGGTTAATGAATTGTTTATATGTTGTTCTTGTATATAACAAGGCATTTCGATGTTGAGCTTTAGACCATTGTTCTTAGACCAATTGCTAACACTCAAAGCTAAGTATTACAAGGGCGACTGACTCACAACTGAACATCATCTGCATGCATATGAACATTATATGAAGAAAAAACTCTGGACAGATCATTTACATATAAAATAAAGTAAACCGCGAGTAGCCATTCGAATCTCTGACCCATTTTCCCCCACAACAACAGCTTATTTCTTATTACTGATATATGATCTCATAGTTCTAACAGCAGCCTGGGAAAAATTAAAATTTTTTTAAAGTTTAAAGGTGTCAAATTGCTTGCTAAAGTCTAAATAAGTTAAAAATGTTACCCTACTTTTATCTATTGCACGTCGAATATCCTCTACTATCTTGACGACCGCGGTAATGCAGCTTCTTTTTTGGTGGAAGCCAGATTGGGTTCTCTCTAGTAAATTATTATCGACCAAGTAATTATTTATTTGTGTCGCCAATAGCTTCTCTAAAATCTTTGACAGGTATGGGAGGATTAAGGTGGGTCTATATGCATTGGCTTTGGAAATTGGATTGATTTTTCCAGTTTTCCAGGAGTTGGGAACAACAAATGGGTGATGTAGCTTAACATTTTTGGATTAAGTATTTTTATGAATTTTGGATTGATATCATCCAGACCAGAGGCATTCGATTTAATTTTTAATATTGATTCTAGAACATCGCATTTACTTATACAAATAAATTCAAAAAAATTAACATTACCTACCACAGACTCAGTGGTCAGATATGAATTAAAACTACATTAAGGTACTTTAGTTTGCAGAAATAGCAAACAATTTTTTTTTCCAGACTCCCAAGTTTTTATATCTCCTTCCAAACATGTCTAGTTGCTATTGCACCAGTAAGCTTACGGTTAAATAATTCTCATTTTTGGTCATTTATCAGCTTATTTACACGCGCTCTTTTAGTCTTTAACAGTTCGTATAGATAAACAGTCTTATAAAGTCTCCACGGTGCATACTCTTTGTCTCTTTTAGCTATAGCTCTCTTAACATCAATGTTGAACCATGAATTTAATAATTTTTTATCTAGTCTTTCCCTAATAGGTGTCTATTGTAAAAATATTCAATATTAGCGTTTAAAAGGTTTAACTGAGATTCAATCAAAGGGAAATCAAAAATGTTCCAATCGCAGTGACAGAAATCGTAGCATAAATCAGCATATCATAGTCATTATTCCTAAAGTTGTAAGTTAAGAAGGTAGGGTCATACATTGAAAAATTCGGCACAGCGATTTGGTCATACAGGAGAATTTTGTCAATATCATCTACAAAAACAATTGCTAAGGGAATATTTTCTAATTAATATTTAGTTTTAAAATTAAGTTAGCTGTTGGCCAGATAAGGATTTATCCATTGGCGAAAAAATAAATAAATACTTAAATAAATAAAAACAACAGCTTATTGGGTCTATACATACAACTGATTAATATCCTTGAACTAATATTTCTAACAATAATTAGTTCAAAAAAATATACTCATATATATCTATATAATATACTTGCCACTCTTCCTTCATGCCCAACACGATCCGAGCGATAAAAATTATATCCGGAACATTCATATAATTTACTACTTGAGGTCGAAACGAACCGTGTTTCCGAGACGCATGTAATGTCGCCATTTGAATAAATAAACAAATACCTAAAGTCATCCATTTTGTAACACTAACTCTGTGAATTTATATGTCATATTGTTAAACCATTCCTTTATTTGTTTCAAATTCTAACCGTCGCATAACTAGTCAAATTGGACATAACTGATATTAAAGTGTATAACTAACAAATACAACAAAATATACGCATATTAATAACACACACAAAAGCACAAGATATACTTCAATCAGATAAACTCTTAAAAGAGGAGAGATCATAAATAAAATAATTAAATTACTCTTAACTACACTTAATACCATGACAATATCATAAGAGAAATTATCTGCGAAAGCTGTTATCTGCAGTATGAGGTGTACCTTCGGCGCGCGGGCCGCTAGAGCCAGAGAGTGAGAGACGAAACTCAGCAGCCGCAAATGCTGAAAGCTCTTAAAGCTACTAAACTTCACGTGCACAATCCTACGACGCGTGTACACTGCAGCAATAGATTTTTTGTTTTTTTAATCGCAGTGCCTCTTTCGGTGTTATTTTGTTTGTCTGTTTGTGATTGCGCTCAATGTTGTTATTTTCACATTAAGCGCTTTATTTTAAGCTTTTCAGTTAAGTTTAAAAAGATTTATATTTGTAACTGCATAGACTGTGTTTTTGAAAAAATTGGGTTAAGGATATGCGAAATAAATTTGACTATAAATTAATTTTCGGGGAGCGAAAGAAAAACTCGACTTGTTTAATTGTTAGAGAGTGACATTTTGACATTTTTCGAAAACCCGAGCTTTTTAAATAAAAAAAGAATATGATTAACAGAATCAAAAGCCATACTAAAATCTGTATATATAACATCAGTCTGCATTTTATAACTAAATGCTTTAACTATAATAGATGTCAATTCAAGTAGGTTCGTGGTAGTAGACCTTCGCTTAACAAAACAATGTTGATCAGTGAGGAACACAGATGTTGTAAATGAGAAATAATAATGAGGTCAAATGCTATAGGTATTACAGACAATTTAGAAATACCTCTACAATTTTAAACATCCGACTTTCATCCCTTTTTATGGAGTGAAATAATAAAATAATCTTTCCAGATAGTTGGAAAAACGGATGTTGAGGTAGACAATCGAAACAGCTTAAGAACCGGCTTACAAATAGTTGAGGCACGCACCCAGGAAGCCCGTCCGGCCCTGGGGAATATGTTGGTAGGTAGTTTGGAAGAACTTGGCAAATAAATCAGCAATTTCAGATTCAATAGACGACTCAGTTGAATTGAATCGTTCCAATGAAGGCAAGGCGGAGTTTTTTCGCTCGACATTTACAAAGTTATAAAATTGCTTCGGGTTATTTACAAATTCGGTTTTACACCGGTGCAAATACATAGAATAAAATTAAAATCCGAGCAACCACATATTTCGAAACATCAGCTGGCTTGCCCGTCCTTTTGTACTTTTTGTAAGTGTTTGTTTTTAGGGTTTTAAGTCTTTGAAGCTTTTGTGTAAACCACGGAGATCTTTTATGTCTTGGAGGAAGACTGTCAGGAACGCATTCATTAATAAACGTGTTCAAAACGCTATAGAATAATTCAGGGGCACTTTTCATCTTCATGCATTTGTATAAACTTGTCCAGTTGTATGTAATTGCTAAATGTTATAATTTGAATTTAAAATAATACCAGATTTATTTTAAATATATTTCGAACCAAAATGATGATGATCACTTTAAGAAAAAAAGAAAAAAGCCAAGCCGGTCGCAGAAAAATAAAAAAAAAAGTTTATAAAGAATTAAACAGCCTCGAATATTATTTAAGAAAGTGGAGATTCAAAATCAGGAACAGCGCGAGCGTACATCGGATTGGATACGTTATCACCAGAGCCAGGATCAGCATCCCTTACACAACATTAAAGAAACGCAGGATTCAAACCGATCAACTACAAAAAGATATCAAAAATGCTAGCACGTCATAATTTTAGCGGACAGAACCTGGAGTTTGATGGGACATCTGCGCTTAAATGGAAACATTTTATTAACGAGTTTGAAGCAACTAGCCCAAATTGTGGGTTTTCGAATGAAGAAAATGTTTATAAACTTTTAAAAGCCCGGAAAGGTGCGGCAAGAGCAAAACTAGAGCTGCTGCTTATCTCTGCTCAAGAGCCAGAAGCAAATTTGCCTAGACCTACGAAAACTTCAAACAACAACACTAAGGCATCTTCTGGAAACAAATTTGCCATACTTGGCGAGCCACCAAGCCAATAAAATTGTAAAGCCACCACCTATGTACATTAGAGATCAAAATTGTTCAGATCTAATTAATAAACTCAAACAAAAATTTGGGCAAAACAACTTTTATATTACTATTTGAAAAAGAGGTAATATATCTGAAACCAAGCTCCAGATCACCAATGAAGCCAACTACCGCTCTGTAACAAACTTCCTGGACAGTGAGCGTGTTAGTTATTACACCTACCAACTCAAAAGTAGCAAAGGACTTCAAGTTGTAATAAAGGGTATCGAGTCAACCGCCCTGGCATCTGATATAGCTGAAGGCCTCAAAGAAAATGGTTTTGACGTTAAAAACGTAATGAACATGAAAATTCCTCAGCCACTCTTCAACATTGAACTCAAACCAGACGCGACTACTCTGCAGAAAAACGCAGTGCACCCCATATACAAACTGCAATACCTACTCCGTCGAAGAATAACCGTAGAGGAGCTCCAAAAACGAAACGGTCCGGTACAAACTGCCAGGAGTTATTGCACTTTCCGACCAGTCTGTGTTGCCTGTGGCGAAGCTTGCACGGGTAACAAATAAGACCCAGCACTGGGAAAATGTAGCATCTGTGGTAGAAACCACACTGATAATTACATGGGATGCCCCGTCTATAAAGAGATCAAGAGTCGGCTCAACCAGAGGCGCCAACAATAAACTCCGCCCAACAGGTTGCTCAGCCAAATTTTTACATTCCTTCGGAAACCACTCCTGGAGTTACTTTTGCGGCTGCACTTCGATACCCTGGATTGTCGCCTACAAGAACCGCTCAGCCCGAAGCATTACAGCCCCACCCGCCTATACCAAAATCCAAATCTGAACTTCTACAGTTCTTAAACACCCAGGACATCGATATCATGCTCCTCTCAGAAACGCACCTAACCAACAACAACCATTTCTATCTCACTGGCTACATCTTCTAAGCGAGCAACCAACCAGACGGCAAAGCTCATGGAGGGACCGGAATCCGTATCAAAGAGCGCATTAGGCATCACCCTCTGGAGGCGTTTGCCTACAACCACATACAGGCCACATCCCTACGAATCAACACAACCAGCGGTCCAGTCACCCTAACGGCTGTGTATTGTCCCCCACGATTTAATATTTTAGAGAGTGAATTTATGGGCTTTTACAACTCATTGGGTAACTGTTTTATATCTGCCGGTGACTATAATGCGAAACACCACTACTGGGGCTCTCGTCTTATTAACCCCAAAGGACGCCAATTATACAACGCTATTATTAAACCCGGTAATAAGCTAGATTTTGTTTCACCACATACTGGCTAGCAGATCCGAACAAAAAACCAGACATTATCGATTTTGCTGTAACTAGGAGAGTGCCGTCCACGCTGATACATGTTGAAACCCTGGCGAAACTGTCATCTGACCACTCGCCTGTTTTACTCTGTCTATCTGAACAACCACAGTTTGTAGAACGACCAAATTTTCTGACATCCAATATATATATATATATATATATAAGCTCACACTTTGAAATCGAACGCCGTCGCGCCCATTACGATGGAGACGGTAGAACACGACGAGCAGCGACAGAGCACACCATTGAGTCCGGCCCAACAAGGCTTCATCGATCGAGAACTGGCCTTATTCGAAAGGCTGCAGGGGGTGTCTCACGTCGCAAAGCACACTACCGACATGCGCGACGATGATGAGTAGATGAACTGCTCCGTGACGGGGCCATCGAACCGTCCAGAAGTCCACACAGCGCTCCCATCGTATTGGTCAAGAAGACTGGCGATTGGCGCATGTGTGTAGACTATCGTCAGTTAAACGCACACTCAGTGCCCAACGCCTAACCAGTCCCGAGAATCAACCACATTCTGGAGAAATTACGCCACGCCCGATACATCTCCACGTTGGACTTGAAACACGGCTATTGGCAAATACCCATTGCTAGTCGCCAATATACGGCACTCACGGATCCTGGGAGAGGATTGTACCAATGGAAGGTCTTGCCCTTTGGGCTGCATTCTGCCAGTGCCACGTTTTAACGTGCTCTGGATAGCGTAATTGGTGTGGAGATGGAGCCGGTCACCTTTGCCTACCTAGACGATATATTTATCATAAGCGCAGCAGTGACGGAATTCAGACTGAACCCAAGAAGGTGTCTGCGATCAACGGGCTGAAGGCCCCCTCAAACCTAAAGGAGCTCCGTCAATGGATCGGGATGGCCTCGTGGTATCCGAGATTTGTCCCTAGATCTGCGGCTATCGTGCAACCGGTGACTGCGGTACTAAAGAAAGGGCGGAAGTGGACATGAGGACCAGAACAGCAAGCCTTGGAAGAAATTAAAAGATGCCTGACTACTGTGTTAGTTAGTTACTGTGTTACAGTGTTAGGTTTTTTTTGGATTTCGACCAGAAGTTCATTTTGCAAACAGACGCGAGCGACGTCGGCTTGGACGTAGTTTTATCCCAGAGCACCGAAAGTCAAGAAAAGGTCATCGCATACGCTAGCCGCCGACTTACCCCCGCGGAAGAGAACTACACGACCACGGAGAAAGAGTGTCTGGCCATAATCTGGGCAATCAGGAAGATGCGGTGCTACCTGGAAGGGTACCATCTAGCTCTCAAGTGGCTAAATTCTATAAAGAGCCCTTCCGGCCGAATAGCGCGTTGGGCGCTAGAATTGCAGCAGTTCCAATTCGACGTACGCTATCGCCGAGGGAAATTGAACGTCGTGGCCGACTCACTTTCTCGACAGCCTTGTGAGGTACTTCAAGGCGCTGTCGAACTCGAGGACCATTGCGACTGGATCAAAAAGAGGAAAGACCAAATACATGATGACCCCGAGAAGTTCGCCGACTACCGAGCTGACGAGCCCACTTCCCGTAGAGGACGCGTCTTATATGAGTGCCACGATTCCCCGACCGCAGGACACTTGGGAGTCCGAAAAACTATCACTCGTCTGACGCGAAACACCATGTTCGCCATTGTGAATCTTGTTAGAAGCTTAAGACGGAACAGATCAAAGTGGCAGGTAAGATGCTAACCCGTGTCGTCAGTGAACCTTTCGACATTCTTTTTTTTGTATACGTTTTATTTCTTTATTGAATCTTCTCTAGAAGAGACTTACAATAAATATTGAAATCTTAACCTATACTGTATTATAATTGTTAATTGGTTAATGGCCCTAAGTTGGGCAGGAGAGGGCGGTCGTTGCGCTGTAACCAAGAGTGGTTACTAAGCCGCCTGAGCTGCCTGGCTAGTTGGTTTGGATGTATTGATAGTCTAGCTTCGTACTTCGAAAATATGCTATCAATTTCTTCTTTAACGGGTTATATATCCAGGTCCCTGTGGATATTTGCGTTGCGAATATTCCAGGGGCCCCCCGTTATTGTTCGCAGTATCTTCGACTGTATTCGTTGGGTGATTTTTATGTTGCTATTGCTTGCGTTTCCCCAGAGTTCAGACCGGTACATCCATATTGGCTTTAAACAAGAGTTGTAAATAAGTACTTTGAGTTCCAGTGGCAGGGGTGAGCGGGAATTGATGAGCCAGCGGAAACTGTTGGCCTTGAGTTTTAGGGAAATCTTCTTCGCTTGAATGTGCTTTCTCCAGGTAAGCCGCCCGTCTAAGTGGATGCCCAGGTATGTGACTTCGTCGACTTGGGGGATTTGTTTGTTGTTTAGGGCCAGTGGTGGCCCTAAGTGTCTTGTCTGACTTAACAACACACACACTCCGAAATATTCAATGATAAAATACTGTCTGATCATCTGCTGAAGGTTTTCATCGCGTATTTGGCAGAAAGTAAAATTCGCTCCTTTTGATTCAATTTGGACTGATCCATGTATTACCCAACCCAGCTTGGTTTTAGATAACATCGGGCGAATCCTCTCTCCGTTGATAATAACTCTAGTACTGATCAAATTAGCATGTCATTGACCAATCAGAAGCATGGGTTGCTTGTCCTGCAGATTATTTAGATTTACCAGATTTGGGAACGAGTTCCGTTAATTTATTGTAATTAATTCGTTGGGATGGAAGTTTTAAGTCATTGATCATCATCAATCTTCATCTTATTCGTATCTATATACGCCTCCTGTCCAATTGAAGCAGAATGGTTTGCTTTCGCCTTCCGACCTTTCGAACCTGCCTTCATCTAAAAATGCAACAATGTCCTTGGAGCCGTTTTGACCGTAGATTGTGGCTGCAACCATCTTGAGCAATGCTTCTCTTTTGGATTCCGAAACACATCCGGTTTGTTTTGTGTGACATTTTTTTTTTTGTGAAGAAACTTGTTAAGGAACTTCTCGCAGTTATTGATTTTATACTGCTTCAAACTACAATAACACGCTTTTAAAAATATTTTGCATTTGTTAGAGCATGTCTTTCCTCTCTGCAAATGGGACACATCGTCTTTGGCTTACCCTTCGTTAAGCTGTAACGTACACACCTAGAAGATGTACGTTACAATTATTGGTAGTATGTAAGGTTTTAGTTGTAAGCGACATCATATGAATAATAAACATTAAGTTGAGACGGTACATTAAGTCATAGCTAAGTTCCAAACCCAAGTTGCAACGCTACCCGATGTTTTGCATGGTCATAGTACTAGAAAGTAAGGAATATACCAGAAATCCCGAAGGTGAGAAAAAGGGAGCTTGGGGAAGGTGGTCACACAAATTGGAGTTTCCGGTCTCTTGTGTCGGAATGGTAAGACGGGATAGACGCGTCTCCCGCGGTAATTTTTCGTGTAATTCGAGGTACCATGCCGCGATCGCGCGACGGCACGCGACTAAAACAAACAAGTGGTTTTGATCGGTGCTCCAAGGTTAGTGTATATAATATTCCTCTCCGTCGAGGAAAGACACCCAACCCGTCTGGTCTAATGCCCTAGCTTCCCTCCTTGTAGTATTTGCGACCCGCACGTGGACACCCATCCCGTCTGGGCTAATACCCTAGCTTTCCTCCTCGTGGTGCATGCGACCCGTACGTGGACACCCATCCCATCTGGTATCATACCCAGCTTCCCTCCTCGTAGTATTTGCGACCCGCACACGGACACCCATCCCGACTGGTCTACTACCCTAGCTTTCCTCCTCGTAGTGCATGCGACCTGCGCGTGGACATCATTCCCGACCGGACGATCGTGTCACCATCCTTTTCCCTTCAATCTGCCTCCGCCCGATAAATTCTACCCGGCTTGGCCTCGCCCGAAGGTCCAGCCCGGTGGATTTTTGGCCCCCGACGCGCGGAAAACGGCTCGTGTGCCCCAATCACAGAAGGGGTCAGTGACTTCGCCCAACGTTCCCGCCCTCGCGGGATAGTTCGTCCGGCTTGGCCTCGCCCGAAGGTACGGAGCAAGATATGACGCGATCAACTCCGTCATCGCTCTCTCACACGACATCCAAAAGAATCTTCGGTGTGAAACCCCAAACCATCCTACTGTCAATACATAACCTAATTTTTCCAAGTTTTTTGAGTGTGACGAAAGTGTCTTATTGCAATAAATTCTAAAATTTCTATCCCTTTCACCATATTCTAAATCAGTGTCTCCTATTCATAACGGTTAATGAATTGTTTATATGTTGTTCTTGTATATAACAAGGCATTTCGATGTTGAGCTTTAGACCATTGTTCTTAGACCAATTGCTAACACTCAAAGCTAAGTATTACAAGGGCGACTGACTTACAACTGAACATCATCTGCATGCATATGAACATTATATGAAGAAAAAACTCTGGGCAGATCATGTACATATAAAATAAAGTAAACCGCGAGTAGCCATTCGAATCTCTGACCCATTTTCCCCCACAACAACAGCTTATTTCTTATTACTGATATATGATCTCATAGTTCTAACAGCAGCCTGGGAAAAATTAAAAATTTTTTAAAGTTTAAAGGTGTCAAATTGCTTGCTAACTTTTATCTATTGCACGTCGAATATCCTCTACTATCTTGACGACCGCGGTAATGCAGCTTCTTTTTTGGTGGAAGCCAGATTGGGTTCTCTCTAGTAAATTATTATCGACCAAGTAATTATTTATTTGTGTCGCCAATAGCTTCTCTAAAATCTTTGACAGGTATGGGAGGATTAAGGTGGGTCTATATGCATTGGCTTTGGAAATTGGATTGATTTTTCCAGTTTTCCAGGAGTTGGGAACAACAAATGGGTGATGTAGCTTAACATTTTTGGATTAAGTATTTTTATGAATTTTGGATTGATATCATCCAGACCAGAGGCATTCGATTTAATTTTTAATATTGATTCTAGAACATCGCATTTACTTATACAAATAAATTCAAAAAAATTAACATTACCTACCACAGACTCAGTGGTCAGATATGAATTAAAACTACATTAAGGTACTTTAGTTTGCAGAAATAGCAAACAATTTTTTTTTCCAGACTCCCAAGTTTTTATATCTCCTTCCAAACATGTTAGTTGCTATTGCACCAGTAAGCTTACGGTTAAATAATTCTCATTTTTGGTCATTTATCAGCTTATTTACACGCGCTCTTTTAGTCTTTAACAGTTCGTATAGATAAACAGTCTTATAAAGTCTCCACGGTGCATACTCTTTGTCTCTTTTAGCTATAGCTCTCTTAACATCAATGTTGAACCATGAATTTAATAATTTTTTATCTAGTCTTTCCCTAATAGGTGTCTATTGTAAAAATATTCAATATTAGCGTTTAAAAGGTTTAACTGAGATTCAATCAAAGGGAAATCAAAAATGTTCCAATCGCAGTGACAGAAATCGTAGCATAAATCAGCATATCATAGTCATTATTCCTAAAGTTGTAAGTTAAGAAGGTAGGGTCATACATTGAAAAATTCGGCACAGCGATTTGGTCATACAGGAGAATTTTGTCAATATCATCTACAAAAACAATTGCTAAGGGAATATTTTCTAATTAATATTTAGTTTTAAAATTAAGTTAGCTGTTGGCCAGATAAGGATTTATCCATTGGCGAAAAAATAAATAAATACTTAAATAAATAAAAACAACAGCTTATTGGGTCTATACATACAACTGATTAATATCCTTGAAATAATATTTCTAACAATAATTAGTTCAAAAAAATATACTCATATATATCTATATAATATACTTGCCACTCTTCCTTCATGCCCAACACGATCCGAGCGATAAAAATTATATCCGGAACATTCATATAATTTACTACTACTACAAATACCTAAAGTCATCCATTTTGTAACACTAACTCTGTGAATTTATATGTCATATTGTTAAACCATTCCTTTATTTGTTTCAAATTCTAACCGTCGCATAACTAGTCAAATTGGACATAACTGATATTAAAGTGTATAACTAACAAATACAACAAAATATACGCATATTAATAACACACACAAACACATACTTCAATCAGATAAACTCTTAAAAGAGGAGAGATCATAAATAAAATAATTAAATTACTCTTAACTACACTTAATACCATGACAATATCATAAGAGAAATTATCTGCGAAAGCTGTTATCTGCAGTATGAGGTGTACCTTCGGCGCGCGGGCCGCTAGAGCCAGAGAGTGAGAGACGAAACTCAGCAGCCGCAAATGCTGAAAGCTCTTAAAGCTACTAAACTTCACGTGCACAATCCTACGACGCGTGTACACTGCAGCAATAGATTTTTTGTTTTTTTAATCGCAGTGCCTCTTTCGGTGTTATTTTGTTTGTCTGTTTGTGATTGCGCTCAATGTTGTTATTTTCACATTAAGCGCTTTATTTTAAGCTTTTCAGTTAAGTTTAAAAAGATTTATATTTGTAACTGCATAGACTGTGTTTTTGAAAAAATTGGGTTAAGGATATGCGAAATAAATTTGACTATAAATTAATTTTCGGGGAGCGAAAGAAAAACTCGACTTGTTTAATTGTTAGAGAGTGACATTTTGACATTTTTCGAAAACCCGAGCTTTTTAAATAAAAAAAGAATATGATTAACAGAATCAAAAGCCATACTAAAATCTGTATATATAACATCAGTCTGCATTTTATAACTAAATGCTTTAACTATTATAGATGTCAATTCAAGTAGGTTCGTGGTAGTAGACCTTCGCTTAACAAAACAATGTTGATCAGTGAGGAACACAGATGTTGTAAATGAGAAATAATAATGAGGTCAAATGCTATAGGTATTACAGACAATTTAGAAATACCTCTACAATTTTAAACATCCGACTTTCATCCCTTTTTATGGAGTGAAATAATAAAATAATCTTTCCAGATAGTTGGAAAAACGGATGTTGAGGTAGACAATCGAAACAGCTTAAGAACCGGCTTACAAATAGTTGAGGCACGCACCCAGGAAGCCCGTCCGGCCCTGGGGAATATGTTGGTAGGTAGTTTGGAAGAACTTGGCAAATAAATCAGCAATTTCAGATTCAATAGACAACTCAGTTGAATTGAATCGTTCCAATGAAGGCAAGGCGGAGTTTTTTCGCTCGACATTTACAAAGTTATAAAATTGCTTCGGGTTATTTACAAATTCGGTTTTACACCGGTGCAAATACATAGAATAAAATTAAAATCCGAGCAACCACATATTTCGAAACATCAGCTGGCTTGCCCGTCCTTTTGTACTTTTTGTAAGTGTTTGTTTTTAGGGTTTTAAGTCTTTGAAGCTTTTGTGTAAACCACGGAGATCTTTTATGTCTTGGAGGAAGACTGTCAGGAACGCATTCATTAATAAACGTGTTCAAAACGCTATAGAATAATTCAGGGCCACTTTTCATCTTCATGCATTTGTATAAACTTGTCCAGTTGTATGTAATTGCTAAATGTTATAATTTGAATTTAAAATAATACCAGATTTATTTTAAATATATTTCGAACCAAAATGATGATGATCACTTTAAGAAAAAAAGAAAAAAGCCAAGCCGGTCGCAGAAAAATAAAAAAAAAAGTTTATAAAGAATTAAACAGCCTCGAATATTATTTAAGAAAGTGGAGATTCAAAATCAGGAACAGCGCGAGCGTACATCGGATTGGATACGTTATCACCAGAGCCAGGATCAGCATCCCTTACACAACATTAAAGAAACGCAGGATTCAAACCGATCAACTACAAAAAGATATCAAAAATGCTAGCACGTCATAATTTTAGCGGACAGAACCTGGAGTTTGATGGGACATCTGCGCTTAAATGGAAACATTTTATTAACGAGTTTGAAGCAACTAGCCCACATTGTGGGTTTTCGAATGAAGAAAATGTTTATAAACTTTTAAAAGCCCGGAAAGGTGCGGCAAGAGCAAAACTAGAGCTGCTGCTTATCTCTGCTCAAGAGCCAGAAGCAAATTTGCCTAGACCTACGAAAACTTCAAACAACAACACTAAGGCATCTTCTGGAAACAAATTTGCCATACTTGGCGAGCCACCAAGCCAATAAAATTGTAAAGCCTCCACCTATGTACATTAGAGATCAAAATTGTTCAGATCTAATTAATAAACTCAAACAAAAATTTGGGCAAAACAACTTTTATATTACTATTTGAAAAAGAGGTAATATATCTGAAACCAAGCTCCAGATCACCAATGAAGCCAACTACCGCTCTGTAACAAACTTCCTGGACAGTGAGCGTCTTAGTTATTACACCTACCAACTCAAAAGTAGCAAAGGACTTCAAGTTGTAATAAAGGGTATCGAGTCAACCGCCCTGGCATCTGATATAGCTGAAGGCCTCAAAGAAAATGGTTTTGACGTTAAAAACGTAATGAACATGAAAATTCCTCAGCCACTCTTCAACATTGAACTCAAACCAGACGCGACTACTCTGCAGAAAAACGCAGTGCACCCCATATACAAACTGCAATACCTACTCCGTCGAAGAATAACCGTAGAGGAGCTCCAAAAACGAAACGGTCCGGTACAAACTGCCAGGAGTTATTGCACTTTCCGACCAGTCTGTGTTGCCTGTGGCGACCTGCACTGTATAGAAGCTTGCACGGGTAACAAATAAGATCCAGCACTGGGAAAATGTAGCATCTGTGGTAGAAACCACACTGCTAATTACATGGGATGCCCCGTCTATAAAGAGATCAAGAGTCGGCTCAACCAGAGGCGCCAACAATAACCTCCGCCCAACAGGTTGCTCAGCCAAATTTTAACATTCCTTCGGAAACCACTCCTGGAGTTACTTTTGCGGCTGCACTTCGATACCCTGGATTGTCGCCTACAAGAACCGCTCAGCCCGAAGCATTACAGCCCCACCCGCCTATACCAAAATCCATATCTGAACTTCTACAGTTCTTAAACACCCAGGACATCGATATCATGCTCCTCTCAGAAACGCACCTAACCAACAACAACCATTTCTATCTCACTGGCTACATCTTCTAAGCGAGCAACCAACCAGACGGCAAAGCTCATGGAGGGACCGGAATCCGTATCAAAGAGCGCATTAGGCATCACCCTCTGGAGGCGTTTGCCTACAACCACATACAGGCCACATCCCTACGAATCAACACAACCAGCGGTCCAGTCACCCTAACGGCTGTGTATTGTCCCCCACGATTTAATATTTTTGAGAGTGAATTTTTGGGCTTTTACAACTCATTGGGTAACTGTTTTATATCTGCCGGTGACTATAATGCGAAACACCACTACTGGGGCTCTCGTCTTATTAACCCCAAAGGACGCCAATTATACAACGCTATTATTAAACCCGGTAATAAGCTAGATTTTGTTTCACCACATACTGGCTAGCAGATCCGAACAAAAAACCAGACATTATCGATTTTGCTGTAACTAGGAGAGTGCCGTCCAGGCTGATACATGTTGAAACCCTGGCGGAACTGTCATCTGACCACTCGCCTGTTTTACTCTGTCTATCTGAACAACCACAGTTTGTAGAACGACCAAATTTTCTGACATCCAATATATATATATATATATATATATAAGCTCACACTTTGAAATCGAACGCCGTCGATGGAGACGGTAGAGCACGACGAGCAGCGACAGAGCACACCATTGAGTCCGGCCCAACAAGGCTTCATCGATCGAGAACTGGCCTTATTCGAAAGGCTGCAGGGGGTGTCTCACGTCGCAAAGCACACTACCGACATGCGCGACGATGAGCCCGTAAAAGAAAGGTATTATCCCGGAACCGGAAGTAGATGAACTGCTCCGTGACGGGGCCATCGAACCGTCCAGAAGTCCACACAGCGCTCCCATCGTATTGGTCAAGAAGACTGGCGATTGGCGCATGTGTGTAGACTATCGTCAGTTAAACGCACACTCAGTGCCCAACGCCTAACCAGTCCCGAGAATCAACCACATTCTGGAGAAATTACGCCACGCCCGATTCATCTCCACGTTGGACTTGAAACACGGCTATTGGCAAATACCCATGGCTAGTCGCCAATATACGGCACTCACGGATCCTGGGAGAGGATTGTACCAATGGAAGGTCTTGCCCTTTGGGCTGCATTCTGCCAGTGCCACGTTTTAACGTGCTCTGGATAGCGTAATTGGTGTGGAGATGGAGCCGGTCACCTTTGCCTACCTAGACGATATATTTATCATAAGCGCGACAGAAGAACTGCACTTCACTCATCTCTCGGAAGTCTTCCCCAGATTGCTGGCGGCGAATTTAATGATAAATCCAAACTCGTTTACCTCGGCCATTTCATCAGCAGTGACGGAATTCAGACTGAACCCAAGAAGGTGTCTGCGATGAACGGGCTGAAGGCCCCCTCAAACCTAAAGGAGCTCCGTCAATGGATCGGGATGGCCTCGTGGTATCCGAGATTTGTCCCTAGATCTGCGACTATCGTGCAACCGGTGACTGCGCTACTAAAGAAAGGACGGAAGTGGACATGGGGACCAGAACAGCAAGCCTTGGAAGAAATTAAAAGATGCCTGACTACTGTGTTAGTTAGTTACTGTGTTACAGTGTTAGGTTTTTTTTGGATTTCGACCAGAAGTTCATTTTGCAAACAGACGCGAGCGACGTCGGCTTGGACGTAGTTTTATCCCAGAGCACCGAAAGTCAAGAAAAGGTCATCGCATACGCTAGCCGCCGACTATCCCCCGCGGAAGAGAACTACACGACCACGGAGAATGAGTGTCTGGCCATAATCTGGGCAATCAGGAAGATGCGGTGCTACCTGGAAGGGTACCATCTAGCTCTCAAGTGGCTAAATTCTATTAAGAGCCCTTCCGGCCGAATAGCGCGTTGGGCGCTAGAATTGCAGCAGTTCCAATTCGACGTACGCTATCGCCGAGGGAAATTGAACGTCGTGGCCGACTCACTTTCTCGACAGCCTTGTGAGGTACTTCAAGGCGCTGTCGAACTCGAGGACCATTGCGACTGGATCAAAAAGAGGAAAGACCAAATACATGATGACCCCGAGAAGTTCGCCGACTACAGAGCTGACGAGCCCACTTCCCGTAGAGGACGCGTCTTATATGAGTGCCACGATTCCCCGACCGCAGGACACTTGGGAGTCCGAAAACTATCACTCGTCTGACGCGAAACACCATGTTCGCCATTGTGAATCTTGTTAGAAGCTTAAGACGGAACAGATCAAAGTGGCAGGTAAGATGCTAACCCGTGTCCTCAGTGAACCTTTCGACATTCTTTTTTTTGTATACGTTTTATTTCTTTATTGAATCTTCTCTAGAAGAGACTTACAATAAATATTGAAATCTTAACCTATACTGTATTATAATTGTTAATTGGTTAATGGCCCTAAGTTGGGCAGGAGAGGGCGGTCGTTGCGCTGTAACCAAGAATGGTTACTAAGCCGCCTGAGCTGCCTGGCTAGTTGGTTTGGATGTATTGATAGTCTAGCTTCGTACTTTAATACTATAATACTAGAAAGTAAGGAATATACCAGAAATCCCGAAGGTGAGAAAAAGGGAAGGTGGTCACACAAGAAGGGAGTTTCCGGTCTCTGGTGTCGGAATGGTAAGATGGGACAGACGTGTTTCCCGCTGTTATTTTTCGTATAAACCGAGGCACCACGCCACGATCGCGCGACGGCACGATCAGTGCTCCATATTAGTGTATATAATATTCCTCTCCGTCAAGGAAAGACGGTGTAGCGGACTCGTAGGAGGATATTAGATAAATAAAAATCTAGAAAAATAAAGAAACGTGTGAAAGTGAAATATTTCGTTTGTGATTTTATTCATAGTTGATCGGGAGCTTTCATCCTCGTAGTGCATGAGACCTGCACGCGGATACCCATCCCGTCTGGTCTAGTATCCTAGCTTCCCTCCTCGTAGTGCTTGCAATCTGTACGCGGACACCTGTCCCGTCTGGTCTAGTATCGTAGCTTCCCTCTCCGTAGTATTTGTGACCTGTACGCGGACACCCATCCCGTCTGGTCTAGTACCCTAGCTTTCCACCTCGTAGTGCATGTGACTTGCTTCGGCGTGACCCCCCAAATTACTCATTCACTCGTTGAAAGAAACTCTCTAGTCCGGTGTTTCGGTGACTTACAAATTTCTTGTAAAGGACTTCTGGATCTGACTGAGATCTGTACCCCGGACAGAGAGCATTCTTACAAGTGGCGCCCGAGCAGGGGCACCGAGACTAGCTAGAGAATCATCCAAGTGACCCGAAGAGTTGAGTCGAAGACAAAACGAACCGCTCACATCCGGCCTCAGAAAGGACTTAGAAGACTTGAAAAGGAGGTTAATGCAGGAATTAAATCAAAGACGACAATAAACAATGAGTAACCCAAAGGAATCCGACGGTGAGTAAGAAGAAGCCGATTTAATTAAGAATCCAGGTATAAGAGTCCGCTGGATATACGCTCGCCGAAAAGATGAATTCAGCTCTCTCGCCTTGGAGTTTGCCAGCTTCGTCAACACAGGGTCGTTCCCACTGGGTGTGTGGGACCGACTCGCTCAGTTGCAGGAACAATATAGCAGCCGGGCCCCAAGTCCAGGCTAGTTGGTTTGGATGTATTGATAGTCTAGCTTCGTACTTCGAAAATTTACTATCAATTTCTTTTTTAACGGGTTTTATATCCAGGTCCCTGTGTATATTTGCGTTGCGAATATTCCAGGGGGCCCCAGTTATTGTTCGCAGTATCTTCGACTGTATTCGTTGGGTGATTTTTATGTTGCTATTGCTTGCGTTTCCCCAGAGTTCAGACCCGTACATCCAGGTTGGCTTTAAACAAGAGTTGTAAATAAGTACTTTGAGTTCCAGTGGCAGGGGTGAGCGGGAATTGATGAGCCAGTGGAAACTGTTGGCCTTGAGTTTTAGGGAAATCTTCTTCGCTTCAATGTGCTTTCTCCAGGTAAGCCGCCCGTCTAAGTGGATGCCCAGGTATGTGACTTCGTCGACTTGGGGGATTTGTTTGTTGTTTAGGGCCAGTGGTGGGCAGGTTGCCCGATTGAGTGTAAACATAATATGTTTGCATTTTTGTTCGTTGACTTGTATGCGCCAATCTGCTAGCCATTTTTCTACGGCCCCCAGGTGTTTTTTTAAATACGCTGTTGCTGTATTTGGACATTTTGAACTACTGGTTATATCAGTGTCATCAGCAAATATGGATAGAGTTGTCTGACTGCTTGTGGGAATGTCAGCCATGTATAGAACAAAGAAGATCGGTCCGAGCACACATCCTTGGGGTACTGCAGCTTCGATTTTGTGGTTGGCGGAGAAGATATGTTTGCATCTGACAGTAAACACTCTGTCTTTAAGGTAAGATTCAAGGAATTTGTGGGTGTTTTGTGGTAGGACTGTCTTGATTTTATGAACCAGACCGTCAATCCAAACGCGATCGAAGGCTTGAGATACGTCTAGGAATAAGGCACTGCAGTGTTCTCTGCATTCAATCGCTGTGCGTATTTCAGCTGTTTTGCGATTTACCAGTTCGGTGGTTCCGTGCTTTTCCTTGAAACCAAACTGATGCAGGGGGATCGCTCTGTCTTTTTGGAGGTGTGTTCTGAGGTGGCAGAAAAGCAGTTTTTCAAATAGCTTTAATAGGGACGGAAGGAGGCTAATGGGCCTGTAGGACGACGGTTGGGCTTTGTTTTTGCCTGGTTTTGGTATCATTGTAATAACAGACTTTTTCCATTGTGTGGGAAAATAGACCCATTTAAGAATTGAGTTGAATATGGTGGTTATGCCTTTGACTGCGCATAGAGGCAATTCAATTATCATTTTAGGCGAAATTAAATCATGGTCTTTTTGGATTTATCTGTTCTGCAATGGCTTTTATGATTGTGCTTGTTTCAAGAATTATTGTGGAGGAAAGCACCGCTGGTGAAATGTTTAGTAAAGTGAATTGGTTTGTCGGCGGATGAGGTTGGAAGACATTTTTTAAGTAAGATGCGAATATGTTTGCCTTTTCCTCGTCACTAAGGGCCCACCCACCTGTTGGTGATCGAATTGGAAAATCGGGTTCTATTGGTGGCTGAATGTTTGGGAGCGCTCTCCAGAGTGGAAATTTGTTGCTGGTGGGCGAAAGTTGCGCTATATAGGAACATTGAGTCTAAAGTCACTGACCCCTTCTGTGATTGGGGCACACGAGCCGTTTTCCGCGCGTCGGGGGCCAAAAATCCACCAGGCTGGACCTTCGGGCGAGGCCAAGCCGGGTAGAATTTATCGGGCGGAGGCAGATTGAAGGGAAAAGGATGGTGACACGATCGTCCGGTCGGGAATGATGTCCACGCGCAGGTCGCATGCACTACGAGGAGGAAAGCTAGGGTAGTAGACCAGTCGGGATGGGTGTCCGTGTGCGGGTCGCAAATACTACGAGGAGGGAAGCTGGGTATGATACCAGATGGGATGGGTGTCCACGTACGGGTCGCATGCACCACGAGGAGGAAAGCTAGGGTATTAGCCCAGACGGGATGGGTGTCCACGTGCGGGTCGCAAATACTACAAGGAGGGAAGCTAGGGCATTAGACCAGACGGGTTGGGTGTCTTTCCTCGACGGAGAGGAATATTATATACACTAACCTTGGAGCACCGATCAAAACCACTTGTTTGTTTTAGTCGCGTGCCGTCGCGCGATCGCGGCATGGTACCTCGAATTACACGAAAAATTACCGCGGGAGACGCGTCTATCCCGTCTTACCATTCCGACACAAGAGACCGGAAACTCCAATTTGTGTGACCACCTTCCCCAAGCTCCCTTTTTCTCACCTTCGGGATTTCTGGTATATTCCTTACTTTCTAGTATTTTCTATGACCATGCAAAACATCGGGTAGCGTTGCAACTTGGGTTGGGAACTTAGCTTTGACTTAATGTACCGTCTCAACTTAATGTTTATTATTCATATGATGTCGCTTACAACTAAAACCTTACATACTACCAATAATTGTAACGTACATCTTCTAGGTGTGTACGTTACAGCTTAACGAAGGGTACGCCAAAGACGATGTGTCCCATTTGCAGAGAGGAAAGACATGCTCTAACAAATGCAAAATATTTTTAAAAGCGTGTTATTGTAGTTTGAAGCAGTATAAAATCAATAACTGCGAGAAGTTCCTTAACAAGTTTCTTCAAAAAAAAAAAATCTCACACAAAACAAACCGGATGTGTTTCGGAATCCAAAAGAGAAGCATTGCTCAAGATGGTTGCAGCCACAATCTACGGTCAAAACGGCTCCAAGGACATTGTTGCATTTTTAGATGAAGGCAGGTTCGAAAGGTCGGAAGGCGAAAGCAAACCATTCTGCTTCAATTGGACAGGAGGCGTATATAGATACGAATGAGATGAAGATTGATGATGATCAATGACTTAAAACTTCCATCCCAACGAATTAATTACAATAAATTAACGGAACTCGTTCCCAAATCTGGTAAATCTAAATAATCTGCAGGACAAGAAACCCATGCTTCTGATTGGTCAATGACATGCTAATTTGATCAGTACTAGAGTTATTATCAACGGAGAGAGGATTCGCCCGATGTTATCTAAAACGAAGCTGGGTTGGGTAATACATGGATCAGTCCAAATTGAATCAAAAGGAGCGAATTTTACTTTCTGCCAAATACGCGATGAAAACCTTCAGCAGATGATCAGACAGTATTTTATCATTGAATATTTCGGAGTGTGTGTGTTTAAGTCAGACAAGACATTTAGGGCCACCACTGGCCCTAAACAACAAACAAATCCCCCAAGTCGACGAAGTCACATACCTGGGCATCCACTTAGACGGGCGGCTTACCTGGAGAAAGCACATTCAAGCGAAGAAGATTTCCCTAAAACTCAAGGCCAACAGTTTCCACTGGCTCATCAATTCCCGCTCACCCCGGCCACTGGAACTCAAAGTACTTATTTACAACTCTTGTTTAAAGCCAATATGGATGTACCGGTCTGAACTCTGGGGAAACGCAAGCAATAGCAACATAAAAATCACCCAACGAATACAGTCGAAGATACTGCGAACAATAACGGCCCCCCGTTATTCCCTGGAATATTCGCAACGCAAATATCCACAGGGACCTGGATATATAACCCGTTAAAGAAGAAATTGATAGCATATTTTCGAAGTACGAAGCTAGACTATCAATACATCCAAACCAACTAGCCAGGCAGCTCAGGCGGCTTAGTAACCACTCTTGGTTACAGCGCAACGACCGCCCTCTCCTGCCCAACTTAGGGCCATTAACCAATTAACAATTATAATACAGTATATGTTAAGATTTCAATATTTATTGTAAGTCTCTTCTAGAGAAGATTCAATAAAGAAATAAAACGTATACAAAAAAAAGAATGTCGAAAGGTTCACTGACGACACGGGCTAGCATCTTACCTGCCGCTTTGATCTGTTCCGTTTTAAGCTTCTGACAAGATTCACAATGGCGATCATGGTGTTTCGCGTCGCGACAAATACCGGGCCAGGAATACCTTTACGTCAGACGAGTGATAGTTTTTCGGACTCCCAAGTGTCCTGCGGTCGGGGAATCGTGGCATTCATATAAGACGCGTCCTCTACGGGAAGTGGGCTCGTCAGCTCGGTAGTCGGCGAACTTCTCGGGGTCATCATGTATTTGGTCTTTCCTCTTTTTGATCCAGTCGCAATGGACCTCGAGTTCGACAGCGCCTTGAAGTACCTCACAAGGCTGTCGAGAAAGTGAGTCGGCCACGACGTTCAATTTCCCTCGGCGATAGCGTACGTCGAATTGGAACTGCTGCAATTCTAGCGCCCAACGCGCTATTCGGCCGGAAGGGCTCTTAATAGAATTTAGCCAATTGAGAGCTAGATGGTACCCTTCCAGGTAGCACCGCATCTTCCTGATTGCCCAGATTATGGCCAGACACTCTTTCTCCGTGGTCGTGTAGTTCTCTTCCGCGGGGGTAAGTCGGCGGCTAGCGTATGCGATGACCTTTTCTTGACTTTCGGTGTTCTGGGATAAAACTACGTCCAAGCCGACGTCGCTCGCGTCTGTTTGCAAAATGAACTTCTGGTCGAAATCAAAAAAAACCTAACACTGTAACACAGTAACTAACTAACACAGTAGGCAGGCATCTTTTAATTTCTTCCAAGGCTTGCTGTTCTGGTCCCCATGTCCACTTCCGTCCTTTCTTTAGTAGCGCAGTCACCGGTTGCACGATAGTCGCAGATCTAGGGACAAATCTCGGATACCACGAGGCCATCCCGATCCATTGACGGAGCTCCTTTAGGCTTGAGGGGGCCTTCAGCCCTTTGATCGCAGACACCTTCTTGGGTTCAGTCTGAATTCCGTCACTGCTGATGACATGGCCGAGGTAAACGAGTTTCTGCTTGAAGAAACAACACTTCGGAAGACTTCCGAGAGATGAGTGAAGTGCAGTTCTTCTGTCGCGCTTATGATAAATATATCGTCTAGGTAGGCAAAGGTGACCGGCTCCATCTCCACACCAATTACGCTATCCAGAGCACGTTAAAACGTGGCACTGGCAGAATGCAGCCCAAAGGGCAAGACCTTCCATTGATACAATCCTCTCCCAGGATCCGTGAGTGCCGTATATTGGCGACTAGCCATGGGTATTTGCCAATAGCCGTGTTTCAAGTCCAACGTGAGATGTATCGGGCGTGGCGTAATTTCTCCAGAATGTGGTTGATTCTCGGGACTGGTTAGGCGTTGGGCACTGAGTATGCGTTTAACTGACGATAGTCTACACACATGCGCCAATCGCCAGTCTTCTTGACCAATACGATGGGAGCGCTGTGTGGACTTCTGGACGGTTCGATGGCCCCGTCACGGAGCAGTTCATCTACTTGGGCATCGATGACATGTTACATCGCGGGGTTCCGGGATAATACCTTTGTTTTACGGGCTCATCGTCGCGCATGTCGGTAGTGTGCTTTGCGACGTGAGACACCCCCTGCAGCCTTTCGAATAAGGCCAGTTCTCGATCGATGAAGCCTTGTTGGGCCGGACTCAATGGTGTGCTCTGTCGCTGCTCGTCGTGCTCTACCGTCTCCATCGTAATGGGCGCGACGGCGTCGATGTTCGGCGTAGGCATAGGGCTGAGTGCCTCTGCTCCTCCTAGCCTGGCAGTCCCCAATTGGGCCCCAACCTCATTAGGGTGTACCGTTTCCTCCTGGCTGCCTCGCGGCTTTATAAATACTGGCTGTAACAGAGGGTCTCCTACCGCTTGGGAAGCTCGCCCACATCGCACCTGTGTTCCCGCTACTTTAAGGGCATTACCAACATAAGTAAGAGTACCGTAGGCCTGCCATCGTAACCGACGTTCGCCAGAGCTTCGTCACATCCAGACATGACCGGTCGGCCAACGCTATTCTAGTGACAACATCCCGTAACTCGCCTTCACGTGCGGCCAGGTGAGTAAAACTTTCGCTGGCGAAACTCCTCGATGCCCCTGTATCAATTGTCCTCCGACTTCTATCGCTGCTGTGATGAGCCCGTCGTGTAACCTTAACGGGGGGTTCACCGGGATCGGTTCACTGGGCTCGGGTTGCTGCACCTTGGTTCTGAGCTCGATCAAGTAAGTTTTGAAAGGCTCTCTTCTCCGCTGCACGTGGGTCCGTATCACATCTTCCAACCGCTCGTAATATCGAGAAAGAAATCGAGGAATTCCATGATTCCGATTGTAGGTGGCTCGTGCGAAACCACCGTGCCGCTGGGCTGTACGTCGTCATCTTTTCCTCGAGCGCGGCGATGATAGTCAACGGATCCGAGCTCCCATCGAACCGTAAATTCCACTTATGCATCTTCTCGGGAAGCAGATGTTGAGTGAGAGCCGTTCTGCTCCGTGTGTCTCGTCCTTGTAGGTCGGCGGACAAGCGGGCGTCTTCTGGCGGCATCCAGGTTCCGTGTAAGTCCTGGGTGTATCCCTCAATGGCGGGCTGGAGTCCCGTTCGATGTAGCCCCGGGAACCATGGGAATGGTGAGGGATTCCGTAAATTGTCCCATCTCACCGTTCTTCCTGGAGGATTCGGACTTGGGGCCCGGCTGCTATATTGTTCCTGCAACTGAGCGAGTCGGTCCCACACACCCAGTGGGAACGACCCTGTGTTGACGAAGCTGGCAAACTCCAAGGCGAGAGAGCTGAATTCATCTTTTCGGCGAGCGAATATCCAGCGGACTCCTATACCTGGATTCTTAATTAAATCGGCTTCTTCTTACTCACCGTCGGATTCCTTTGGGTTACTCATTGTTTATTGTCGTCTTTGATTTAATTCCTGCATTAACCTCCTTTTCAAGTCTTCTAAGTCCTTTCTGAGGCCGGATGTGAGCGGTTCGTTTTGTCTTCGAATCGACTCTTCGGGTGACTCTTCCCTGTTTGCAGTGAGTCTTTAGTCACTTGGATGATTCTCTAGCTAGTCTCGGTGCCCCTGCTCGGGCGCCACTTGTAAGAAGTGGTGGATCAGTCAGATCCAAAAGTCCTTTACAAGAAATTTGTAAGTCACCGAAACACCGGACTAGAGAGTTTCTTTCAACGAGTGAATGAGTAATTTGGGGGGTCACGCCGAAGGTTCTCAAGGACTACGGGAGAGAGAGTGATGTCGGAGTTGATCGCGTCGTATCTTGCTCCGGAGTTAAAAATGCAACGGGCTGGACCTTCGGTCGAGGCCAAGCCGGGAAAACTATTTGGGAAGCAAGTCACATGCACTACGAGGTGGAAAGCTAGGGTACTAGACCAGACGGGATGGGTGTCCGCGTACAGGTCACAAATACTACGGAGAGGGAAGCTACGATACTAGACCAGACGGGACAGGTGTCCGCGTACAGATTGCATGCACTACGGGGAGGGAAGCTAGGATACTAGACCAGACGGGATGGGTGTCCGCGTGCAGGTCTCATGCACTACGAGGATGAAAGCTCCCGATCAACTATGAATAAAATCACAAACGAAATATTTCACTTTCACACGTTTCTTTATTTTTCTAGATTTTTATTTATCTAATATCCTCCTACGAGTCCGCTACACCGTCTTTCCTTGACGGAGAGGAATATTATATACACTAATATGGAGCACTGATCAACCCACTTGTTTGTTTTACCGCGTGCCGTCGCGCGATCGTCGCGTGGTGCCTCGGTTTATACGAAAAATAACAGCGGGAAACACGTCTGTCCCATCTTACCATTCCGACACCAGAGACCGGAAACTCCCTTCTTGTGTGACCACCTTCCTTAAGCTCCCTTTTTCTCACCTTCGGGATTTCTGGTATATTCCTTACTTTCTAGTATTATAGTATTAAATATCGGCTAGCGTTGCCACTCGGATTTAGAACTTAGCTATGACTTAATGCTCTGTCTCAACTTAATATTTATTATTCATAATATGTCGCTTACAACAACAACCTTACATACTACTAATTGTAACGTACACCTTCTAAGTGTGTACGTTACAGCTTAACGAAGGGTAAGCCAAAGACGATGTGTCCCATTTGCAGAGAGGAAAGACATGCTCTAACAAATGCAAAATATTTTTAAAAGCGTGTTATTGTAGTTTGAAGCAGTATAAAATCAATAACTGCGAGAAGTTCCTTAACAAGTTTCTTCACAAAAAAAAAAATGTCACACAAAACAAACCGGATGTGTTTCGGAATCCAAAAGAGAAGCATTGCTCAAGATGGTTGCAGCCACAATCTACGGTCAAAACGGCTCCAAGGACATTGTTGCATTTTTAGATGAAGGCAGGTTCGAAAGGTCGGAATAGAAGGCGAAAGCAAACCATTCTGCTACAATTGGACAGGAGGCGTATAAAGATGTAAAGTATAAAGAAGGCGACAGCAAACCATTCTGCTTCAATTGGACAGGAGGCGTATATAGATACGAATAATATGAAAAATCAGTTAGTATAACTGTTAGTGCGAAATGTGATGATCAATGACTTAAAACTTCCATCTCAACGAATTAATTACAATAAATTAACGGAACTCGTTCCCAAATCTGGTAAATCTAAATAATCTGCAGGACAAGCAACCCATGCTTCTGATTGGTCAATGACATGCTAATTTGATCAGTACTAGAGTTATTATCAACGGTGACAGGATTCGCCCGATGTTATCTAAAACCAAGCTGGGTTGGGTAATACATGGATCAGTCCAAATTGAATCAAAAGGAGCGAATTTTACTTTCTGCCAAATACGCGATGAAAACCATCAGCAGATGATCAGACAGTATTTTATCATTGAATATTTCGGAGTGTGTGTGTTGTTAAGTCAGACAAGACACTTAGGGCCACCACTGGCCCTAAACAACAAACAAATCCCCCAAGTCGACGAAGTCACATACCTGGGCATCCACTTAGACGGGCGGCTTACCTGGAGAAAGCACATTCAAGCGAAGAAGATTTCCCTAAAACTCAAGGCCAACAGTTTCCACTGGCTCATCAATTCCCGCTCACCCCTGCCACTGGAACTCAAAGTACTTATTTACAACTCTTGTTTAAAGCCAACCTGGATGTACCGGTCTGAACTCTGGGGAAACGCAAGCAATAGCAACATAAAAATCACCCAACGAATACAGTCGAAGATACTGCGAACAATAACTGGGGCCCCCTGGAATATTCGCAACGCAAATATCCACAGGGACCTGGATATAAACCCGTTAAAGAAGAAATTGATAGTAAATTTTCGAAGTACGAAGCTAGACTATCAATACATCCAAACCAACTAGCCAGGCAGCTCAGGCGGCTTAGTACCCACTCTTGGTTACAGCGCAACGACCGCCCTCTCCTGCCCAACTTAGGGCCATTAACCAATTAACAATTATAATACAGTATAGGTTAAGATTTCAATATTTATTGTAAGTCTCTTCTAGAGAAGATTCAATAAAGAAATAAAACGTATACAAAAAAAAGAATGTCGAAAGGTTCACTGACGACACGGGTTAGCATCTTACCTGCCGCTTTGATCTGTTCCGTTTTAAGCTTCTGACAAGATTCACAATGGCGAACATGGTGTTTCGCGTCGCGACAAATACCGGGCCAGGAATACCTTTACGTCAGACGAGTGATAGTTTTTCGGACTCCCAAGTGTCCTGCGGTCGGGGAATCGTGGCATTCATATAAGACGCGTCCTCTACGGGAAGTGGGCTCGTCAGCTCGGTAGTCGGCGAACTTCTCGGGGTCATCATGTATTTGGTCTTTCCTCTTTTTGATCCAGTCGCAATGGACCTCGAGTTCGACAGCGCCTTGAAGTACCTCACAAGGCTGTCGAGAAAGTGAGTCGGCCACGACGTTCAATTTCCCTCGGCGATAGCGTACGTCGAATTGGAACTGCTGCAATTCTAGCGCCCAACGCGCTATTCGGCCGGAAGGGCTCTTAATAGAATTTAGCCAATTGAGAGCTAGATGGTACCCTTCCAGGTAGCACCGCATCTTCCTGATTGCCCAGATTATGGCCAGACACTCTTTCTCCGTGGTCGTGTAGTTCTCTTCCGCGGGGGTAAGTCGGCGGCTAGCGTATGCGATGACCTTTTCTTGACTTTCGGTGTTCTGGGATAAAACTACGTCCAAGCCGACGTCGCTCGCGTCTGTTTGCAAAATGAACTTCTGGTCGAAATCAAAAAAAACCTAACACTGTAACACAGTAACTAACTAACACAGTAGGCAGGCATCTTTTAATTTCTTCCAAGGCTTGCTGTTCTGGTCCCCATGTCCACTTCCGTCCTTTCTTTAGTAGCGCAGTCACCGGTTGCACGATAGTCGCAGATCTAGGGACAAATCTCGGATACCACGAGGCCATCCCGATCCATTGACGGAGCTCCTTTAGGCTTGAGGGGGCCTTCAGCCCTTTGATCGCAGACACCTTCTTGGGTTCAGTCTGAATTCCGTCACTGCTGATGACATGGCCGAGGTAAACGAGTTTCTGCTTGAAGAAACAACACTTCGGAAGACTTCCGAGAGATGAGTGAAGTGCAGTTCTTCTGTCGCGCTTATGATAAATATATCGTCTAGGTAGGCAAAGGTGACCGGCTCCATCTCCACACCAATTACGCTATCCAGAGCACGTTAAAACGTGGCACTGGCAGAATGCAGCCAAGGGCAAGACCTTCCATTGATACAATCCTCTCCCAGGATCCGTGAGTGCCGTATATTGGCGACTAGCCATGGGTATTTGCCAATAGCCGTGTTTCAAGTCCAACGTGAGATGTATCGGGCGTGGCGTAATTTCTCCAGAATGTGGTTGATTCTCGGGACTGGTTAGGCGTTGGGCACTGAGTATGCGTTTAACTGACGATAGTCTACACACATGCGCCAATCGCCAGTCTTCTTGACCAATACGATGGGAGCGCTGTGTGGACTTCTGGACGGTTCGATGGCCCCGTCACGGAGCAGTTCATCTACTTGGGCATCGATGACATGTTACATCGCGGGGTTCCGGGATAATACCTTTGTTTTACGGGCTCATCGTCGCGCATGTCGGTAGTGTGCTTTGCGACGTGAGACACCCCCTGCAGCCTTTCGAATAAGGCCAGTTCTCGATCGATGAAGCCTTGTTGGGCCGGACTCAATGGTGTGCTCTGTCGCTGCTCGTCGTGCTCTACCGTCTCCATCGTAATGGGCGCGACGGCGTCGATGTTCGGCGTAGGCATAGGGCTGAGTGCCTCTGCTCCTCCTAGCCTGGCAGTCCCCAATTGGGCCCCAACCTCATTAGGGTGTACCGTTTCCTCCTGGCTGCCTCGCGGCTTTATAAATACTGGCTGTAACAGAGGGTCTCCTACCGCTTGGGAAGCTCGCCCACATCGCACCTGTGTTCCCGCTACTTTAAGGGCATTACCAACATAAGTAAGAGTACCGTAGGCCTGCCATCGTAACCGACGTTCGCCAGAGCTTCGTCACATCCAGACATGACCGGTCGGCCAACGCTATTCTAGTGACAACATCCCGTAACTCGCCTTCACGTGCGGCCAGGTGAGTAAAACTTTCGCTGGCGAAACTCCTCGATGCCCCTGTATCAATTGTCCTCCGACTTCTATCGCTGCTGTGATGAGCCCGTCGTGTAACCTTAACGGGGGGTTCACCGGGATCGGTTCACTGGGCTCGGGTTGCTGCACCTTGGTTCTGAGCTCGATCAAGTAAGTTTTGAAAGGCTCTCTTCTCCGCTGCACGTGGGTCCGTATCACATCTTCCAACCGCTCGTAATATCGAGAAAGAAATCGAGGAATTCCATGATTCCGATTGTAGGTGGCTCGTGCGAAACCACCGTGCCGCTGGGCTGTACGTCGTCATCTTTTCCTCGAGCGCGGCGATGATAGTCAACGGATCCGAGCTCCCATCGAACCGTAAATTCCACTTATGCATCTTCTCGGGAAGCAGATGTTGAGTGAGAGCCGTTCTGCTCCGTGTGTCTCGTCCTTGTAGGTCGGCGGACAAGCGGGCGTCTTCTGGCGGCATCCAGGTTCCGTGTAAGTCCTGGGTGTATCCCTCAATGGCGGGCTGGAGTCCCGTTCGATGTAGCCCCGGGAACCATGGGAATGGTGAGGGATTCCGTAAATTGTCCCATCTCACCGTTCCTTCCTGGAGGATTCGGACTTGGGGCCCGGCTGCTATATTGTTCCTGCAACTGAGCGAGTCGGTCCCACACACCCAGTGGGAACGACCCTGTGTTGACGAAGCTGGCAAACTCCAAGGCGAGAGAGCTGAATTCATCTTTTCGGCGAGCGAATATCCAGCGGACTCCTATACCTGGATTCTTAATTAAATCGGCTTCTTCTTACTCACCGTCGGATTCCTTTGGGTTACTCATTGTTTATTGTCGTCTTTGATTTAATTCCTGCATTAACCTCCTTTTCAAGTCTTCTAAGTCCTTTCTGAGGCCGGATGTGAGCGGTTCGTTTTGTCTTCGAATCGACTCTTCGGGTGACTCTTCCCTGTTTGCAGTGAGTCTTTAGTCACTTGGATGATTCTCTAGCTAGTCTCGGTGCCCCTGCTCGGGCGCCACTTGTAAGAAGTGGTGGATCAGTCAGATCCAAAAGTCCTTTACAAGAAATTTGTAAGTCACCGAAACACCGGACTAGAGAGTTTCTTTCAACGAGTGAATGAGTAATTTGGGGGGTCACGCCGAAGGTTCTCAAGGACTACGGGAGAGAGAGTGATGTCGGAGTTGATCGCGTCGTATCTTGCTCCGGAGTTAAAAATGCAACGGGCTGGACCTTCGGTCGAGGCCAAGCCGGGAAAACTATTTGGGAAGCAAGTCACATGCACTACGAGGTGGAAAGCTAGGGTACTAGACCAGACGGGATGGGTGTCCGCGTACAGGTCACAAATACTACGGAGAGGGAAGCTACGATACTAGACCAGACGGGACAGGTGTCCGCGTACAGATTGCATGCACTACGGGGAGGGAAGCTAGGATACTAGACCAGACGGGATGGGTGTCCGCGTGCAGGTCTCATGCACTACGAGGATGAAAGCTCCCGATCAACTATGAATAAAATCACAAACGAAATATTTCACTTTCACACGTTTCTTTATTTTTCTAGATTTTTATTTATCTAATATCCTCCTACGAGTCCGCTACACCGTCTTTCCTTGACGGAGAGGAATATTATATACACTAATATGGAGCACTGATCAACCCACTTGTTTGTTTTACCGCGTGCCGTCGCGCGATCGTCGCGTGGTGCCTCGGTTTATACGAAAAATAACAGCGGGAAACACGTCTGTCCCATCTTACCATTCCGACACCAGAGACCGGAAACTCCCTTCTTGTGTGACCACCTTCCTTAAGCTCCCTTTTTCTCACCTTCGGGATTTCTGGTATATTCCTTACTTTCTAGTATTATAGTATTAAATATCGGCTAGCGTTGCCACTCGGATTTAGAACTTAGCTATGACTTAATGCTCTGTCTCAACTTAATATTTATTATTCATAATATGTCGCTTACAACAACAACCTTACATACTACTAATTGTAACGTACACCTTCTAAGTGTGTACGTTACAGCTTAACGAAGGGTAAGCCAAAGACGATGTGTCCCATTTGCAGAGAGGAAAGACATGCTCTAACAAATGCAAAATATTTTTAAAAGCGTGTTATTGTAGTTTGAAGCAGTATAAAATCAATAACTGCGAGAAGTTCCTTAACAAGTTTCTTCACAAAAAAAAAAATGTCACACAAAACAAACCGGATGTGTTTCGGAATCCAAAAGAGAAGCATTGCTCAAGATGGTTGCAGCCACAATCTACGGTCAAAACGGCTCCAAGGACATTGTTGCATTTTTAGATGAAGGCAGGTTCGAAAGGTCGGAATAGAAGGCGAAAGCAAACCATTCTGCTACAATTGGACAGGAGGCGTATAAAGATGTAAAGTATAAAGAAGGCGACAGCAAACCATTCTGCTTCAATTGGACAGGAGGCGTATATAGATACGAATAATATGAAAAATCAGTTAGTATAACTGTTAGTGCGAAATGTGATGATCAATGACTTAAAACTTCCATCTCAACGAATTAATTACAATAAATTAACGGAACTCGTTCCCAAATCTGGTAAATCTAAATAATCTGCAGGACAAGCAACCCATGCTTCTGATTGGTCAATGACATGCTAATTTGATCAGTACTAGAGTTATTATCAACGGTGACAGGATTCGCCCGATGTTATCTAAAACCAAGCTGGGTTGGGTAATACATGGATCAGTCCAAATTGAATCAAAAGGAGCGAATTTTACTTTCTGCCAAATACGCGATGAAAACCATCAGCAGATGATCAGACAGTATTTTATCATTGAATATTTCGGAGTGTGTGTGTTGTTAAGTCAGACAAGACACTTAGGGCCACCACTGGCCCTAAACAACAAACAAATCCCCCAAGTCGACGAAGTCACATACCTGGGCATCCACTTAGACGGGCGGCTTACCTGGAGAAAGCACATTCAAGCGAAGAAGATTTCCCTAAAACTCAAGGCCAACAGTTTCCACTGGCTCATCAATTCCCGCTCACCCCTGCCACTGGAACTCAAAGTACTTATTTACAACTCTTGTTTAAAGCCAACCTGGATGTACCGGTCTGAACTCTGGGGAAACGCAAGCAATAGCAACATAAAAATCACCCAACGAATACAGTCGAAGATACTGCGAACAATAACTGGGGCCCCCTGGAATATTCGCAACGCAAATATCCACAGGGACCTGGATATAAAACCCGTTAAAGAAGAAATTGATAGTAAATTTTCGAAGTACGAAGCTAGACTATCAATACATCCAAACCAACTAGCCAGGCAGCTCAGGCGGCTTAGTACCCACTCTTGGTTACAGCGCAACGACCGCCCTCTCCTGCCCAACTTAGGGCCATTAACCAATTAACAATTATAATACAGTATAGGTTAAGATTTCAATATTTATTGTAAGTCTCTTCTAGAGAAGATTCAATAAAGAAATAAAACGTATACAAAAAAAAGAATGTCGAAAGGTTCACTGACGACACGGGTTAGCATCTTACCTGCCGCTTTGATCTGTTCCGTTTTAAGCTTCTGACAAGATTCACAATGGCGAACATGGTGTTTCGCGTCGCGACAAATACCGGGCCAGGAATACCTTTACGTCAGACGAGTGATAGTTTTTCGGACTCCCAAGTGTCCTGCGGTCGGGGAATCGTGGCATTCATATAAGACGCGTCCTCTACGGGAAGTGGGCTCGTCAGCTCGGTAGTCGGCGAACTTCTCGGGGTCATCATGTATTTGGTCTTTCCTCTTTTTGATCCAGTCGCAATGGACCTCGAGTTCGACAGCGCCTTGAAGTACCTCACAAGGCTGTCGAGAAAGTGAGTCGGCCACGACGTTCAATTTCCCTCGGCGATAGCGTACGTCGAATTGGAACTGCTGCAATTCTAGCGCCCAACGCGCTATTCGGCCGGAAGGGCTCTTAATAGAATTTAGCCAATTGAGAGCTAGATGGTACCCTTCCAGGTAGCACCGCATCTTCCTGATTGCCCAGATTATGGCCAGACACTCTTTCTCCGTGGTCGTGTAGTTCTCTTCCGCGGGGGTAAGTCGGCGGCTAGCGTATGCGATGACCTTTTCTTGACTTTCGGTGTTCTGGGATAAAACTACGTCCAAGCCGACGTCGCTCGCGTCTGTTTGCAAAATGAACTTCTGGTCGAAATCAAAAAAAAACCTAACACTGTAACACAGTAACTAACTAACACAGTAGGCAGGCATCTTTTAATTTCTTCCAAGGCTTGCTGTTCTGGTCCCCATGTCCACTTCCGTCCTTTCTTTAGTAGCGCAGTCACCGGTTGCACGATAGTCGCAGATCTAGGGACAAATCTCGGATACCACGAGGCCATCCCGATCCATTGACGGAGCTCCTTTAGGCTTGAGGGGGCCTTCAGCCCGTTGATCGCAGACACCTTCTTGGGTTCAGTCTGAATTCCGTCACTGCTGATGACATGGCCGAGGTAAACGAGTTTCTGCTTGAAGAAACAACACTTCTTTTTGGATTTATTATTAAATTCGCCGCCAGCGATCTGCGGAAGACTTCCGAGAGATGAGTGAAGTGCAGTTCTTCTGTCGCGCTTATGATAAATATATCGTCTAGGTAGGCAAAGGTGACCGGCTCCATCTCCACACCAATTACGCTATCTAGAGCACGTTAAAACGTGGCACTAGCAGAATGCAGCCTTCCATTGGTACAATCCTCTCCCAGGAACCGTGAGTGCCGTATATTGGCGACTAGCCATGGGTATTTGCCAATAGCCGTGTTTCAAGTCCAACGTGGAGATGTATCGGGCGTGGCGTAATTTCTCCAGAATGTGGTTGATTCTCGGGACTGGTTAGGCGTTGGGCACTGAGTGTGCGTTTAACTGACGATAGTCTACACACATGCGCCAATCGCCAGTCTTCTTGACCAATACGATGGGAGCGCTGTGTGGACTTCTGGACGGTTCGATGGCCCCGTCACGGAGCAGTTCATCTACTTGGGCATCGATGACATGTTACATCGCGGGGTTCCGGGATAATACCTTTGTTTTACGGGCTCATCGTCGCGCATTTCGGTAGTGTGCTTTGCGACGTGAGACACCCCCTGCAGCCTTTCGAATAAGGCCAGTTCTCGATCGATGAAGCCTTGTTGGGCCGGACTCAATGGTGTGCTCTGTCGTTGCTCGTCGTGCTCTACCGTCTCCATCGTAATGGGCGCGACGGCGTCGATGTTCTCCTAGCCTGGCAGTCCCCAATTGGGCCCCAACCTCATTAGGGTGTACCGTTTCCTCCTGGATGCCTCGCGGCTTTATAAATACTGGCTGTAACAGAGGGTCTCCTACCGCTTGGGACTCAGATTGCAAGTCGAGGATAGCTCGCCCACATCGCACCTGTGTTCCCGCTATTTTGAGGAAGTCCATCCCAAGTATTATGCGATCTTACATGGTGGGCATTACCAACATAAGTAAGAGTACCGTAGGCCTGCCATCGTAACCGACGTTCGCCAGAGCTTCGTCACATCCAGACATGACCGGTCGGCCAACGCTATTCTAGTGACAACATCCCTTCACGTGCGGCCAGGTGAGTAAAACTTTCGCTGGCGAAACTCCTCGATGCCCCTGTATCAATTGTCCTCCGACTTCTATCGCTGCTGTGATAAGCCCGCCGTGTAACCTTAACGGGGGGTTCACTGGGATCGGTTCACTGGGCTCGGGTTGCTGCACCTTGGTTCTGAGCTCGATCAAGTAAGTTTTGAAAGGCTCTCTTCTCCGCTGCACGTGGGTCCGTATCACATCTTCCAACCGCTCGTAATATCGAGAAAGAAATCGAGGAATTCCCTCCGTAAAGTTCACCATGATTCCGATTGTAGGTGGCTCGTGCGAAACCACCGTGCCGCTGGGCTGTACGTCGTCATCTTTTCCTCGAGCGCGGCGATGATAGTCAACGGATCCGAGCTCCCATCGAACCGTAAATTCCACTTATGCATCTTCTCGGGAAGCAGATGTTGAGTGAGAGCCGTTCTGCTCCGTGTGTCTCGTCCTTGTAGGTCGGCGGACAAGCGGGCGTCTACTGGCGGCATCCAGGTTCCGTGTAAGTCCTGGGTGTATCCCTCAATGGCGGGCTGGAGTCCCGTTCGATGTAGCCCCGGGAACCATGGGAATGGTGAGGGATTCCGTAAATTGTCCCATCTCACCGTTCCTTCCTGGAGGATTCGGACTTGGGGCCCGGCTGCTATATTGTTCCTGCAACTGAGCGAGTCGGTCCCACACACCCAGTGGGAACGACCCTGTGTTGACGAAGCTGGCAAACTCCAAGGCGAGAGAGCTGAATTCATCTTTTCGGCGAGCGAATATCCAGCGGACTCCTATACCTGGATTCTTAATTAAATCGGCTTCTTCTTACTCACCGTCGGATTCCTTTGGGTTACTCATTGTTTATTGTCGTCTTTGATTTAATTCCTGCATTAACCTCCTTTTCAAGTCTTCTAAGTCCTTTCTGAGGCCGGATGTGAGCGGTTCGTTTTGTCTTCGAATCGACTCTTCGGGTGACTCTTCCCTGTTTGCAGTGAGTCTTTAGTCACTTGGATGATTCTCTAGCTAGTCTCGGTGCCCCTGCTCGGGCGCCACTTGTAAGAAGTGGTGGATCAGTCAGATCCAAAAGTCCTTTACAAGAAATTTGTAAGTCACCGAAACACCGGACTAGAGAGTTTCTTTCAACGAGTGAATGAGTAATTTGGGGGGTCACGCCGAAGGTTCTCAAGGACTACGGGAGAGAGAGTGATGTCGGAGTTGATCGCGTCGTATCTTGCTCCGGAGTTAAAAATGCAACGGGCTGGACCTTCGGTCGAGGCCAAGCCGGGAAAACTATTTGGGAAGCAAGTCACATGCACTACGAGGTGGAAAGCTAGGGTACTAGACCAGACGGGATGGGTGTCCGCGTACAGGTCACAAATACTACGGAGAGGGAAGCTACGATACTAGACCAGACGGGACAGGTGTCCGCGTACAGATTGCCTGCACTACGGGGAGGGAAGCTAGGATACTAGACCAGACGGGATGGGTGTCCGCGTGCAGGTCTCATGCACTACGAGGATGAAAGCTCCCGATCAACTATGAATAAAATCACAAACGAAATATTTCACTTTCACACGTTTCTTTATTTTTCTAGATATCCTCCTACGAGTCCGCTACACCGTCTTTCCTTGACGGAGAGGAATATTATATACACTAATATGGAGCACTGATCAACCCACTTGTTTGTTTTACCGCGTGCCGTCGCGCGATCGTGGCGTGGTGCCTCGGTTTATACGAAAAATAACAGCGGGAAACACGTCTGTCCCATCTTACCATTCCGACACCAGAGACCGGAAACTCCCTTCTTGTGTGACCACCTTCCTTAAGCTCCCTTTTTCTCACCTTCGGGATTTCTGGTATATTCCTTACTTTCTAGTATTATAGTATTAAATATCGGCTAGCGTTGCCACTCGGATTTAGAACTTAGCTATGACTTAATGCTCTGTCTCAACTTAATATTTATTATTCATAATATGTCGCTTACAACAACAACCTTACATACTACTAATTGTAACGTACACCTTCTAAGTGTGTACGTTACAGCTTAACGAAGGGTAAGCCAAAGACGATGTGTCCCATTTGCAGAGAGGAAAGACATGCTCTAACAAATGCAAAATATTTTTAAAAGCGTGTTATTGTAGTTTGAAGCAGTATAAAATCAATAACTGCGAGAAGTTCCTTAACAAGTTTCTTCACAAAAAAAAAAATGTCACACAAAACAAACCGGATGTGTTTCGGAATCCAAAAGAGAAGCATTGCTCAAGATGGTTGCAGCCACAATCTACGGTCAAAACGGCTCCAAGGACATTGTTGCATTTTTAGATGAAGGCAGGTTCGAAAGGTCGGAATAGAAGGCGAAAGCAAACCATTCTGCTTCAATTGGACAGGAGGCGTATAAAGATGTAAAGTATAAAGAAGGCGAAAGCAAACCATTCTGCTTCAATTGGACAGGAGGCGTATATAGATACGAATAAGATAAAAAATCAGTTAGTATAACTGTTAGTGCGAAATGTGATGATCAATGACTTAAAACTTCCATCCCAACAAATTAATTACAATAAATTAACGGAACTCGTTCCCAAATCTGGTAAATCTAAATAATCTGCAGGACAAGCAACCCATGCTTCTGATTGGTCAATGACATGCTAATTTGATCAGTACTAGAGTTATTATCAACGGAGACAGGATTCGCCCGATGTTATCTAAAACCAAGCTGGGTTGGGTAATACATGGATCAGTCCAAATTGAATCAAAAGGTGCGAATTTTACTTTCTGCCAAATACGCGATGAAAACCTTCAGCAGATGATCAGACAGTATTTTATCATTGAATATTTCGGAGTGTGTGTGTTGTTAAGTCAGACAAGACACTTTCAGCAATCAAAAAGTTAGCGATAGATAAGTCCGAGTCATCAATTAATCAAATTGGTAACAATTATGAATTGGGCCTACCCTGGAAAAATGAAGTAGTCAAAATCCCTGATAGTAAGGGATAGCCTATCCATGCCTTGAACGAAAACTAATAAGACACATAGATTAGGCAAAAAACCACCAAGATGAAATACATAAATTGTTGGAAAAAGGTTATGCTTTTCAGCTAACAGATATAGTGTCTTATGGTATTTACCTCATTTTGCAGTAAGCCTGTTAGACTCGTCTTTGATGCTGCGGCTGAATGCAATGGAACTTCTCTTAACAAGAATCTTTTTACTGGCCCAGACTGGTTAACATCGATCGTGGACATACTGATGCGCTTTTGATTACATCAGGTCGCTGTTGTTGCCGATATTCGGGAAATGTTTAACCAGGTGCATATTAAAGACAACGATACAGCTGCACAATGCTTTCTTCGTAGGGATTTAAAACAGAACAGTCCGATAAAAACACTTTAAATGAAAGCCATGCTTTTTTTTCACAACTTTGCCGTTTTTAGCTTAAGTTGTAAAGAATTCCAATGCCCAGAAATATCAAGTAGAATATCCAGAAGCGGTGAAGGCTATTATTACAAATCATTATGTTGACAATTATTTGGATTCCAAGCCAAACGCCAGCCTACTTATCAACATAATAAATTATGTAGTAGACATACATTCAAAAGCAGGATTTGAACTCCGACAGTTTCCGTAAGAGAGTACCGAAGTTATGAGTAACATTCCTGAGCATTTAAGATCAGCAAAAGAGATTACAATGATCGGTGATAAGGTGATGTTCAACAAAAGGTACTGGGTATGGTTTGGAATGCCAATGACGACCTTTTTACATACTCCATGCACCGGCTTAGAAATTAACTTTTAAATGGAAATTCTAAACCAACGATAAGAAACGTTTTGTGAACTCTAAACTCTTTGTATGACCTTTTACGCCTCATGACACCGGTTACCATCAAAGGTTGCAGTAAGCCTGTTAGACTTGTCTTTGATGCTGTGGCTGAATGCAATGGAACTTCTCTTAACAAGAATCTTTTTACTGGCCCAGACTGGTTAACATCGATCGTGGACATACTGATGCGCTTTTGATTACATCAGGTCGCTGTTGTTGCCGATATTCGGGAAATGTTTAACCAGGTGCATATTAAAGACAACGATACAGCTGCACAATGCTTTCTTCGTAGGGATTTAAAACAGAACAGTCCGATAAAAGCACATTAAATGAAAGCCATGCTTTTTTTTCACAACTTTGCCGTTTTTAGCTTAAGTTGTAAAGAATTCCAATGCCCAGAAATATCAAGTAGAATATCCAGAAGCGGTGAAGGCTATTATTACAAATCATTATGTTGACGATTATTTGGATTCCAAGCCAAACGCCAGCCTACTTATCAACATAATAAATTATGTAGTAGACATACATTCAAAAGCAGGATTTGAACTCCGACAGTTTCCGTAAGAGAGTACCGAAGTTATGAGTAACATTTCTGAGCATTTAAGATCAGCAAAAGAGATTACAATGATCGGTGATAAGGTGATGTTCAACAAAAGGTACTGGGTATGATTTGGAATGCCAATGACGACCTTTTTACATACTCCATGCACCGGCTTAGAAATTAACTTTTAAATGGAAATTCTAAACCAACGATAAGAAACGTTTTGTGAACTCTCAACTCTTTGTATGACCTTTTACGCCTCATGACACCAGTAACCATCAAAGGGCGGATATTGATGCGTGACGTGTGGCAGTCTGGAATCAACTGGGACAATAAACTCAAAGAAGATCTGCTAATAAAATGAAAAAAATTGGTTGTCGTCTTTATTATCCATTGAAACCATTAATATTCCACTATGTTATAAGTCTAGTCTCACAAAAGCGGATCGCATCGAATTTCACATATTCAACGACGCGAGTAGCAAAGCCTATTCCTGTATACACAAGATGCTGAAATCAACAAGAAGACCGTTGGGAATTTGATGTATCTTAAGTCGCATTAAAAGCAAGGGTTGCTCCAATAAATCATGTAAAAATTCCCAAACTTGAAACAATGGCAGCTGTTTTAACATGCCAACTAGCTTAACTAGTCCAAAATGAATTCGAAATACAACCTCATCTGCGTTATTTTCGGACAGATTGAAGAACGATCCTTGCTTGGATAAATAGTGATAAGCGCATGGAAGTATTTCTAGCTATCCGAATCGGTGAAATATGTGAAAAAACGGAACGAAAGGAGATTAATTGGTTATTAACCAACGAGAACATTGCTTATGTTATAGCTCGCGACAGCATATCAACCCATAAGCAGTAAAAATAATCCCTCAGTTTCTTTAGAAGCCGTCCTCTCAGCCGGTATTTGAGAATGACAACCATCCTGAGATAGTCATGGTTATTTAAGAAAATGAACACCGCTTTAACCAATTACTTTCGAAAATATCCACTAATAAAAAGTTAATACGAAGCACTGCCTGGATTCGAAGATTTGTGCAGGGAAGAAATTGAATGGGCAGTAAACGAACGGTGCAAGTTCGTGCAACAAGAATCCTATCCCGACGACTTGTCTGTATTAAAAACTGGTAAGCGTTCTCCAAAAGCTCGCCTGACAAAATGTTTTCTTTTTTTAGATAATTATGAATTAATGCGTGTGGAAAGCAGTATCGGCCGGCAAAGGAAATATCAGCTTGCACCATAAATCCAATCATTTTAGAAGGCAGACATAAATTTACTCAAATATTGATTCGAAAACTTCATTTTGATGCTCAACATGTTGGTATGCAAGTGGTGTTTCACAACTTAAGAAGAGCATATTGGATGCCAAAGCTAAATCGATTCATCAATAACAGCAACAGGTGTGGATTACTTTGGCCCGTTTTATGTAAAAGCAAACAGCGGAACCCGCGCAACTAAAAGTTTTCGCAAACGAAACGCATTTATTTTTACATGTCTAACTGCTCGAGCAATTCATGTTGAAATAATACATTTGTAAGACACTGATTCCTGTATACAGGCAGTCCGAAGAATGATGGCTCGACGAGTCCCAGTGAAAATTATCTGGACTGATAATGGTACAAACTTTCGAGGTGCAGCAAGGGAGCTACTAGAGGCTCTTGAAGAACTCGACGAAGCTTACATCAAAACATATTTTTCAAGTAATAAAATAACATGAAGTTTCATTCCAGCTAACGCACCAAATTTTGGTGGATGTTGGGAGAGGCTGTTCGAATGTGCAAATGCACATCCGACTGATGAATCACTGCAAATTATATTTTTGGAAGCAGAAAACTAAGTAAATAGTCGACCGTACACATTGGGGTCAGATGATGCCGATAACGAAATCGGATTATGTCCAAACAATATTTGTATACCCCAAAGTTATGGCTTTTATAGCCCTGGAGAATTCTTAAGCGGAAGATGGGAAAAACGTGCATGGAGAGTATCCCAATTCCTGGTCAGTTCATTCTGAAAGCGCTTCATCACGATGTAAACAACATACAAGTATGTGTGGCCCACTTGAAGACAACAAGGAAGTCAACGAGGAATACATAAATCGTCTTTGTAAGACCGAAGTCAATCGCAACGACAGTGAGGATCGTGCTGGGAATAGAAGACCGTACTAGGGGCCGCTATATGTCATTGCTAAATGTTATAATTTCAATTTAAGTTTCTTTATTTTATATTTGTATGACAGATAATTAAATTTCATTAAAATTTATTTCGAACCACAAAGAAGATGGTCCCTCTAAGAAAAAAAGCGAAGCTAAGCCGGTCGCAGAAAATATATGAAATAAAAAAAATGCTTATAAAGACTTAAAAAGCCTCGAACATAATTAAACATGTTGTATTCGGAAATCAATTGGCTAAGCTTATTAAATTCGCATTTACGGAAGCATTTCGTTTTAGTTTCATAAACTAAATGGGAATAGGCATCAGGACACGGCAGGGAAATAGTCAATTCCATTGTGGGATGGTATCGGTCCTCTAAGACAACTAGAGGGTCAATTCTAGATATAACGACCTAACAAACGACCAAATCAAATAGAAAATCTAATTGCCTATTTAAAGAGTTACTGATAAAGCTAATTTGTTGTAGTGATAGGTCTAAAAGTCCATCAACAAAGTCATGATCCGACAAGGCGTGCAAACAAGTGAGTCAGTGGGATATGACCAAGATATATCTGGGAGATTAAAATCTCTTAAAACAATCAAATGATCCCTGTGCCACTTTAGGTTTTGACCAGTCCTCCTTAAAAATGTGTAATTTATTTAAATGGTATAAAATATCAAAATCTGTCACTAACCACACTTAAATTTAACGGACGAAAAAAAAAACTAAAACGCCTAACTTTAAATACCAAAAGAAATCTCATTTCCAATGATTTTCAGGCATGTTTAGCTTGTCCGATTAAGTCGGATACCAACATTTAATTAGAACCTATAACAATTTTTAACGAAATTTTTCGAGTTTAGGGTATAGGAGCCGTTTTACACTCGTTAAACAACCATAAATTTTCAAAAGGTTTGTGTTTGTCGAGCTTTTGCAGATAAATGACTTGTCCAATCCAATACAACAGTATGACCCTTAAAAATGTGTCATTTATTTAAATCGTATAGAATATCAAAATATGTTACCAACCTCACTAAAGTTTTCATCTGAAGAGTATATTGTTTTCATCATTTCAGAATTCTTCTTATTGGTGGTGCTATGATTGTTGGCATCCTTTTTTCCAACAGGCTGCTTACGCCCACGGCCACTTCCACCGCGTCGCCCAACTGCTGTTGTATCGTCTTCCGCTGCCAGTGCAAACAGATCGCTAAATTGTTTCTGCAGATATTGTGTTAGCTCAATTTTAAAAATAACCTGTTATTATGTTTTTTTGTACCTTTGTGACCTCATTACTGTGAGAGTGCGCGGATTGCAGTGCCCGCTGCATCATATCATGAACGTAAAGGCCAGTACCTGTACCATGCCTGCAACTTCTTCTATACTGCTCTAGATGGTATAATACCTATTGCAAAGTTTGGTACAATTTATTAATTTATTGCTTGAAATAATTCATTAAAACGCACTTGATCAGCAGAAGGAGTACTACTCGCGACGAAATTCCCCTTTGATGGTCGTTTTCTTTTGTTGGGAGATGAACTAGGATATTTTGATGTAAGTAGTGATGCAATAATTTCTTCATACCGTTGGCACCAGAACCTGTTTATAAAACAAATCAAAAAAGTTAATGTTTATTTAACTTTCTATTTTAGCCCCACTTTTTAAACAAAATCCTTAGTAATACGTACTTACCTTTAAGCTCATCTTTAAAATTAGTTAGTTTTTTATTCTGAAAATCTAAAACTTTGCCTTTTCTTTATTTTTTTAATTGCATTTTAATGGTATAAAAAACGTTTAACGTTTAATCCTTACCAGCTTTTTCAAAGCACGGACCAAACTTTTGACGGTCATCACCAATCTTGATCAAAATTACTTTTGCTAAGAGTATAGAAACTTCAGAAACATAGACTTGCTCACAAAGTGTTTCAAACTTCTGCGACTGCAACTCTTTGTACAGAGTGTAGAAGGGCTTGTTCGAGCTCTCTTATAAAATAAAAAAAGAAAACAAAAAGAAATCCCGAAAAGTAGGCAGTATAGCTTAGGTCTTATAGTCAGAATGCTAGCTTGTACCAAGTGCAGCCCATCATGATCAGGTGGCGCCCTCTAACGCGGGAACCCGAACTTTGTCGTACTGGCAACGCAACAAATGCAATCAGCTGAGTAGAAGACAGTGGTCTGTGGTCAATATCAATTTTGACAGAGCTATATTTCCGTTTTGGGGTAACCTGCTAAGCTCACGGCTTTAGCTTATTCTTTTCGATTTCCACCGCCAACGATACAAGTTGTCTGAAATAAATTTTCTCCAACAAGCAGACCGACCTCGTGGTTTGGCTACTTGGTTAGAAAAATAAACCGTGAGTAACCATCAACCAGCAGAAAAAGCAACGAAAACTTATTAGTGCTTTTATTTAATTTTGTTTAAAGAAATCTATTCGAATAACGCAACACGCGTTCAACGGTGGCTGAATACAGTGAACTATCAGAGGCCAATTCGGATGCTGGCTTAGCACCACCATATTCCTCCTGAGACCGCGCCTAACCCTAACCGCACTGGCTTACAACACGGCTCGTGGCCATAACTAATAGCGCTGCCTAACAGCCGTAGCTCGATCAGCAGCTACCCAGCAGCCTAATTCGGCCCAACAGCCAGTACAGCAGAGCAGGTGCAGCAACTGCAGGGCTGCCCAGCAGCCCAAATAAGCCCCAATACCCAGTGGTAATAGAGCAGAGCAGGTGCAGTAAACCCAGGGCTATCTTCAGCAGTTATACTAAAGCCTAAATAGGCCCAACAAGCTGTCAAATGTAAAGCAGCAGCCGCAGCAGCATCAGCAGTAGCTGTTGCTACTCATCCTAACCCTACCTCAACATAAATCTAATGCACGTTGTTGCAATATTTTTCTCAGTTTTATAAGAAAAAAATCTACCTAGTATGAACATAAATATTCGAGAAAAAATATGTAATAATTAAAAATAGAGTTCTAAATTTGCTGTGGTTTTAAGATATTAGAGAGAAAAATGATAGGCAAAGAGATCAACGTTGCTGCTGCGAACCGGTAAAAATTTACAGTGAAAAAAAGATATATAAAAACTTGGCGAAATAAATAATATGTGAATGTGCTAATAAATGTGTAATCCCGCAGTTTAAACGCGCAAATTTTATAAAATTCATACCTAAAATCTTAACGAAAAATAATACACAAAATTAATAGTAAACAATGTTGCCGAATGAAAACTAAAACATTGTTAACTAAAAATAAACCCAACGAACATATAGCTAAATAAACATGTACAAGAAGTCGCCGCTGCCAAAGATCTTTCGCCGCCGGAGTTAATCGACTATAAGTTACCTATTTCATACATTGTTTCACTGCATAAAATTTACGATGTTTTGTTTTGAATATACATATTTGAGCGTTTACGCTGTATTGCTGACGGTTGCTCGCAAGTTCTAAAGCTTTATTTTAATAAACGAGGGCCGCTACAAAAGTTCTCTCAAGATTTACACGCGCAGTCACTTATAAATTTGAAAACCTGAAATTTTTACAATGATCGTATACTATTAACCTACATGATATTTTTATATAAATTTATATATATATATATATATATATATATATATATATATATATAGCAATTATTATTTATATATATTAATCCCGTTCTCTTTCAGCAACTTTGAACTCTTTGAACTATTTTCGATAAGAAAAAAAAAAAGAAAAAAAATGAAATGAATTAATTAGACAGTTTTTTTGTGTAGGTATATAAATAAAACTCAAATTTTTTTGTGAAGTAGTAATTTTCAAATTATTTTGTTTTGGTAATACACCAGAATAACAAAAAAAAAATAAATAAATGAAATCGAAATGATAGAGAGCTTTTGTTAGAAATAAAATTTTCCTATATTTAAAAATTCTTTATAGTATTGTTTAAAAATTTAAAACCACAAATATGAAAATTTATATGAAAACCATTTATTTTTCTTAAGTCGAAGTAACCAAAAAATAAACAAATTTAATAGAAAATAAGATTTTATGAAACAACAACAAAAATATCTTAGCCCATATGAAAGGGATAGTTCGTAATTATAATTTGTAATAAAAGAAATGAATTTTAACTAAGTTTCTCCGTATCCGGGGATCATGGAAGTCGAGTGTCTTTTAAAAGGGTGATTGGTAGTCACTCCAAGGGATCCTGAAGAGGAAATGTTGGACCATTAGGATCATGGTAGGGTGGGCACTTCGCCTTCTTGGCGTAGTAAAAGGAGTGATGTTTTGGCAAGTGTATCTCTCACGTGTTGTTTTGTTTTCGTATTCTTTCCTTTCTTCAGCCTTTTCTTTTATTTTTTTTTCTCTAGCTTCCCCAATGTACGCAAATGAATAGTACGCGAATTTTAATTTATTTCTACTAGCATACGAGCATTATAACGTGGCGGTTTTCTTTTCTTCGGTAACCCACCCCATGCCGACCAGACATATGTAAAGCCGAGGATGTCGCGTACTCCGCAAACACGTTAATTTTTCCACCAGCTCTTTCTTAATAGATCGTTATATGCTACAGAAATAATTATGGCGCCCAACGTGTGAGGCCCGACCTTGGCTGGCCCCGATATAGAATTAAATAGTCAACTTCATCAAACAGTGCGTAATTTTCATATACCACTGGAGACTAAAAATATGGTCAGATTTATTACTTTTCTTAACTTTTTTAACCCAAACCAAAAATAAAACTAATTGCACCTTGATTTTGAGTTAAGATGTTTCTGGATTAGCGTACTATTAATATAGAAACGTTCCTAACAATTTTAATTTCGATGAGTCATTAAAGAGAAAACAGCTAAATCAAGTAGGAACCTGCGATTGGATGTGGATATTTTAGAAGATTTCTATCACCTGCCACGCAGCAAAATAAAAACTCTGATAGGCTTTTGAAGTACAAAAGGATTAGATACACTTTTATAAAAAGGGTTTTACCGTTACTTACAATATTCTCTCAAGGTGCTTAGGGTTTCCAAAACGCTGCTTTAAGATACGAACTAACCGCTTGCCAGGTCTATAAACTTGGATAAAGATGGATATTAGTTGCAGTACCGCTTTGGAATTTTTTTTTTTGTTGTTGTTCAATTTAGTTATTGCAGGTTGCAAACAAGTAAAAATCGTAACAGAGGTGTGCCAGAGTGGAAGCTTTATTTAGTAGCTTTTAACGTTTTGGATCACACATTTGTACGAAGGTTGGAATGTCTGCAATAGTTAAAACTAATTTTTGTTGTTTACTTTTGATACACAATGCTTAAACAATTATGACTACCAGACACGAAGATTGTTCTGATTCCCGGAAATTATTTGTAATTTCAAGAAGAAAAAAAAACTTTTTAAATATTGAGTTATCTTTTTGATTAATTATGAGAAAAAATTAATGCTTATTAAGAAATGTTAGGTGAAGACGAACCAGCAGAAGATATTTCCGTCACGGCAAACGGTGATTACTTTATTTGTCTAAGAGGAATTGAATACGCTGCTCAGTTATTATCTGCTAACTGTGGTCATACTTTTCATCGAGTTTGTTTTAACACAAAGGTCCGAAATCATAAAAATTGCCCTGTGTGTAAAGCAGATTTAAAATCCGGTAGTGAAAGTGCAAGTAGACCATCGAGTGCATTGGGTAGGTCTCAGATTGATTTGAGCAAGGAACTAGCAGGAAATCCTATTACAGACGACTTTAACATGGAAGAGTTACAGCAAGCCGTTAAGGAATCTAATAAAAGAACGGAAGCTTTAGCAGAAACTATTAGCGTTGGGTTTCAACGAATGTTAACTCTTTTGGAGAACCAAAAGCAAGCCCCAGATGCTGGTAATAGGCTAATAGAGAGTGATGATCAGCTTCAGGAAAGCTGCAGCAGGACATTCTTCGGCTACAGGAAATCTTCCTCCAATAGAAAGTAGGCCTGTAGCAGGAAATTCATCTCCAGTAGGAAATCGTTCGACAATAGGAAATGAGTCCGAAGCCAGGTTTTCGCAAATGAATACAGATTTAAGACCAGATCGTATTAGCCAGATAATGATAAACTGGAAACTGCGTTTCTCAGGCCGGTCAAACATGTCGATTGATGAATTTATATATCGACTTGAAGCCCTTACCTATCAAACTCTAAATGGTAACTTTGATCTAATATCTCGCTACATAAGCAATATATTAGACGGAAGTGCTAATGACTGGTTTTGGCGTTATCACAAAAGCGTTCAACTAAGTCAGGGTACTAGATCATTGCAGTGGGTAAATTTGCGTGCCGCTATGAGGGCTCAGTTTAAAGATGAACTTACGGATCTCAACATTCGCTCAGCAATAGATCGACGTAAGCAGAGGGAAAACGAATCGTTTGATGAATTTTATGAGTCGATCGTATTGTTGGCCGATAAACTTTCGGTTCCATTGTCAGACTTAGCATTGTTGGAAACTTTACGGGCTAATTTGCTGCCTCAAATTCAACATGAACTTCTTTATGAAAAAGAAACTAGCACAGCACACCTACGTCACTTAGTTAGAACTCGTGAGGTATTTATGCTGAGCTTGACAAAGAATAAACCTATATCGCAAAGGCCACAACCTCCTATACGACGTACAATTCACGCTGTAGAGACACATGGCGATTGCGAAGAGGGTTTCAGCGATGAAGACGAGAGTCTTGAGGTAGCAGAACTGTCGAGCGAAAGGCCATCGATACCAAGATTGTCTTTGCGAACGCCAGGTGTTTTGTTACGGCTGTGGTCAGCCTAACACTTATAAACCATCCTGTACGAAATGTACTGGCTCAAAAAACTTAGTAGATCGTGCACCAGTGGCAAGTGCACGGAAGAAACAAACAGCAAATACGACTCAGACGGATTTGTAGAGCCACCTCAATCTACAAAAACAATTCTACCAGACAGAACAACAAACCTGCCAATACCAAAACTTTTGCATTCACCACCAGCAAGAAGCAAAAGATCTCGCTTGCGAATCAGTGAATACTATAGGAAAATTAGAAATGAAAAACAGGCCTTGATCTCAGCCATAGTCGGTCGCGACGTACGTCCTTATGCTGAAGTCACTATTTTTGGGAAACAGATGATAGGGTTGTTGGATACCGGCGCATCTATTAGTTGTATAGGAGGAAACTTCGTCAACGAACTGTCTTGCCGAAATGTATATTTTAAGCAAATGTCCTCAAATGTGCGCACGGCAGATGGTCAGTCACAGACTTTAATTGGTAAACTTAATGTAGACGTCACTTATCGAGAGACAACAAAACGCCTAAATTTGTACATCGTTCCGTCACTGGTTCAGTCGTTATATTTAGGCATTGACTTTTGGACTGCATTTGATATGCTACCTTCTGGATTGTCAGTCCGCGAAGGTATTGCTAGCTTAGCAAGTCCGGGTGTAGAAGAAGCTGTTGCTGTTTCGCAACGTAATTTAACAGAGCACCAGCGTACTTTATTGGAAAAAGCTATTCAATCATTTCCATCATTTTCTGAAAAGGGTCTGGGTAAAACAAATTTGTTGCATCACGAAATAGATGTAGGTAGTACAAAGCCCATTAAGCAACGACATTATCCAGTTTCTCCTGCTATCGAAAAACTTATGTATGAGGAAATAGATCGTATAATTGGTCTTGGAGTCATTGAAGAATCCAATAGTTCGTGGTCTTCGCCAGTAGTGATCGTAAGAAAGCCCGGCAAGGTGCGCCTCTGTATAGATTGTCGTAAAGTCAATGAGGTGACACGAAAGGATGCTTATCCTATGCCACCAATAGAGGGTATCTTAAGTCGTCTACCAAAGACGACTTAAAAGACGCGTATTGGCAAATACCATTCGACCTTGATTCTAAAGACAAAACCGCCTTTACAGTTCCCGGGAGACCGTTATATCAATTTAGAGTTATTCCTTTCGGCCTTACGAATGCCCCTTCAACAATGTCAAAGTTAATGGATCGCATAATCCCAGCCTACCTTCGAAATGAGGTATTTATTTATCTGGATGACCTCCTTATAATTTCTGACACTTTGAGCGGCACATAAAGGTGTTGCGCGAAATTGCAGAAGCATTGGAAAAAGCAGGTCTTACCATAAACGTTCAAAAAAGTCGGTTTTGTGTACCTGAAGTTCATTATTTAGGCCACATTGTCGGTCATGGGACCATAGCCATGGACGTTGTGAAGATTGAAGCCATTAAAGAGTACCCCACACCGCAGTCGTTAAAACAACTCCGTAGGTTTTTAGGTATGACCGGGTGGTACAGTAAGTTTATTGAGAATTATGCTTCAATAACTTCTCCGCTTACAGATTCCTTAAAAAAGAAGAAAACATTTACGTTTTCTAGTGCAGCGGAGCAAGCATTTCAGGACCTAAAAGCAGCAATGTGTAAAGCTCCTGTTCTTCATATGCCAGATTATTCACAGCCATTTTATATACACTGTGATGCTAGTCATTCGGGAGTTGGGGGAGTTTTGATGCAAGTTAACCAAGAAGGAGATGAAATTCCAATAGCATTTATGTCACGAAAACGTAATGATTGTCAGCGAAGCTATTCCGTAACGGAAAAAGAATGCTTAGCGGCCATTCTGATCATACAAAAATTTCGAGCATACGTAGAAGGACATACCTTTACGGTAATAACCGACCACGCTTCACTAAAGTGGCTGATGTCGCAATCCGATCTAAGTAGCCGCTTAGCGAGATGGGCACTCAAGCTACAAGGATATAGTTTTACCATTCAGCACAGAAAGGGTACTAGGAACGTAGTTCCCAATGCTTTATCACGGACGTTTACTGAGGATTTTTCTAGTTTAGAAATCGAAAACTTCATAGATCTCTGTTCACCACAATTTCAATCAAAACAATATCAAGAACTAAGAGCAAAGCTAATGCAAGCTGAAAAGCAGTTTCTGGAAATCAAAGTCGTAAAGGATTGCATTTATAGAAGGACAGAGCATGCGTCGGCTGAAAGATTAGCGGATGATATGGTGTGGAAACTATGGTTGCCACAAGAACTAATCTCGGTTGCTTTACAAAAAGCTCACGATAGCCCGTTAGCCTCGCATTGTGGGATTAATAAGACACTAGAAAGGATTAGACGACACTATTTTTGGCCAAATTTAGTTAATGATGTTAAAGATTACGTCAACAATTGTGCAGTGTGCAAAACCACTAAGCATGCCAATTATGTTCTTAGACCTCCTCTGGCTAAAACAGGTGAAACCCAGAGGTTGTTTCAGAAACTTTATATTGACTACCTAGGCCCTTATCCTCGATCAAAATCAGGATATGTAGGAATTTTTGTGGTCCTTGATCACTTTACAAAGTTTCCATTTCGAAAGCCAGTTAAAAACTTCACAGCCGAAGCTATTCTAAAGTATCTAGAGGAAGACTTATTCCATTGTTTTGGAATACCTGAAGTTATGGTGTCCGACAACGGAGTACAATTTAAATCCAAAATTTTCAATAACTTGCTTAAAAAGTACGGCATACAGCATGCTTACACCGCTGTTCATGCTCCTCAAGGTAACGCGTCAGAGAGGGTTAACCGTAGCATTATTGCTGGAATCAAAGCTTATGTTCATCCGGATCAATCCAATTGGGATGTCAAACTTAGTAGCATATGCTGTTCGCTTAGATCTAGTTGGCATTCAGCGGTTAACAACACACCTTATCGCCTAGCTTTCGGTCAGCATATGATCACAGAAGGTTCTACATATAAACTACTAAGAGAACTGGATCTGTTAGAGGATCGGGCTATTCAAGTCAGTCGAGATGATTCAGTCGATATGTTTAGGGGAGATGCAGTGAAAGGTATGAGGCAACAGCAACGTCGGAATGAAAAATCGTATAATTTAAGAAGCCGAGAAGTGTCATATACTGTTGGCCAGGAGGTGTACAGAAGAAATTTTCAACAAAGCAAGTTTGTGAAAGGTTTTAATGCCAAGCTAGCGCCAACTTTTGTGAAAGCTAGAATAAGAAGGAAGCTAGGTACAACCTATTACGAACTCGAAGACCTCCAAGGAAAATCAATAGGAAAGTACCACGCAAAAGACATAAAGCAGTGGTAGATGTTGGCTCTCCAAGCGTGTATCGCACATTGTGTGTTTACATCTGCGATTTTAGCGGTGGGGACTTGTAGAAGGGCTTGTTCGAGCTCTCTTATAAAATAAAAAAAGAAAACAAAAAGAAATCCCGAAAAGTAGGCAGTATAGCTTAGGTCTTATAGTCAGAATGCTAGCTTGTACCAAGTGCAGCCCATCATGATCAGGTGGCGCCCTCTAACGCGGGAACCCGAACTTTGTCGTACTGGCAACGCAACAAATGCAATCAGCTGAGTAGAAGACAGTGGTCTGTGGTCAATATCAATTTTGACAGAGCTATATTTCCGTTTTGGGGTAACCTGCTAAGCTCACGGCTTTAGCTTATTCTTTTCGATTTCCACCGCCAACGATACAAGTTGTCTGAAATAAATTTTCTCCAACAAGCAGACCGACCTCGTGGTTTGGCTACTTGGTTAGAAAAATAAACCGTGAGTAACCATCAACCAGCAGAAAAAGCAACGAAAACTTATTAGTGCTTTTATTTAATTTTGTTTAAAGAAATCTATTCGAATAACGCAACACGCGTTCAACGGTGGCTGAATACAGTGAACTATCAGAGGCCAATTCGGATGCTGGCTTAGCACCACCATATTCCTCCTGAGACCGCGCCTAACCCTAACCGCACTGGCTTACAACACGGCTCGTGGCCATAACTAATAGCGCTGCCTAACAGCCGTAGCACGATCAGCAGCTACCCAGCAGCCTAATTCGGCCCAACAGCCAGTACAGCAGAGCAGGTGCAGCAACAGCAGGGCTACCCAGCAGCCCAAATAAGCCCCAATACCCAGTGGAAATAGAGCAGAGCAGGTGCAGCAAACCCACGGCTATCTTCAGCAGTTATACTAAAGCCTAAATAGGCCCAACAAGCTGTCAAATGTAAAGCAGCAGCCGCAGCAGCATCAGCAGTAGCTGTTGCTACTCATCCTAACCCTACCTCAACATAAATCTAATGCACGTTGTTGCAATATTTTTCTCAGTTTTATAAGAAAAAAATCTACCTAGTATGAACATAAATATTCGATAAAAAATATGTAATAATTAAAAATAGAGTTCTAAATTTGCTGTGGTTTTAAGATATTAGAGAGAAAAATGATAGGCAAAGAGATCAACGTTGCTGCTGCGAACCGGTGAAAATTTACGGTGAAAAAAAAATATATAAAAACTTGGCGAAATAAATAATATGTGAATGTGCTAATAAATGTGTAATCCCGCAGTTTAAACGCGCAAATTTTATAAAATTCATACCTAAAATCTTAACGAAAAATAATACACAAAATTAAAAGTAAACAATGTTGCCGAATGAAAACTAAAACATTGTTAACTTAAAATAAACCCAACGACAATATAGCTAAAGAAACATGTACAGTCGCCGCTGCCAAAAATTTTTCGTCGCCGGAGTTAATCGACTGTAAGTTACCTGTATCATACATTGTTTCATTATTTCCTTTGTTTAGTTATTTCGTCACTGGTCAAACTGCATAAAATTTACGATGTTTTGTGTTGAATATACATATTTGAGCGTTTACGCTGTATTGCTGACAGTTGCTCGCAAGTTCTAAAGCTTTGTTTTAATAAACGAGGGCCGCTACAAAAGTTCTCTCAAGATTTACACGCGCAGTCACTTATAAATTTGAAAACCTTAAATTTTTACAATGATAGTATACTATCAACCTACATGATATTTTTATATAAATTTATATATATATATATATATATAGCAATTATTATTTATATATATTAATCCCGTTCTCTTTCAGCAACTTTGAACTCTTTAAACTATTTTTGATAAGAAAAAAAATAGAAAAAAAATGAAATGAATTAATTAGACAGTTTTTTTTGTAGGTATGTAAATAAAACTGAAATTTTTTTGTGAAGCAGTAATTTTCAAATTATTTTGTTTTGGTAATACACCAGAATAACAAAAAAAAATAAATAAATGAAATCGAAATGATAGAGAGCTTTTGTTAGAAATAAAATTTTCCTATATTTAAAAATTCTTTATAGTATTGTTTAAAAATTTAAAACCACAAATATGAAAATTTATATGAAAACCATTTATTTTTCTTAAGTCGAAGTAACCAAAAAATAAACCAATTTAATAGAAAATAAGATTTTATGAAACAACAACAAAAATATCTTAGCCCATATGAAAGGGATAGTTCGTAATTATAATTTGTAATAAAAGAAATGAATTTTAACTAAGTTTCACCGTATCCGGGGATCATGGAAGTCGAGTGTCTTTTAAAAGGGTGATTGGTAGTCACTCCAAGGGATCCTGAAGAGGAAATGTTGGACCATTAGGAATATGGTAGGGTGGGCACTTCGCCTTCTTGGCGTAGTAAAAGGAGTGATGTTTTGGCAAGTGTATCTCTCACGTGTTGTTTTGTTTTCGTATTCTTTCCTTTCTTCAGCCTTTTCTTTTATTTTTTTGTCTCTAGCTTCCCCAATGTACGCAAATGAATAGTACGCGACTTTTAATTTATTTCTACTAGCATACGAGCATTTTAACGTGGCGGTTTTCTTTTCTTCGGTAACCCACCCCATGCCGACCAGACATATGAAAAGCCGAGGATGTCGCGTACTCCGCAAACACGTTAATTTTTCCACCAGCTCTTTCTTAATAGATCGTTATATGCTACAAGAGGTACACACTCTGCAAGACATTTTGCACCGTGAAGTGAATTTTTCTTTAATACAAAGCGAAACACAGCAAGAAAACCGTGACATAACGTATGCATAATGAAAACGCTTAAGAACAGATAACATATTAAACGAATTTTAATAAGAAATTGGTTTAAAAATGTAAGGTCGTTTCAAAATGAAATCCCTGAACTATAAATTCAGAAACCCAAAAAACAATAAAACGACGTAGTAAATTTTAAAGGATGCACAAATTGTACATTTTAGGCAATAGACATACAATTTTAGAAAAACAGTCCAGTCACTAAAATCACTAAAGATATTACAATATCACTATCGACGTCTGCATAGGAGATGGTCAGATCTGCTGTGATGGTCCGATCGTAACGAGTAATTCACCAATCGAAAGGTACTGCTAAAAGAATAGGGACTTTAAGAAAATTTATTGTGGAGTTCCTGAGCGCGTAGTGATAAAATATTCTACTTTTTTAGCACAGTTTAAATTTTTTGAAAACGTGTCGAATGACACACGATTTGGATCCGATGCTTCGTTCAAAAGTTATTCAAAATAAAACTTTTATTGGTATATCTCAAAATAAAAATGTTCTCTTGCTCGTTTTGTCAGCTTCAAAAAATTTTAAGGACTTGTTTTAGAATTCTGGAATATTTTTTTTTGTGTTGGGCAGGCCTTTATACAAAAATAAGTGTTATTTATCGGAAAATCGATAAAAATAGCCAAACTTTTTTTTAAAAAATTGAATTTACAACTATTCCTAGTTTAAGCAAACCTATATGAAATCCGATACTTTGCAATAAGTGAGCAAGATGCAAGCAAATTTAATGTTTTATTGGGAGCCAGACAACTTTCTACTTATTTTTTATATTATTACAAATGGTGTTATAATTTCAGTCAGAAGGACACATTCCCGACCTTTTCACCATCACTAGGAAAGTCGATCTAGCCATATACGTCCTTTTGTCCTTTCGTTCCTACGGTTACTATCCTATCAGCTTAAAAGCTAATAGCAGTAGTTAAATCGAGCCGGATCGGACGACTGTATCGTATAGCTCCTGTGAAAACAATCGCACAAAAATATGAAAAATTTTTAACTTCGCTTTTTTTGAATTGATTTGAATATACTTCGATACAAAATAACGGTTTACTGTTTTATTTTAATTTTATTAAAACCGGACAATATCATATAGCTGCTTTTTAAACATAAAATCATAAAAATCGTATTATTGTTGTTTTAAAAAATATAATAATAATAATTTTTGGAATAGCTGCAACGGTATATAAACGTTGCCTTTAGCTTTAAAGTCTTGTTTGTTAAAATAAAATTAGTACTAAAGTATAACTAAACGTTTTTTTTTTTAAATCATCGAAATAATATTGACGCACTTTGACTATATTTTAAAATAAAACTTCTGATTTCAAACAAAAACACCTATTAACGAAGTAAAAAAGTCGTGACGGTCGCACCTTCAACATACAAAATATCTGATATCAAATTTTGTGACGAATGAATAAGCACTCGACACTTTTTAAATGTTCGTATTCAGCTCGCTGAGGTAAATAATGCCTGTTTAGGAACTGGGGGGATCCAACTTGTGCACCCAGGCGCAGATGGCTTGACCCGAGTGGCAGATGTCCTCAACACACGGGGGTCATCCGACGACCAATCGCGAAGATGATCCGTCTCCCGATGGAGGCCACTGATTCCAAGTGTTTCCGCCTCCCAGAATTATCCACTGTCAGACGTTCTTACTAGTCCTAAGTTCATGTCATTCTCTGGTGTCTGTCCTCATACAAGTCACAGTCATCCGCATCATTCATAACGCGTTACTTTTGTTTTTATCTACTCCCACACACAGAGAGTTTATGATGGCGTCAACCAGCAACCAACACGCTTACAGGTGCCGCGATTTCACGCGTTAAGAAAATGCCAACGGTTTCTCCATCTTTCGGCCCTAAAGGGACTCCGCGTTGTCCTAATTAACCGGTATTGCGCAAACTGCCTTGCTCACGAGCATTAATTTCTTTCGGAGACTAGAACAGGGTCGGCGGAATTGCTAAAATGCTTAAAGCTAGAATCGGACCGATTCTGAAACGCAGCCACAAAATAATTTTTAATAGGTTAAATATGTTTTTATAAACCAAATTTGTAAAGCAAAATTGTTCTTAAAATACCAAAGAACAATGTAAAAATATCATCTGCGCTTTTACTTATCGCAAAGTATTGTAAATCATTTAATTTCTGTGCTTGCGGAATTGAATCCGCCAGCCAATTGCTTGGCGGAAAGTTTCAGTGAGTTTTTTTTTGAAGTTAACAGAGACTAAACAGAGGGAACTTAGGTTCCGTTTGAATCTTTCGGAAGTGAAAACTGGAACTGGTCTAGGAAATTCGAACCCGTGTGAATCTTTCGGAGGGGAAAACTGGAACAGGGCTGATAATTTTATTTTTGTAGATATGGCTGCAATTATATTTTTATAAGCATTATAATTAGAAGCTAACTGCCTAATACATAAGAGAGATTTTATGTTTACCTCGCTTTTTGATGGTTTAACAAGTTCTTACACAACTCATGATTGTTTAGCTTTTTCAATATTTAATTCAGCTGCTTTTTATATCCGACAGTTGCCAACACTGCACTGCATACAGTTAACAGTCCTGTAAGCGCTATGCCTACTGGGATGTTGTTCAAATTTAACGGACGAAAAAAACCTAAAACGCCTAACTTTAAATACCACAAGAAATCTAATTTCCAATGAATTTCAGGCATGATTAGCTTGTCCGATTAAGTCGGATACCAACATTAAATTAGAACCTATAACAATTTTTAATGGACTTTTTCGAGTGTTTGTCGAGCTCTTGCGGACAAATGACTTGTCCAATCCAATACAACAGTATGACAATGTTAAGGATTGATCTATTGGAAGTTTTCTTGCACCAGGATCGGTTTGCCACAACACGAGATATAAAATAAAACTTGAAACGACAGCTAAAAATTTTTTTAATTTAAAAAAATCTTTAAAAAAATCTAAAGAAATCATTTTTTGTGATATACACTTAGTTTAGAAGTCGTACGATACCAGAAATTTTTCGAAGGCGGATTTTTTTTTTAAATTTTGTAATCTCGTGCTATCTGTGGAAACAGGGCTATAGAATCATTAGCTTTTATTCTTGGGCTTTGTTTTTGTCGACTAGTGTTAATAATCATGGTAGAAAATAATATCTAAAAAAATAATTATGTGAAACGAAACTTAAAAATATATTTGTAAAAATGAATGATGACAGTGACATTAAGGGACCGCATTGGCATACGGAATGTGTGAAGGTAAAAAAACACATGCTTCCGACAGTTCAATCAAGCGCTCGAGCCAGCTTTTAAGGGAACTTCTAGGCAGCGAAATAAATGCCAAGCGAAAAAGCCAGCCTAGCCAGGCCCTCGACCCATATCATTTGGACTGGGCCAACGTAACGTTTTACTACAATACCCTGGCTAGACGCCGGCAATCATGAAAAACTGTCGCGTATCAATCCTGGGCGGTCATGATTTTAAATTAGACAATTTTATTCGCAGTAAAAATAAAAAAATATAACATTGCAAGTTTTACATTAAAACGTTTTTTAATTTGCTTAAAGTTTACATTCGTATTAATTTTAAAATCCTTAATCGAGTTAATCTAATCAAATAAATATTATAAATTTATTCGATAAGAGGATTTTAAATGTTTTTCTGCGTCACATTAACTAGGCCACAGCAATTGAAAGTCAAACTGTCAGTCAGAATCATTAATAGCTTTTTTTCTTTTCTTTGCCACTTGTGCCATTTTAGGTTTCGACCAATCCTCCTTAGAAATGTGTCATTTATTTAAATCGTATAGAATATCAAAATATGTTACCAACCTCACTAAAGTTTTCATCTGAAGAATATATTGTTTTCATCATTTCAGAATTCTTCTTATTGGTGGTGCTATGATTGTTGGCATCCTTTTTTCCACCGCGTCGCACAACTGCTGTTGTATCGTCTTCCGCTGCCAGTGCAAACAGATCGCTAAATTGTTTCTGCAGATATTGTGTTAGCTCAATTTTAAAAATAACCTGTTATTATGTTTTTTTGTACCTTTGTGACCTCATTACTGTGAGAGTGCGCGGATTGCAGTGCCCGCTGCATCATATCATGAACGTAAAGGCCAGTACCTGTACCATGCCTGCAACTTCTTCTATAATGCTCTAGATGGTATAATACCTATTGCAAAGTTTGGTACAATTTATTAATTTATTGCTTGAAATAATTCATTAAAACGCACTTGATCAGCAGAAGGAGTACTACTCCCCTTTGATGGTCGTTTTCTTTTGTTGGGAGATGAACTCGGATATTTTGATGTAAGTAGTGATGCAAAAATTTCAGACAGCTTTTCTTCATATCGTTGGCACCAGAACCTGTTTATAAAACAAATCAAAAAAGTAAATGTTTATTTAACTTTATATTTTAGCCCCACCTTTTTAAACAAAAACCTTAGAAATACGTATGTACCTTTAAGCTCATCTTTAAAATTAGTTCGTTTTTTATTCTGAAAATCTAAAACTTTGCCTTTTCTTTATTTTTTACATTGCATTTTAATGGTATAAAAAACGTTTAACTATTTTGAGCTTACTGAAAAATGAAATGGGAATATTATCACGAAAAAGGAACTTTTTATATAATATAAGTTGTAATGCCTTACTTTGAGTGTTTTTTTGTTAATATTAACTTTTTTAATTAAAAATCCTTACCAGCTTTTTCAAAGCACGGACCAAACTTTTTGACGATCATCACCAATCTTGATCAAAATTACTTTTGCTAAGAGTATAGAAACTTCAGAAACAAAGACTTGCTCACAAAGTGATTTAAACTTCTGCGACTGCAACTCTTTGTACAGAGGTACACACTCTGCAAGACATTTTGAACCGTGAAGTGAATTTTTCTTTAATACAAATCCTTGAACTAAAAATTCAGAAACCCAAAAACAATAAAACGACTTAGTAAATTTTAAAGGATGCACAAATTGTACATTTTAGGCAATAGACATACAATTTTAGAAAAACAGCGCAGTCACTTAAATCACTAAAGATATTACAATATCACAATCGACGTCTGCATAGGAGATGGTCAGATCTGCTGTGATGGTCCGATCGTAACGAGTAATTCACCAATCGAAAGGTACTGCTAAAAGAATAGGGACTTTAAGAAAATTTATTGTGGAGTTTTGAGCGCGTAGTGATAAAATATTCTACTTTTTTAGCACAGTTTAAATATTATTGAATACGTGTCAAATGACACACGATTTGGATCCGATGCTCCGTTCAAAAGTTATTCAAAATAAAACTTTTATTGGTATATCTCAAAATAAAAATGTTGTCGTGCTCGTTTGTTAGCTTCAAAAAATTTTAAGGACTTGTTTTAGAATTCTGGAATATTTTTTTTTTTTGTGTTGGGCAGGCCTTTATACAAAAATAAGTGTTATTTACCGGAAAATCGATAAAAATAGCCAAACTTTTTTTAAAAATTGAATTTAAAACTATTCCTAGTTTAAGCAAACCAATATGAAATCCGATACCTTGCAATAAGTGAGCAAGATGCAAGAAAATTTAATGTTTTATTGGGAGCCAGACAACTTTCTACTTCATTTTTATATTATTACAAATGGTGTTATAATTTCTGTCAGAAGGAAACATTCCCGACCTTTTCACCATCACTAGGAAAGTCGATCTAGCCATATACGTCCTTTTGTCCTTTCGTTCCTACGGTTACTATCCTATCAGCTTAAAAGCTAATAGCAGTAGTTAAATCGAGCCGGATCGGACGACTGTATCGTATAGCTCCCGTGAAAACAATCGGACAAAAATATGAAAAATTTTTAACTTCGCTTTTTTTGAATTGATTTGAATATACTTCGATACAAAATAACGGTTTACTGTTTTATTTTAATTTTATTAAAACCGGACAATATCATATAGCTGCTTTTTAAACATAAAATCATAAAAATCGTATTATTGTTGTTTTAAAAAATATAATAATAATAATTTTTGGAATAGCTGCAACGGTATATAAACGTTGCCTTTAGCTTTAAAGTCTTGTTTGTTAAAATAAAATTAGTACTAAAGTATAACTAAACGTTTTTTTTTTTTAAATCATCGAAATAATATTGACGCACTTTGACTATATTTTAAAATAAAACTTCTGATTTCAAACAAAAACACCTATTAACGAAGTAAAAAAGTCGTGACGGTCGCACCTTCAACATACAAAATATCTGATATTAAATTTTGTGACGAATGAATAAGCACTCGACACTTTTTAAATGTTCGTATTCAGCTCGCTGAGGTAAATAATGCCTGTTTAGGAACTGGGGGGATCCAACTTGTGCACCCAGGCGCAGATGGCTTGACCCGAGTGGCAGATGTCCTCAACACACGGGGGTCATCCGACGACCAATCGCGAAGATGATCCGTCTCCCGATGGAGGCCACTGATTCCAAGTGTTTCCGCCTCCCAGAATTATCCACTGTCAGACGTTCTTACTAGTCCTAAGTTCATGTCATCCTCTGGTGTCTGTCCTCATACAAGTCACAGTCATCCGCATCATTCATAACGCGTTACTTTTGTTTTTATCTACTCCCACACACAGAGAGTTTATGATGGCGTCAACCAGCAACCAACACGCTTACAGGTGCCGCGATTTCACGCGTTAAGAAAATGCCAACGGTTTCTCCATCTTTCGGCCCTAAAGGGACTCCGCGTTGTCCTAATTAACCGGTATTGCGCAAACTGCCTTGCTCACGAGCATTAATTTCTTTCGGAGACTAGAACAGGGTCGGCGGAATTGCTAAAATGCTTAAAGCTAGAATCGGACCGATTCTGAAACGCAGCCACAAAATAATTTTTAATAGGTTAAATATGTTTTTATAAACCAAATTTGTAAAGCAAAATTGTTCTTAAAATACCAAAGAACAATGTAAAAATATCATCTGCGCTTTTACTTATCGCAAAGTATTGTAAATCATTTAATTTCTGTGCTTGCGGAATTGAATCCGCCAGCCAATTGCTTGGCGGAAAGTTTCAGTGAGTTTTTTTTGAAGTTAACAGAGACTAAACAGAGGGAACTTAGATTCCGTTTGAATCTTTCGGAAGTGAAAACTGGAACTGGTCTAGGAAATTCGAACCCGTGTGAATCTTTCGGAGGGGAAAACTGGAACAGGGCTGATAATTTTATTTTTGTAGATATGGCTGCAATTATATTTTTATAAGCATTATAATTAGAAGCTAACTGCCTAATACATAAGAGAGATTTTATGTTTACCTCGCTTTTTGATAGTTTAACAAGTTCTTACACAACTCATGATTGTTTAGCTTTTTCAATATTTAATTCAGCTGCTTTTTATATCCGACAGTTGCCAACACTGCACTGCATACAGTTAACAGTCCTGTAAGCGCTATGCCTACTGGGATGTTGTTCAAATTTAACGGACGAAAAAAACCTAAAACGCCTAACTTTAAATACCACAAGAAATCTAATTTCCAATGAATTTCAGGCATGATTAGCTTGTCCGATTAAGTCGGATACCAACATTAAATTAGAACCTATAACAATTTTTAATGGACTTTTTCGAGTGTTTGTCGAGCTCTTGCGGACAAATGACTTGTCCAATCCAATACAACAGTATGACAATGTTAAGGATTGATCTATTGGAAGTTTTCTTGCACCAGGATCGGTTTGCCACAACACGAGATATAAAATAAAACTTGAAACGACAGCTAAAAATTTTTTTAATTAAAAAAATTTAACGGACGAAAAAAACCTAAAACGCCTAACTTTAAATACCACAAGAAATCTAATTTCAGGCATGATTAGCTTGTCCGATTAAGTCGGATACCAACATTAAATTAGAACCTATAACAATTTTTAATGGACTTTTTCGAGTGTTTGTCGAGCTCTTGCGGACAAATGACTTGTCCAATCCAATACAACAGTATGACAATGTTAAGGATTGATCTATTGGAAGTTTTCTTGCACCAGGATCGGTTTGCCACAACACGAGATATAAAATAAAACTTGAAACGACAGCTAAAAATTTTTTTAATTTAAAAAAATCTTTAAAAAAATCTAAAGAAATCATTTTTTGTGATATACACTTAGTTTAGAAGTCGTACGATACCAGAAATTTTTCGAAGGCGGATTTTTTTTTTAAATTTTGTAATCTCGTGCTATCTGTGGAAACAGGGCTATAGAATCATTAGCTTTTATTCTTGGGCTTTGTTTTTGTCGACTAGTGTTAATAATCATGGTAGAAAATAATATCTAAAAAAATAATTATGTGAAACGAAACTTAAAAATATATTTGTAAAAATGAATGATGACAGTGACATTAAGGGACCGCATTGGCATACGGAATGTGTGAAGGTAAAAAAACACATGCTTCCGACAGTTCAATCAAGCGCTCGAGCCAGCTTTTAAGGGAACTTCTAGGCAGCGAAATAAATGCCAAGCGAAAAAGCCAGCCTAGCCAGGCCCTCGACCCATATCATTTGGACTGGGCCAACGTAACGTTTTACTACAATACCCTGGCTAGACGCCGGCAATCATGAAAAACTGTCGCGTATCAATCCTGGGCGGTCATGATTTTAAATTAGACAATTTTATTCGCAGTAAAAATAAAAAAATATAACATTGCAAGTTTTACATTAAAACGTTTTTTAATTTGCTTAAAGTTTACATTCGTATTAATTTTAAAATCCTTAATCGAGTTAATCTAATCAAATAAATATTATAAATTTATTCGATAAGAGGATTTTAAATGTTTTTCTGCGTCACATTAACTAGGCCACAGCAATTGAAAGTCAAACTGTCAGTCAGAATCATTAATAGCTTTTTTTCTTTTCTTTGCCACTTGTGCCATTTTAGGTTTCGACCAATCCTCCTTAGAAATGTGTCATTTATTTAAATCGTATAGAATATCAAAATATGTTACCAACCTCACTAAAGTTTTCATCTGAAGAATATATTGTTTTCATCATTTCAGAATTCTTCTTATTGGTGGTGCTATGATTGTTGGCATCCTTTTTTCCACCGCGTCGCACAACTGCTGTTGTATCGTCTTCCGCTGCCAGTGCAAACAGATCGCTAAATTGTTTCTGCAGATATTGTGTTAGCTCAATTTTAAAAATAACCTGTTATTATGTTTTTTTGTACCTTTGTGACCTCATTACTGTGAGAGTGCGCGGATTGCAGTGCCCGCTGCATCATATCATGAACGTAAAGGCCAGTACCTGTACCATGCCTGCAACTTCTTCTATAATGCTCTAGATGGTATAATACCTATTGCAAAGTTTGGTACAATTTATTAATTTATTGCTTGAAATAATTCATTAAAACGCACTTGATCAGCAGAAGGAGTACTACTCCCCTTTGATGGTCGTTTTCTTTTGTTGGGAGATGAACTCGGATATTTTGATGTAAGTAGTGATGCAAAAATTTCAGACAGCTTTTCTTCATATCGTTGGCACCAGAACCTGTTTATAAAACAAATCAAAAAAGTAAATGTTTATTTAACTTTATATTTAGCCCCACCTTTTAAAACAAAAACCTTAGAAATACGTATGTACCTTTAAGCTCATCTTTAAAATTAGTTCGTTTTTTATTCTGAAAATCTAAAACTTTGCCTTTTCTTTATTTTTTACATTGCATTTTAATGGTATAAAAAACGTTTAACTATTTTGAGCTTACTGAAAAATGAAATGGGAATATTATCACGAAAAAGGAACTTTTTATATAATATAAGTTGTAATGCCTTACTTTGAGTGTTTTTTTGTTAATATTAACATTTTTAATTAAAAATCCTTACCAGCTTTTTCAAAGCACGGACCAAACTTTTTGACGATCATCACCAATCTTGATCAAAATTACTTTTGCTAAGAGTATAGAAACTTCAGAAACAAAGACTTGCTCACAAAGTGATTTAAACTTCTGCGACTGCAACTCTTTGTACAGAGGTACACACTCTGCAAGACATTTTACACCGTGAAGTAAATTTTTCTTTAATACAAATCCTTGAACTAAAAATTCAGAAACCCAAAAACAATAAAACGACGTAGTAAATTTTAAAGGATGCACAAATTGTACATTTTAGGCAATAGACATACAATTTTAGAAAAACAGTGCAGTCACTTAAATCACTAAAGATATTACAATATCACAATCGACGTCTGCATAGGAGATGGTCAGATCTGCTGTGATGGTCCGATCGTAACGAGTAATTCACCAATCGAAAGGTACTGCTAAAAGAATAGGGACTTTAAGAAAATTTATTGTGGAGTTCTTGAGCGCGTAGTTTAAATATTATTGAATACGTGTCAAATGACACACGATTTGGATCCGATGCTCCGTTCAAAAGTTATTCAAAATAAAACTTTTATTGGTATATCTCAAAATAAAAATGTTGTCGTGCTCGTTTGTTAGCTTCAAAAAATTTTAAGGACTTGTTTTAGAATTCTGGAATATTTTTTTTTTTTGTGTTGGGCAGGCCTTTATACAAAAATAAGTGTTATTTACCGGAAAATCGATAAAAATAGCCAAACTTTTTTTAAAAATTGAATTTAAAACTATTCCTAGTTTAAGCAAACCAATATGAAATCCGATACCTTGCAATAAGTGAGCAAGATGCAAGAAAATTTAATGTTTTATTGGGAGCCAGACAACTTTCTACTTCATTTTTATATTATTACAAATGGTGTTATAATTTCAGTCAGAAGGAAACATTCCCGACCTTTTCACCATCACTAGGAAAGTCGATCTAGCCATATACGTCCTTTTGTCCTTTCGTTCCTACGGTTACTATCCTATCAGCTTAAAAGCTAATAGCAGTAGTTAAATCGAGCCGGATCGGACGACTGTATCGTATAGCTCCCGTGAAAACAATCGGACAAAAATATGAAAAATTTTTAACTTCGCTTTTTTTGAATTGATTTGAATATTCTTCGATACAAAATAACGGTTTACTGTTTTATTTTAATTTTATTAAAACCGGACAATATCATATAGCTGCTTTTTAAACATAAAATCATAAAAATCGTATTATTGTTGTTTTAAAAAATATAATAATAATAATTTTTGGAATAGCTGCAACGGTATATAAACGTTGCCTTTAGCTTTAAAGTCTTGTTTGTTAAAATAAAATTAGTACTAAAGTATAACTAAACGTTTTTTTTTTTAAATCATCGAAATAATATTGACGCACTTTGACTATATTTTAAAATAAAACTTCTGATTTCAAACAAAAACACCTATTAACGAAGTAAAAAAGTCGTGACGGTCGCACCTTCAACATACAAAATATCTGATATTAAATTTTGTGACGAATGAATAAGCACTCGACACTTTTTAAATGTTCGTATTCAGCTCGCTGAGGTAAATAATGCCTGTTTAGGAACTGGGGGGATCCAACTTGTGCACCCAGGCGCAGATGGCTTGACCCGAGTGGCAGATGTCCTCAACACACGGGGGTCATCCGACGACCAATCGCGAAGATGATCCGTCTCCCGATGGAGGCCACTGATTCCAAGTGTTTCCGCCTCCCAGAATTATCCACTGTCAGACGTTCTTACTAGTCCTAAGTTCATGTCATCCTCTGGTGTCTGTCCTCATACAAGTCACAGTCATCCGCATCATTCATAACGCATTACTTTTGTTTTTATCTACTCCCTCACACAGAGAGTTTATGATGGCGTCAACCAGCAACCAACACGCTTACAGGTGCCGCGATTTCACGCGTTAAGAAAATGCCAACGGTTTCTCCATCTTTCGGCCCTAAAGGGACTCCGCGTTGTCCTAATTAACCGGTATTGCGCAAACTGCCTTGCTCACGAGCATTAATTTCTTTCGGAGACTAGAACAGGGTCGGCGGAATTGCTAAAATGCTTAAAGCTAGAATCGGACCGATTCTGAAACGCAGCCACAAAATAATTTTTAATAGGTTAAATATGTTTTTATAAACCAAATTTGTAAAGCAAAATTGTTCTTAAAATACCAAAGAACAATGTAAAAATATCATCTGCGCTTTTACTTATCGCAAAGTATTGTAAATCATTTAATTTCTGTGCTTGCGGAATTGAATCCGCCAGCCAATTGCTTGGCGGAACGTTTCAGTGAGTTTTTTTTTGAAGTTAACAGAGACTAAACAGAGGGAACTTAGATTCCGTTTGAATCTTTCGGAAGTGAAAACTGGAACTGGTCTAGGAAATTCGAACCCGTGTGAATCTTTCGGAGGGGAAAACTGGAACAGGGCTGATAATTTTATTTTTGTAGATATGGCTGCAATTATATTTTTATAAGCATTATAAATAGAAGCTAACTGCCTAATACATAAGAGAGATTTTATGTTTACCTCGCTTTTTGATGGTTTAACAAGTTCTTACACAACTCATGATTGTTTAGCTTTTTCAATATTTAATTCAGCTGCTTTTTATATCCGACAGTTGCCAACACTGCACTGCATACAGTTAACAGTCCTGTAAGCGCTATGCCTACTGGGATGTTGTTCAAATTTAACGGACGAAAAAAACCTAAAACGCCTAACTTTAAATACCACAAGAAATCTAATTTCCAATGAATTTCAGGCATGATTAGCTTGTCCGATTAAGTCGGATACCAACATTAAATTAGAACCTATAACAATTTTTAATGGACTTTTTCGAGTGTTTGTCGAGCTCTTGCGGACAAATGACTTGTCCAATCCAATACAACAGTATGACAATGTTAAGGATTGATCTATTGGAAGTTTTCTTGCACCAGGATCGGTTTGCCACAACTCGAGATATAAAATAAAACTTGAAACGAAATTTTTTTAATTTAAAAAAATCTTTAAAAAAATCTTTAAAAAAATCTAAAGAAATCATTTTTTGTGATATACACTTAGTTTAGAAGTCGTACGATACCAGAAATTTTTCGAAGGCGGTTTTTTTTTTAAATTTTGTAATCTCGTGCTATCTGTGGAAACAGGGCTATAGAATCATTAGCTTTTATTCTTGGGCTTTGTTTTTGTCGACTAGTGTTAATAATCATGGTAGAAAATAATATCTAAAAAAATAATTATGTGAAACGAAACTTAAAAATATATTTGTAAAAATGAATGATGACAGTGACATTAAGGGACCGCATTGGCATACGGAATGTGTGAAGGTAAAAAAACACATGCTTCCGACAGTTCAATCAAGCGCTCGAGCCAGCTTTTAAGGGAACTTCTAGGCAGCGAAATAAATGCCAAGCGAAAAAGCCAGCCTAGCCAGGCCCTCGACCCATATCATTTGGACTGGGCCAACGTAACGTTTTACTACAATACCCTGGCTAGACGCCGGCAATCATGAAAAACTGTCGCGTATCAATCCTGTGTGGTCTCGAGTTGTATTATTTTTATTCTTAACATAGTTTTCAAAGTTGCCGCCATAACAAACATGATTTTAAATTAGACAATTTTATTCGCAGTAAAAATAAAAAAATATAACATTGCAAGTTTTACATTAAAACGTTTTTTAATTTGCTTAAAGTTTACATTCGTATTAATTTTAAAATCCTTAATCGAGTTAATCTAATCAAATAAATATTATAAATTTATTCGATAAGAGGATTTTAAATGTTTTTCTGCGTCACATTAACTAGGCCACAGCAATTGAAAGTCAAACTGTCAGTCAGAATCATTAATAGCTTTTTTTCTTTTCTTTGCCACTTGTGCCATTTTAGGTTTCGACCAATCCTCCTTAGAAATGTGTCATTTATTTAAATCGTATAGAATATCAAAATATGTTACCAACCTCACTAAAGTTTTCATCTGAAGAATATATTGTTTTCATCATTTCAGAATTCTTCTTATTGGTGGTGCTATGATTGTTGGCATCCTTTTTTCCACCGCGTCGCACAACTGCTGTTGTATCGTCTTCCGCTGCCAGTGCAAACATATCGCTAAATTGTTTCTGCAGATATTGTGTTAGCTCAATTTTAAAAATAACCTGTTATTATGTTTTTTTGTACCTTTGTGACCTCATTACTGTGAGAGTGCGCGGATTGCAGTGCCCGCTGCATCATATCATGAACGTAAAGGCCAGTACCTGTACCATGCCTGCAACTTCTTCTATAATGCTCTAGATGGTATAATACCTATTGCAAAGTTTGGTACAATTTATTAATTTATTGCTTGAAATAATTCATTAAAACGCACTTGATCAGCAGAAGGAGTACTACTCGCGACGAAATTCCCCTTTGATGGTCGTTTTCTTTTGTTGGGAGATGAACTCGGATATTTTGATGTAAGTAGTGATGCAATAATTTCAGACAGCTTTTCTTCATACCGTTGGCACCAGAACCTGTTTATAAAACAAATCAAAAAAGTAAATGTTTATTTAACTTTCTATTTTAGCCCCACTTTTTAAACAAAAACCTTAGAAATACGTATGTACCTTTAAGCTCATCTTTAAAATTAGTTCGTTTTTTATTCTGAAAATCTAAAACTTTGCCTTTTCTTTATTTTTACATTGCATTTTAATGGTATAAAAACGTTTAACTATTTTGAACTTACTGAAATATGAAATGGGAATATTATTACGAAAAAGGAACTTTTTATATAATATAAGTTGCAATGCCTTACTTTGAGTGTTTTTTTGTTAATATTAACTTTTTTAATTAAAAATCCTTACCAGCTTTTTAAAAGCACGGACCAAACTTTTTGACGATCATCACCAATCTTGATCAAAATTACTTTTGCTAAGAGTATAGAAACTTCAGAAACATAGACTTGCTCACAAAGTGATTTAAACTTCTGCGACTGCAACTCTTTGTACAGAGGTACACACTCTGCAAGACATTTTGCACCGTGAAGTGAATTTTTCTTTAATACAAATCCTTGAACTAAAAATTCAGAAACCCAAAAAACAATAAAACGACGTAGTAAATTTTAAAGGATGCACATTTTAGGCAATAGACATACAATTTTAGAAAAACAGTCCAGTCACTTAAATCACTAAAGATATTACAATATCACAATCGACGTCTGCATAGGAGATGGTCAGATCTGCTGTGATGGTCCGATCGTAACGAGTAATTCACCAATCGAAAGGTACTGCTAAAAGAATAGGGACTTTAAGAAAATTTATTGTGGAGTTCTTGAGCGCGTAGTGATAAAATATTCTACTTTTTTAGCACAGTTTAAATTTTATTGAATACGTGTCGAATGACACACGATTTGGATCCGATGCTCCGTTCAAAAGTTATTCAAAATAAAACTTTTATTGGTATATCTCAAAATAAAAATGTTGTCGTGCTCGTTTGTCAGCTTCAAAAAATTTTAAGGACTTGTTTTAGAATTCTGGAATATTTTTTTTTTTTTGTTGGGCAGGCCTTTATACAAAAATAAGTGTTATTTACCGGAAAATCGATAAAAATAGCCAAACTTTTTTTAAAAATTGAATTTAAAACTATTCCTAGTTTAAGCAAACCAATATGAAATCCGATACCTTGCAATAAGTGAGCAAGATGCAAGAAAATTTAATGTTTTATTGGGAGCCAGACAACTTTCTACTTCATTTTTATATTATTACAAATGGTGTTATAATTTCAGTCAGAAGGAAACATTCCCGACCTTTTCACCATCACTAGGAAAGTCGATCTAGCCATATACGTCCTTTTGTCCTTTCGTTCCTACGGTTACTATCCTATCAGTTTAAAAGCTAATAGCAGTAGTTAAATCGAGCCGGATCGGACGACTGTATCGTACAGCTCCCGTGAAAACAATCGGACAAAAATATAAAAAAATTTTAACTTCGCTTTTTTTGAATTGATTTGAATATACTTCAAATCATATATCATATAGCTGCTTTTTAAACATAAAATCATAAAAATCGTATTATTGTTGTTTAAAAAAATATATATATAATTTTTGGAATATCTGCAACGGTATATAAACGTTGCCTTTAGCTTTAAAGTCTTGCCAAACGTAGTTTGTTAAAATAAAATTAGTACTAAAGTAAAACTAAACGTTTTTTTTTTAAATCATCGAAATAATATTGACGCACTATGACTATATTTTACCTATTACCTATTTTACCTATTAACGAAGTAAAAAAGTCCTGACGGTCACACCTTCAACATACAAAATATCTGATATTAAATTTTGTGACGAATGAATAAGCATTCGACACTTTTAAAATGTTTCCATTCAGCTCGCTGTGGTAAAAATGCCTGTTTAGGAAAAATACATTAATAAAGCGGTCCGAATGAGAACGTTTAAAAAGTATATTTATTTAGTTTACAATGGTAGATAGAAACATGAGTAAACGTATAGGGCGTCTGTTTCCCAAACATACCGGCCCGTCTGAACAGTTGTTCAGCAAAGGGGTAAAACAGCAATTTTGCCAAACGTAGTTTCATCGAAATAATTTTGGGGCACTTTGACTATATTTTAAAATAAAACTTCTGATTTCAAACAAAAACACCTATTAACGAAGTAAAAAAGTCGTGACGGTCACACCTTCAACATACAAAATATCTGAATAGTTGTTCAGCAAAGGTGTAAGACAGCAATTTTGGTGATCGGACGTTTAAAAATTCCTCAAGTGGTTTTTACTGTAACAGCCCGAACCTTGTCATCTTGGCCTGTGGATTCATTTCGATGGAGGTAAATCAGGTTCCTATAGTACTACTAAAGTTCTATTTTCAAGTTCTCGGTCTCCAGTTGCCATTTTGTACGCTTATGCAAAGAAGTGAGGCATTCCTTAAGGCAACGTTTTCAAAAGCCTTGCCGAATGGTTGAAGAAGGTGGAGTGGGCGAGAAAGGTGCTCCCAAATTATGGCCAAGAGAGGCCTAGTTCAGAGAACGCACATCATAAGAGGCAGCGATCTCTAACATTACCTGGACCTGCGGCAAAGAGGTCAAACCAAACCTGTCTTTTGCGGACATCACGCGGGATAGGATTTAGACTGGGCTGCTGGACGAGGGAAATCCCGGCGGCCGGATCCCCAAAACACAATGGAAGGCAGTCGAGAAGAAACTGGCCATCTTGTGTATGGCACTGCTACGAGACTTTCCCCAGCTAACACCATGCTGCAAAGACGCGGGATGGTTCCAAGGCAGCGTCAAAGTGGTGGCCTGCGATAGTCAGCGGTCGGCTGACCTATACAAGAAGGCGACAGCGCAGCTCGGCGAGGTTTACAAAGGGGCTTAGGCCCCGAGCGAGGATCTGGCTGACGTCCGAAGACGCCGGAAGACATCCTCTTCATGTTGCAGAGGTGCAACCCAGCAGCAGCATGAGGGGCCGGTTAGTCAGGCCATAGTCGTGCTGAACAAGGAATCAGTTTTCCCAATAGAGGCTGCTCACGGGGAACTGAATTGCGGGTTCAGCGCGATCAGAGTTAAGTTCTACTCGAGCGGGGACTCGAGCGCGAAGGAGAACCCGGTCGGCAACCCAGCCGAGCAGGTTTTTCTCGGAAGAGCTTGAGGCTCCCGGGGACGAAGAGCCGGAGGACGGCTATTCCACCGACGCATTTTAAGCGGAGTGATGCAGGCGATGAAGCCGACGACCTGAGTGACTATGAGGAAGCCGTCGTCACGGTGGAGAAGGGAAACGTTGCAGATATCATTAGGATTACTGCAAGTGAACCTCCACCACAGTAAGGCAACGTCTGCTTCTCTGCTGCTCCGCCTGGCTGAAGCTGGAGCTTCCAGCGGCTACCATCAGGGTGACTTCGGCGTACATGGCCTTCGAAAAGCAGAACCCCCCGGACGAGGTAGTCCGAAAACTGGTCGAAGAGAGCGAGGCGCTCAAAATCGGCCTAATAATCGGCTGCGACGCAAGTGCTCACCACACTCAGTGGGGAAGCCCATCAAGCAATAACAGGGGTGTGTCTCTTTTTAATTTCATCCTTGGCTCTAATATATTCCTATGCAACAGGTGTAACACCTTTTCAGACCACAGATTCATAGAAACTACTTTATCATTAGACCCTCCTACTCCAGCTGAATTCGTCAACCTTAAACGAATAAACTGGCGCGCTTATAGAGAAGCCTTACTAGGTATTCTTCCAATAGAACCCCCAAATGACAATAGTGATCTACCCAGTCTAGATAACTTAGTAGGGAATTTCACAGAAGCCTGCAATATGGCCTTCGAATCAGCCTACCCTAAATGCAAACCGAGGGGATCCAAAAGCCTCCTTGGTGGACCCAGAAACTTGCAGAACTCAGTTTCAGCTGCAGAACCCTTTTAACATGGGAAAAAAGATCTAAAATGGCAACAATATAAGTTGGAACTAGCCTCCTACAAGAAGGCCATATGAAAAGGAAAACGATCAGCTTGGCAGACCTTCTGCTCAAACATAGAGGAAACAACAGATACAGCTCGGTTTAGGAAGATCCTTTCCAAAACAACCCCCTCCTTGGGATACCTGAAAAAACCAGATGGCTCATGGTCAGACTGTAGTGAGGAGACCTACTTCTAGACACCCACTTTCCGGGTAGTCTCCCGGAAGAACGACATCCAGAAAATCAGACTGGTTCAAGCATCGACCTGATGGTCCATAAACAGTTTCAAACCCTTCAAATCACCAGGACCTGATCATCTCTCCCCTGCGCACATCCAAAATGCAGGTCAACTTGCCGTCAACTGGCTAAAGAAAATCCGCACCATACTTAAGATAGGAACATTGCCATCAAAATGAAAGGAAGCAAAGGCCTATAAGTCTGACATCCTTTCTAATTAAGAGTTTTGAACAGCTGATTGGACTGCACATCAGGTCAGTCATGGACTGAAAACAATTATCAGCAGCACAACATGCATACTCATAGGACAAGTCCACCGAATCAGCTTTACACGCGGTAGTCAGCCAAATCTAAAAGTCACTCAACCACAAGGAATACGCACTAGTTGCATTCCTGGACATAGAGGGCGCTTTCAACAATGTTCTCCCTGCAGCCATAACCGAATCCCTCACCGACCTGGGTGTTGAGGTTCAAGTCGTGGAGCCAATCCATAAATTGCTGATGGGCAGAATGGTAACCTCCACCCTAGGAACCTCAATACAAACAAGGTTCGTGAATAGGGGAACCCCTTTAGGGTGGTGTACTCTCCCCTCTTCTATGGAACATCGCAGTAAATAAGCTGATGTGTAACATGGAAGGGGGTGGATGTAAGGTTGTGGCATATGCAGACGATGTAGCTATTATTTCTCAGGGAAATTCCCTCAGACACCATGCGATCTAATTACCGCCAAACCTAAAATACTCTCTGACTGGACAAAAGAAAGAGGTCTAGGAATAAACCCTGGTGCTGGTGCTGTTCACAAACAGATACAAGGTTCCTCACCTAAACCCTCCAATATTAAATAACTGCTCTCTCTCATTCAGTGATAACACTAGATACTTGGGGTTAGTACTAGATAACCGTCTGACATGGAGACTCAACAGCCAAGATAGAAGGAGAAAGGCAACAATTGCTTTCTATTCCTGCAAAAAAAAACCATCGGAACGAAATAGGGCATGTCCCCGAAAATCGTCAACTGGATACAGACAGTGATAGTCAAGCCTATTCTACTCTACGGAGTGTCAATATGGTGGCCTGCGCTAATGAAACAGACAACCACAGCAAACCTTAACCAGGTTCAACGAATGGCATCCTTATGCATAAGCAGAGCCCTTCACAACACCCCCAACGAGGCGCTTAATGCTATTCTGGAGCAGGCCAAGATAGCTACGGTTCGAATGAGGGACTTAGGGCAATGGAAACCCCAAACATATGGTCATGCCAGGATACTCCAGCAAGACACAACGATCCCACCTAAAACGGATCTATGCGAACCAATTGAATACGGCCACACTCCCTTTGAAGCATTACTCCCAACCAGAGAAGACTGGGAGCAAGGTCTACCGGTCCTAAAAGAGGCAGTCAACTTCTACATTGACGGCTCCGAATTAAATAATCAAGTCGGAGGAGGTATATACTCCGACCAATTTAACATCAGAAAATCCTTCTGACTTCCGGATAGCTGCAGTATCTTCCAAACGGAAGTATATGCTAAAATGAAGCTTTGATGCCCCTAAACGATGCAAACTGTCAAAAGAAATGGGTTAACATCTACAGTGATAGTCAAGCGGCCATCAGGTCAAGCGGCTATATGGGTCCTGGGTCACCGAAACTTGCAGGCAATTGTATTGCAGATGAGCTGGCCAGGCATGGCACTACCATTCCTTCCTTCCGGACAAGGAGAACATTGGTATGCCGATGGTCACTGGTGCTGAACATTAAAAACAAATATAAAGAACTTGCGAGCCTAGCATGAACACATGTAAGGCATTGTCGCATCGGGATCGGGAATCCTAAGAGTATTACTTTTTTCAATATTAACTGATGGTTCACGGAATCGAAAACCTTACTGATTCATTTACTTTTAAAAGCGCTTCTAATGACTGAGGTAAATTCAAGAAGATTTGAAGTTGTTGACTTTCGTTTCATAAAGCCATGCTGAGTTGGGGACATTACTGAGCTGCATTGATACTGTAGCTGAGAGGTAAGCTGTTCAAAAAGCTTGGGGATCGCGCTCAGTTTTGCAATACCGCGGTAGTTTTCAATGTCCAATTTGTTTCCCTTTTTATGAAGTGGAATGATGAATGGTTTAGATAACTATTGTAACATTCGGAATTGTGGACTAAGAAATTTGAACGAGCAATTAGATTATTCGAATGGTCAACTTGCAGCCCGGTTCTTTTAAAGAAAGAGAGTCTACGAGAGAACCACGGGGGCTTATGAGACGCGTTTGCAGAGGGAAGTGAGGGAACGAACTTACCGAAAGCTAAATAGAGTATACCATATAACTGTTCTACAATGTGTAAGGGATCATCGTTTGAATCCATAAAAGACCAATCGAGTTCCGATAACTGCCTTTTAATTTCTGCGAATTTAGCTCTTCGGAAACAGGGAAAAGATGCTGGTTCGATTTCGGGATATGACAGTAATGGAGCTGATGCTTCTTAAGTAACCTCAAGTGTAAAATGGTAGGCGTCTTCAGGATTGGAGAGAGGGCTGATGCGAGGTACATAAGCTTTGGCGAACTCCGAGACAAAAATAAGGTTTAAAACTTCAAAAAGTTCAAGACTGAGTTAAGTTGTCCTAATGAAAGATCAACAAGACCGTGAACAAGACCGTGGGAATAAGAGCAAGACATGGCAGGGAGGTTAAAGTCGCCCATAAGTATAAGATGATTGTTATAGCCGAGCCGATTTAAAAACGAAATAATCGTGAAGCTTAATCCGAACTGCAACGAATTCTTATATGCTGTCCGTACCAATTATCGGAATGCGTTAAGAGACAAGATCGGACTTGACGGCAATAAGAACACCACCGCCAAGACGGATTGTGCGGTCACATCAATATATAACATAATTTCCAGCAAATTTTTCCAGTCAGACACAGAGGAATTAAGCCACGTTTCTGTAAAAGCAATAAAATTTGCATCGAAGGAGACACTGTTGACGTGCAGTTTACTAAGTTTGCCCAATAAGCTTTGAACATTCTGGTAGTGTAGGGAAAAAAGTTACATAGTCTTTTGGAACTTTGGTTGAAAGACCTAGTCGCACGTGCTGGTTACGGATGAATGATTAGTAGAAGGTGGGGTTCTATAGAGTCCTTGGGCTACTTACTCGCAAATACTTAAATCTTAAAAAAAAAATCACGTGCGGATCTGGACAACGATCATGGGGAAAAAATCTTTTCTTAACACCCTATGGGAGACGACACTCCATGGTTTCCGTTAAACTTACACTGGGCTGGTGTTATTGCCAAAGCGTATGCCCACCCAACCATGATCACCGAATTTTAAAATTGAAACTAGTGTGTGATCTTATTAATAAACTGCGAAGCTAACTCATCCTCTCTTCACAGCATGATGCACAACTCCCAAATATAAACAGCCTAGAGGTTCATTTCTAAACTATAAACAAGATATTCAATCATTTAAATTCTTTTTATAAAATTGCGCAGGAAAATTAATTTTACTAATATAAAAAAGTATAAGTAGAATTAGATAGGTGTATAATATCATGTCTAATTAGGCCTTAACTGTGTTTAATTGACAACAATATGTATTCGATTTTATTCAGATGTTTATCTTGTTTGTTTTATAAATGCATTAGATATAATTATTCATGTTAAATATAATAGTCATCATTTAAATTAATGCAACAAAATATTAGTTTATTAAAATTTAATTGTTCAATTCTTCTTTTTTAATTTTTATATCAAAAGTGTTTAAATTATTTGAAAAATTAGTTTTAGTTATTTCTTTGTAATTATTAATAATTGTTTTAATTTTATTTATAATTATTTTCCTAAGTCAAAGTTATGTTAGCGGTGGTAAAAGCACTGAACAATAATTGTCAAACTGTGTGGGAGCTTGCAGTTATGACAGAAGTATTTATTTTGTATTTAATTCATGTTGTTTTATTATCGCACTTACCTATTAATATTATTATTCACAGCTTACATATGTTATCCCCTTTTATTTTCACTTTACAATCACCAAATAACTATTCATGTTGTTTTATTTTCGCACTTATTAATTAATATTATTATTCACAGCTTACATATGTTATCCCCTTTTATTTTCACTTTACAATCACCAAATAACTATTTAGATTTCTAAAGAAAATATAAAATAATTAGTTTTAAATTCACTTACATGGGTTCTCCACGTCCAAAAGATCTTTTGCCGGTGTTATGGTGCTCTGTTTGTGTAAATGCTGTGACGTATTTTTAGAGTTTGGTGATAAGAAAGAGGGATTTAATCGCAAAGAAATTGGTTTTGTTTGCATTTTACTTTACTTCACTTTTTCTGTATGCCATTTTGCGTTCACTTTTGTAAGATATAATTTTGATTTCATAATTACATGATTTATTTATTCAGCTCACTAGGCCAAAGTGTAGCTTCAATAAAAAATACCTAAAAAAACAAGAAAGGAAGCAATCTTCGGAAAGTTGAAGTTCATATACCCTTGCAGCTTTTACAAAAATTAAATTTTCTTGAAAACATTAAAATTATGATTTACTTGCGTATATGTTTAAAAGCATGTAAGCTATGATGATGCAGCTCAATTATTCGATGCCATTGGAACTATGGCAGCTATATGATATCGTTTTCCGATTTTAATAAAATTAAAATTATAAAAAATTTAAAAAGAATTTAAAAAGAAATTAACAAAAATGGTCGGATAATATGATTTTTGGAGTTCCAAAACAATAAAATAGATCTTCTTCAAAGTAGCTTCTTATAGACTCTTCAGTAAACTTAAGCACAGCCTTTAAAATGGAAATTTGGAAAGCTGATCTAATACAACAAAGATGCCTACATTCCCAGAGTTACTGCTTGAATAAGGTTCCAAAAAATCAACAAACAATTTTTGAAAAAAAAAACGCTGAGGGTGACCTGTGTGACCCATTGATTTCATTGTCTGATTGGAAAGCTTAGTGGCACGGCAGGTATCACATGAATTGATGTTATTTTTAACATCAGTAACCATGTTAGGCTAGTAGTATTGCCGTCTGAGCAATTCCAATGTCTTATTTATTCCACCGTGGGAGTGTAACGGATCGTCAAGGGCCATTTTCAAGACAGACAACACTAGAGATCAGGGCACCTAAAGCATCCAGCAGGAGTCGTCTGACACTTTAGTTCCGCCGGCAAGCTCCGCTCTTCGAAAAATATACTCGTCTTCAATCTTCACGTCTCGCAAATTAGATCTACCGAGCTAAAGTCGAAAGATGTTAAATCGACTATCAGTCTGTTGAGGAAAAAGGAGGACAGATCTTCGGTAATAATACATCGGGTACTATATTTTGGATGCCCTTTCGGTGCGGTATTTTAAACTGAAACCCGGACGAGAACTAAGATCAGCTTAATTCATGAGCCACTTTAAAGACGCAGGATCGGTAATGATTGGTGAAGTTTTGTACTTTTATTTATGCCCTAATTTTTTTTACTATTAAAACAGCAGCGTAGCATTCTTTTTCAGTGATTGTATATTTTCTCTGACACTGGTTAAGTTTTCTTAACATAAAAGTAATTGACACTTCATCTCCCTTACTCTTAATCTGCATTAACACCGCTCCAAAGCATGTATGACTGGCGTGGCAGAGCAATGAGAATGGAAAAGAAAAGTTCTGGCTAAGTAGTACGGGTGCTGAACACATTTGAATCTTTAAATGTGATTTCGGGATTTCTGGTATATTTCTTACTTTCTAGTATTTTCTATGACCATGCTAAATATCGGTCAATATTTTATCGGGATCAGTGCTAATTGTACCGTTTCCAATAACATGCCCCAGATTTAACTCCTCGACCGCAAAACTAGCTTTTTTCGACGTTGATAGTGAGATTTGCGCGAGTTAAGCGAGGGACTATTGATAAGTCTTCAAAGTGGCGTTCAAATGAGTCGGATATAATCTATAAATCATCCAGATATATAAATACCTTACGCAATCGTGCTGGCACTGTAACGTACACACCTAGAAGATGTACGTTACAATTATTGGTAGTATGTAAGGTTTTAGTTGTAAGCGACATCGTATGAATAATAAACATTAAGTTGAGACGGTACATTAAGTCATAGCTAAGTTCCAAACCCAAGTTGCAACGCTAGCCGATGTTTTGCATGGTCATAGAAAATACTAGAAAGTAAGGAAGATACCAGAAATCCCGAAGGTGAGATAAAGGGAGCTTTGGGAAGGTGGCCACACAACAATAGGGTTTCTGGTTTCTTGTGTCGGAATGGTAAGACGGGATAGACGCGTCTCCCGCGGTAATTTTTAGTGTAATTCGAGGTAATTCGATCGCGCGACGGCACGCGACAAAAACAAACAAGTGGATTGAACAGTGCTCCAAGGTTATCGTATATAATATTCCTCTCCGTGGAGGAGAATCGGTGTAGCGGACTCGTTGGAGGATATTAAACGAATTAAATTCATGAAAAATAAAGAAATGATTGAAAGTGGAATCTCTCGTTTATGTTTTTTTTCGTAGTTGATCAGTAGCTTTCCTCCTCGTAGTGTATGAGACCCGTACGTGGACACCTATCCCGTCTGGTCAAATATCCAAGCTTCCCTCCTCGTAGTATTTGCGACCCGCACGTGGAAACCCATCCCGTCTGGTCTAATACCCTAGCCTCCCTCCTCGTAGTGCATGCGACCTGCGGGTGGACATCATTCCCGACCGGTCGATCGTGTCACCATCCTTTTCCCTTCAATCTGCCTCCGCCCGACAAATTCTAACCGGATTGGATTTTTGTGGATTTTTGGCCTCCGACACGCGGAAAACGGCTTGTGCGCCCCAATCACAGAAGTGATCAGTAGCATCACCCATCGTTCCCACTCTCGCGAAATAGTTTTCCCGGCTTTGCATCGCCCGAAGGTTCAGCCCGGTGAATTTTACCCCCAAATTACTCATTCACTCGTTGAATAAAACTCTCTAGTCCGCTGTCTCGGTGATTTACAAATTTCTTGTAAAGGACTTCTGGATCTGACTGAGATCTGTACCACGGCCAGAGAGCATCCTTACAAGTGGCGCCCGAGCAGGGACACCGAGACTAGCTAGAGAATCATCCAAGTGGCTTAAAGACTCACTGCAAAAAGGGAGGAGTCACCCGAAGAGTCGATTCGAAGACAAAACGGGAAACGAGGGACATAGAAGACATGAGAAGGAATTTAACGCATGAATTAAATCAAAGCAAAACAATCAGTAACCCCAAGGAATCCGACGGTGAGTACGAAGAAGCCGATTTAATTAAGAATCCAGGTAGAGGAGTCCGCTGGATATACGCCCGCCGAAAAGATGAACTCATCTCTCTCGCTCTGGTGTTTGGTTTCAAAGCGGACGGTACCGTTGAAGAGACCAGGAAGGCGAGTCCCTCACCATTCCCATGGTTCCCGGGGCTACATCGATCGGGACTCCAGCCCGCCACCCAGGACCGACACACGGAACCTGGATGCCGCCAGTAGACGCCCGCTTGACCGCCGACCTACAAGGGCGAGACACACGGAGTAGCACGACTCTCACTCAACATCTGCTCCCCGAAAAGATGCATAAGTGGAATTTACGGTTCGATGGGAGCTCGGATCCGTTGACTTTCATCGCCGCACTCGACGAAAAAATGACGACGTACAGCCCAGCGGCACGGTGGTTTCGCACGAGCCACCTACAGTCGGCCTAATGGGGAAATTTCCGGAAGGAATTCCGCGATTTCTTCCTCGATATTTCGAGCGGTTGGAAGATGAGATACGGACCCACGTGCAGAGGAGAGGAGAGCCTTTTAAAACTTACCTGATCGAGCTCAGAACCAACCTGACCCCAGTGAAACCCCCGTTAAGGTTAAAGGACGGGCTCATCACAGCAGCGATAGAACTCGGAGGACAACGGGTGGATGCCACCATTGATACAGGGGCATCGAGGAGTTTCGCCAGCGAAAGTTCTACTCACCTGGCCGCATGTGCAGGCGAGTTACGGGATGTTGCCACTAGAATAGCGTTGGCCGACCGGTCATGTCTGGATGTGACGAAGCTTTGCCGAACGTCGGTTACGTTGGCAGGCCTACGGTACTCTTACCTTTGTTGGTAATGCCCACCATGTTAGATCGCATAATACTCGGGATGGATTTCCTCAAAGTAGCGGGAACACAGGTGCGATGTGGACGAGGTACCCTGGACTTGCAATCTGAATCCTAAGCGGTAGGAGACCCTCTGTTACAGCCAGTATTTATAAAGCCGCAAGGCAGCCACGAGGAAACGGTACACCCTGTTAAGGATGGCGCCCATGCCCTTTGGGCTGCTTTCTGCCAGTGTCACGTTTTGGTGTGGAGATGGAGCAGGTCACTTCGCCTACCTAGACGATATTATTATCATAAGCACGACACAAGAACAGCACTTCATTAAACTCTCGGAGGTCTTCCGCAGATTGCGGACGGCGAATTTAAGGATCAATCCAAAGAAGTGTAGTTTCTTCAAGCAGAAACTCGTTTACCTCGGCCATGTCATCAGCAGTGACGGAATTCAGATTGATCCCGAGACGTTGTCTGCGATCAACGGGTTAAAGGCCCCCTCTAACCTAAAGGAGCTCCGGCAATGTATCGGGATGGACTCGTTGCAACCAAGGTCAAGAAAAAGTCATTGCATACGCTAGCGGCCGACTAACCCCCGCGGAACCTAACTACACGACCACGGAGAAAGAGTGTCTGGCCATAATCTGGGCAATCAGAAAGATGCTGTGCTACTTGGAAGGGTACCGATTCGAAGTCCTTACCGACCATCGAGCTCTCAAGTGGCTAAATTCTATTGAGAGCCCTTCCGGCCTAATAGCGTGTTGGGCGCTAGAATTGCTGTAGTTCCAATTCGACGTACGCTATCGAGGAGGGAAATTGAACGTCGTGGCCGACACACTTTCTCGACAGCCTTGTGATGTACTTCAAGGCGCTGTCGAACTCGAAGACCACTGCGACTGGATCAAAAAGAGGAAAGACCAAATACTTGATGACCCCGAAAAGTTCGCCGACTACTACTATCGAAAACGACAGGAACATGGGTTACCGAGCTGACGTCGAGGACTACTTCAGTGGAAGCTCTGTGTGCCCACTTCTCGTAGAGGCCGCGTCTTACATGACCGATGGACACTTGGGAGTCCGAAAGCCGATCACTTGTCTGACGCAAAGGTATTTCTGGGCCGGTAAGTATCGCGACGCGAAATACCACGTTCGCCATTGTAAATCTTGTCAAAAATTTTGAGACGGAATAGACCAAAGCGGCAGGTAAAATGCTAGCCCGTGTCGTCAGTGAACCCTCTATTCTTCTGGTGGTTCACTATGTATTCTCGAAATGGGTAGAACTGATCCCACTCCTGAAAGCCACCGCAGCTCAAGTGCGAAAGCTTAGCATACTGTTTCAGATGGACGAAGTAATCTTTTTTGTCGGACGATTCAAACGACGGACTTCGGTTCATCGTCACTGTCAAAAGCAACGAGCGCCTCTATATCGCGCCACCGGAAAAAAAGGGGGGTGTGTGTAATGTACACACATAGAAGGTGTACGTTACAATTATTAGTAGTATGTAAGGTTGTAGTTGTAAGCAAAATATACTGAATAACAAATATTATGTGGAGACGCACATTAAGTCATATCTAAGTTCCAAGCCCGAGTGGCAACGCTAGCCGATATTAAGTATGGTCATGGAAAATACTAGAAAGTAAGGAATATACCAGAAATCCCGAAGGTGAGAAAAAGGGAGCTTGGGGAAGGTGGTGTCACAAAAATGGAGTTTCCGGTCTCTTGTGTCGGATTGGTAAGACTCTTTGACTCTTTTAGCTATGGCTTTCTTAACATCAATGTTGAACCATGAATTTAATAATTTTTTATCTAGTCTTTCCCTAATAGGTGTAAGGTAAATTTACTAATATAATATGTAGAATTAGATAGGTATATAAAATAATTGTCTAATTAGGCCTTAACTGTGTTTAATTGTTGCTGTTGTTTGTTTTATAAATGCATTAGATATAATTATTCATGTTAGATATAATATTCATAATTTAAATTAATGCAAAAAAAAATTAGTTTATTAAAACTTAATTATTTAATACTTCTTTTCATTTTCTTATTAAAATTGTTTTAATTATTTGAAAAATTAGTCTTGTTTATTTATTTGTAATTTTTAATAAATGTTTAAATTTTATTTATAATTATTTTTCTAAGTCAAAGTATGTGAGCGGTGTTAAAAGCACTAAACAATGATTGTCAAACTGTGTGGGAGCTTGCAGTTATGAAAGAAGTATTTATTTTGTATTTAATTCATGTTGTTTTATTTTCGCACTTATTCATTTATTCACAGCTCACATAACGTATTCTCTTTTATTTTCAGTTTTTTATTATCACCAAGTAACTAAATCTTAAGAAAATATAAAATAATTAGTTTTAAGTCAACTTACATATTTTCTCCACTTCCAAAAGGTTTTTTGCCGGTGTGAGGGTGCTGTGCTTTTGTAAATTTTACGACGCATTTTTAAAGTTTGGTGATAAGAAAGAGGGATTTAATCACAATGAAATTGGTTTTGTTTGCATTTAACTTTTTCTTTACTTCACTTTTTCTGTATGCCATTTTGCATTTACTTTTGTAAGATATAATTTTGATTTTGATTTCATTTTTACATGTTTTGTTTATGCAGCTCACTAGGCCACAGTAGAGCCTCAATAAAAAATACCCAAAAAAAAAAGAAAAAAGAGGGTAAACTTCGGCAAGCCGAAGTTCATATACCCTTGCAGCTACTGCAAAAATTAAATATTCTTAAAGATTATGGTTGACTTGCGTATATGTCTAAAAAAATTAATGCTACGATGATTTGCAGCTCAATTATTCGATAGTTCCTATGGCAGCTATATCGTTTTCCGATTTTAATAAAATTGAAAGCGTAATTCTGAACTGTAAAATTATTAAAATTTCAAAAAGAATTTAAGAAAAATACAATAGCCCTTAGATCTCACGCCATATTTTGTACTTCATAAGGAAAAAAAAAGTGACAAAGCTAGTCTTGACTTTAAACCACGAACCCCAAATTTTGTTTTTAGTCACGTGGAACTACTCAGCACGGCAAGGACTCGCCCCAACATTTGGTCCTTCGAGCCGGATTCTACCTCCTCATCGTTTTCCACCAGCTAAGTAATTCCAAGGTTTTCCATTTCTACATATATATTTTTTTTTCACACACCCACACACCGCACTCCAATTGGCCTCCATTGTATGTGAAAAAAATTATATAGTCGTTTTTTTCCCGATCCTAATTTTTCGAGCATAAATTTGTAAAACATAAATCATCTTCATTCTCACCTTCAAACACATACAAACTTTACATTTTCCCGTCTGCGCTGATAATTCCAAAATCATCCAATTTAATTTTTCCATGTGAATATTTTTGTTGTGCAGAAAGAAACAGGGGGCTTATGCACATACCAAATTTCACATCCACGTACACACATATTTAATTCCATACATATTCGAATATTCAAACATCAAAACAATTCGCATTTCGCTGCGCCAACAGTCAATTATCCAATTGGAACCCGCACTTGTCGGACGGGTGAGGCTCAGGGCGGCACCATCAAACGATCGCGGCATCCCGAAAAACATAACCCAATAATTATAAGGGGTTATATTGTTGTTTTTAGTAGTTTCATACTATATCATTCATATCTACATAGGTTTTTGTTTTTCATATTTACATATTATATCCAAAAGATATTAATCAAAATTAATGAACATGAGTGAGTTTACTAAACTCTGTAATGCTCAGCAGGACATCCATAACGCTACCGAGGCATTTGCCAACTTGGACGACAAGGAAGAGAAACTGATTGCGTTGTTATGACGGGTTTGCAATGGAGACCGCCACAGTTCCTAAAAAGGGCAAGGATCCCCGTATATGTGGGACTTATTTCCTGCCAGAGATCCAGCAGTAATGCATTGTGGTACTGCGAGCTTGCAGCTTGCGCTTTAGTTTTCAGTCATTTTTATACAAAACAGATTTTATATTCAAAAGACATCAAAAATTGCGCCAACCTTGCATATAGAAAACAGCTGTTGTAGTGGTGGCACAAACAAAATATCGTTCAACATCGGTATTTTCCGGTATTTTTTTTTAAATGTTCGGGGCGAATGGTTTTTAATCGCATTTAAAAATCGCATTTATTTTAAATGCGGCATTTAGCCTTATGGGATTCCCTGTGTAAATAAATGCGCATTAGGCTAAATGCGTTTCAATGCGCCAATGGAATCAGGCTATTAGTCAATTCGAAGCCAGAGTCAACACACCAGCAGACCAACTTCCCTCCGTTCACACAAATAAGGTCCGACTTGAGCAAATACGGGCTCTCTGGGACAAGGTGGAGAAAGAGAGTTCGAGACGTGCTCTTTGGTCTCTGTATTAATGTGTATAGACACGATTACAGTCATGCAATCTAAGTAACAGTAATCAGTTACTCGGTCTTGGAACGATGCGCTGCAACATTAAACGAAACGATTGAAAGCGCTAGCGTCCAACAGCTTATTCAGCCTGCCACACCGGCGCCTCGTCTTAGTGGGTGTCGCGTTCACCCAATAGACTGCGAAATTTTCAGTGGCGACTATGTTCACTGGCCGACATCCCGAGACCTTTTTTTCGCCATCTATGTCCAGAATCCAAAGCTTTCGGACGTCGAAAAGCTGTTCCACCTCAACTCGAAAACGAGTGGTGAAGCAAAGTTTATCTCCTTTAACAAACGAAGGGTTTGAATCAGCCTGGAGGAACCTGCAGAATCGTTTTGAAAGCAAGCGATTGCTCGACAACAGCCAGCTCACACCCTTGAGGCAATTGAAGAATTCAAACCTACGGTGGCGGCTCAATCCAGAGGCCCACGAGCTGAAAGCGGGCCGCGGATCATCCACATTTGAAAATAGGGTCACAGTAAATCCACAATCGCGTAGATTTTGTCCAAGGGAAAACCATACTATCCGTCTGTGTCCCAAGTTCCAAAATATGCCCGTCGCAGATCGGAAACTCTGTTTGAACTGTTTTGCAATAACCCACATGTTGAGAGACTGCACAAGTACTCACAACTGATACACTTGCAAAGGTCGCCATAACACTCTCCTGCATCGTGGCGGCGCCCCACAACTCCAGTCAGAACCCATATTTGACCTCCAACCACCATTACAGTCAGCATCCATACCTGACCTCCAGCATACCTGACCGCCGTGAACTCGCAAGGGGTCCAACCTTTATATCGGAACGGTTATTCAACCTAATTAAGATCCCCTACAAATCCATCCAAGCTCAAGTTGCGGGAGTAAACCAAATTGTTGCTGCTCAGCCTCGCAAGCGCTGTCAGTTCAACATAGGCTCCCAACATAGGCGACATATACAAATTGAAGCCTCCGCATATGTATTACCTCATTTAGGCGAAATCTCCCATCCTATACGATACCGAAGGTTCGTTTAGGGACCTTCACAACCTCCAACTAGCAGATCCGAATTTCTACCAGAGTTTGCAGATTGACGTGCTCATAGGCGCCGATCTACTTCCATCGATTATTCTAGGCGGCTTCCAGTCAAACGTTTGCGGAACACTTCTTGGCCAAGAGACCATAATCGGGTGCATTCTTTGCGGCCCAATCGCGAAGAATCGCACTAACAGAATAGCTTCCTTCTCGACACAAATGTCTGTCACTGAGTCTAAGCTAGACACCATCCTCACCAAATTTTGGGAGGTGGAGGATGTTCCAGTGAAGCTGGTTGAGGAATACAGCTCGCTGTGTGAGAACAACTTCCAGCAGACCACTAAAAGGGGTGAGAAAGGGAGGTATGTGGTTTCCAGCAGATCACTAAAAGGGATGGGAAAGGAAGGTATGTGGTTTCCTTGCCCTTTAAGGAGCCTAGCAATATAAACCTGGGACATTCAAGGCCTATAGCCTTGGCGCAATTCCTAAGAAACGAGGCCGGCTAAACAAAAACGCCCCCATAAAAGTAGTATTTAGGAGTACTTAGATTTAGGTCATATGCAACTAGTCTCTCCAAACGACGACTCCAACAACTTTTATTTGCCTCACCACGGGGTTTTCAAACCAGACAGCACCACGACAAAGGTTCGCGTCGTGTTTAACGCCTTCAATCCATCGTCAAACGGATACAGTCTTAATGATATCCTTCATACAGGTCCCCCGCCGACATCACCAAGATGTACCGGCCAATTCTCGGCCATTCTGATCATACACGCTTCCAAAGAATCCTGTTCCGCGATAAGGAAGGGAAGCTCTGCGACTATGAGCTTAACACTGTGACTTTTCGCGTTAATTGTGCGCCCTTTCCGACCATTCGAGTGCTTCAACAGCTAGCTCACGATGTACTTGACCAATATCTTTTAGCAAGTGACACAATTTCCAGATTCATGTATGTCGAGGATGTTCTAGCTGGCAACCAGACGCAGTTCTAGCCATCAAAGAACTCCGTTTGGCCTTTCGTCATTCGGGCCAACATTTTCATGCAAGAAAATTGGCTGCGGGAATTAAGCTGGGACCAGCCTCTCCCGACTGATCTCGTCACAAGTTGGCATGATTTTCTTAAATGGTATCCAGCCCTGAAGGAGATTCGCATTCCCAGATGGGTGCGATTTCATCCAGCAGCGAAACTGCAGTACCACGGGTTTTGATGTGCATCGCAGAGCGCCTGCCATTTTTGTTCGTGTCGAAGCGACTGACTGCTTTCATTCAAGACCCGAGATGCTCCAGTAAAGTCCATTTCCATACCGCGCTTCTCTCTAAACTAGCTGCAGCAGTTCTCTCCGAAATGCCTCCTACTCACTACAACACATTTTATTGGACGGACTCAACGATAGTGCTTGCATAGTTAAGCAAGCCAGCATGCACCTGGACTACATTCGTTGCCAACAGAGTTGCGAGAGTTGATCAACTCACCAATAGAGACCTTTGGTGGCGCTTTCCTGAGTGGTTGCTTCACAACCAGGAGCAATGGCCACTCAATTCGTCGGTCCAGCTCGAAACCGAGCTCCAACAACGCCCAATAAAGTGTAACATCGCTATAGCGCCTCCGGCAACTGACATTTTAGAGAGAGGTTTTCAACGTTTGAGAGGGCGTTAGTGTTCTCGCTTACGTGATCGCTTACGCTTTGCAATAAGGTGTCGCAAGCAACATGTCGACGTGAAGGCAGAACTCTCTGCAGCAGAGTGGTCTGACGTCCAGGAGCGGCTAATTGTGCTCACTCAGCGAAGTAAATTTGCAACAGATAGCAAGGCCTTGAGCAACAAGCGACGAATTCCAGTCTCAATCAGCATCTCCAATTTAAACCCCTTTCACGACAGTCACGGTGTCTTAAGAGCAAGCGGACGTTTACGAGCGTCTAAGATGCTAAGTTATGATAAGAAACATCCAATCATGTATTTTTGCAAAACTTCTTGTCCTTTTTACCCATCGCATATCCTTGCATGGGGGTAATCAGTTGGTGATTCGACTGATTGGTTCCAAGTATTGGATTCCTAAGCTTCGGAATCTTGTAAAGGAAGAAGAAGAAGCTGCAGACTCAGCTGATGGGAGATTTGCCCTCTGCGAGATCCACATTTTTCAGGCCATTGACTCACGCGGCCATTGATTTCGCGGAACCATTTGACATTAAAAGCTAGGGCGGTCGAGGTTGCAAGGTAACAAAGGGGTATGATGGCTACGTCAGACTTAACCACTGAGAAGTTTATAGAAGCCTTCTGCGCTTCTCCTCCCGACGTGGATGTGCACACCACATACACTCTGACAACGGCAAATCCTTATCCAAGGATTTCATTGAAGCCACGAGTGCATTGATCCTTTCCAAGTTTTGTAACGAACTGATTTTCTTTGTTTCTCCGCTCGCTACGAATGTCGTGCGGCTAGCTCAGAAGATGTAAGTATTCGTCCCACCAAATTTATATAAACGTGACCGCCCTATTGATCAGTGAAAACGCACAGAAAAATTGGGAATATACAATGATCTTTTATTCGTCGACTTGACCCTCGGCCGGGGTTTTGTATTGACAATTGGAAATATTCTCCGCCGTCGGCTCCTTCCCACGTTGAAACGTCTCGCTGGGTTGTGATCGCTACGAAGTGGTGTCTCCCTCGCCAGTTTCGCTCGCTATGCCTTCTTCTTAGGGATGCGTCACCGTTCCCAGACTAGGGTGAACAAGCACTGTGCTCTCCAGGCGTACGCCTTTCGCAGCCGCAGCCTCCTGTCCCTTGCTCTGTCCCGGCCGGTCGCACCTACCAACGCAGTCCCTGGGTCAACGTCAAACGCGACAGAAGTTGCGACAAAGCGCCTGGACCTAGCCGTGTGATGCCGTAAGGACCTCAGCTACCTGTGTCTCAATTCGGAGACTTTAGCTCTAAGTCCCAAACGTCTCGACGTAGCGATCTTGTTTCCTTGATGACTCCACACGGCTTTACTTGGTTCTTCACGTTGTTTCACTGGTTCTGGGCACCACTCACTCTCGCCGCACTACCGTTACTACGGGCAAATTCGCCGCGTTACTGGTAACTGATAGGCCACTGCTTGCATGCGCTTACTCTGCTTTCTAACTTGTGGGGAGTTATTCAACTCCTCACAATTTAGTCTCCAAAATGTGGTCTGGCACTTCAACCCTCCCGGCGCACTTCATATGGGAGGCAGGTGTCAAAAGCTTCAAGACACACTTCCACAAGCAGACGGCTGTCGGGAAATACACATTTGAGGAACTAACTAATTTCCTAGCAAAAATTGAGGCCTGTTTAAACTCGAGGCCTATTTCCCTAATGTCCGAAGACCCTACTGACCTTGTAGCTCTCAGCTCCGGGCACGTCTTAGTGGGTGGGCCGCTCCTCTCCGTGAACGAGCCCGAGATTAAAGAGCCCCCATTTCCATTATATACCGGTGGCAGCGGCTAAAGGCCCTACATCAGCAGTTTTGCTTTTGATGGAAGGAAGAGTATCTGAAGGAGCCCCACAAAAGAACTAAATGGCAATTCCCAATGCGAGGCATTCAGACGGGGTATATGGTGGTGATCAAGGAAGAAAACCTACCACAAACGAATGGCGTCTTGGGCGGATCCAGCACCCAGGCGCAGATAGCTTGAAACGAGTGGCAGATGTCCTCAACACACGTGGCGTCATCCGACGACCAATCGCGAAGATGATCCGCCTCCCGATGGAGGCCACTGATTCCAAGTGTTTCCGCCTTCCAGAATTACCCACTGTAAGACGTTCTTACTAGTCCTAAGTTCATGTCATCCTCTGGTGTCTGTCCTCATACATGTCACAGTCATCCGTATCATTCATAACGCATTACTTTTGTTTTTATCTACTCCCACACACAGAGAGTTTATGATGGCGCCAACCAGCAACCAACACGCTTACAGGTGCCGCGATTTCACGCGTTAAGAAAATGCCAACGGTTTCTCCATCTTTCGGCCCTAAAGGGACTCCGCGTTGTCCTAATTAACCGGTATTGCGCAAACTGCCTTGCTCACGAGCATTAATTTCTTTCGGAGACTAGAACAGGGTCGGCGGAATATGTTTTTATAAACCAAATTTGTAAAGCAAAATTGTTCTTAAAATACCAAAGAACAATGTAAAAATATCATCTGCGCTTTTACTTATCGCAAAGTATTGTAAATCATTTAATTTCTGTGCTTGCGGAATTGAATCCGCCAGCCAATTGCTTGGCGGAAAGTTTCAGTGAGTTTTTTTTTGAAGTTAACAGAGACTAAACAGAGGGAACTTAGATTCCGTTTGAATCTTTCGGAAGTGAAAACTGGAACTGGTCTAGGAAATTATAAATAGAAGCTAACTGCCTAATACATAAGAGAGATTTTATGTTTACCTCGCTTTTTGATGGTTTAACAAGTTCTTACACAACTCATGATTGTTTAGCTTTTTCAATATTTAATTCAGCTGCTTTTTATATCCGACAGTTGCCAACACTGCACTGCATACAGTTAACAGTCCTGTAAGCGCTATGCCTACTGGGATGTTGTTCAAATTTAACGGACGAAAACAAACTAAAACGCCTAACTTTAAATACCACAAGAAATCTAATTTCCAATGAATTTCAGGCATGATTAGCTTGTCCGATTAAGTCGGATACCAACATTAAATTAGAACCTATAACAATTTTTAACGGACTTTTTCGAGTGTTATATGTAGGAGTTTTACAATCGTTAAACAGCCTTAAATTTTCAAAAAGTTTGTGTTTGTCGAGCTCTTGCAGACAAATGACTTGTCCAATCCAATACAACAGTATGACAATGTTAAGGATTGATCTATTGGAAGTTTTCTTGCACCAGGATCGGTTTGCCACAACTCGAGATATAAAATAAAACTTGAAACGACAGCTGAAAATTTTTTTAATTTAAAAAATCTTTAAAAAAATCTAAAGAAATCATTTTTTGTGATATACACTTAGTTTAGAAGTCGTACGATACCAGAAATTTTTCGAAGGCGGATTTTTTTTTTTAAATTTTGTAATCTCGTGTTATCTGTGGAAACAGGGCTATAGAATCATTAGCTTTTATTCTTGGGCTTTGTTTTTGTCGACTAGTGTTAATAATCATGGTAGAAAATAATATCTAAAAAAATAATTATGTGAAACGAAACTTAAAAATATATTTGTAAAAATGAATGATGACAGTGACATTAAGGGACCGCATTGGCATACAGAATGTGTGATGGTAAACAAACAGCGCTCGAGCCAGCTTTTAAGGGAACTTATAGGCAGCGAAATAAATGCCAAGCGAAAAGGCCAGCCTAGCCAGGCCCTTTGGACTGGGCCAACGTAACGTTTTACTACAATACCCTGGCTAGACGCCGGCAATCATGAAAAACTGTCGCGTATCAATCCTGGGCGGACTCGAGCTGTATTATTTTTATTCTTAACATAGTTTTCAAAGTTGCCGCCATAACAAACATGATTTTAAATTAGACAATTTTATTCGCAGTAAAAATAAAAAAATATAACATTGCAAGTTTTACATTAAAACGTTTTTTAATTTGCTTAAAGTTTACATTTGTATTAATTTTAAAATCCTTAATCGAGTTAATCTAATCAAATTAATATTATTAATTTATTCGATAAGAGGATTTTAAATGTTTTTCTGCGTCACATTAACTAGGGCACAGCAATTGAAAGTCAAACTGTCAGTCAGAATCATTAATAGCTTTTTTTCTTTTCTTTGCCACTTGTGCCATTTTAGGTTTCGACCAATCCTCCTTAGAAATGTGTCATTTATTTAAATCGTATAGAATATCAAAATATGTTACCAACCTCACTAAAGTTTTCATCTGAAGAATATATTGTTTTCATCATTTCAGAATTCTTCTTATTGGTGGTGCTATGATTGTTGGCATCCTTTTTTCCAACAGGCTGCTTACGCCCACGGCCACTTCCACCGCGTCGCCCAACTGCTGTTGTATCGTCTTCCGCTGCAAGTGCAAACAGATCGCTAAATTGTTTCTGCAGATATTGTGTTAGCTCAATTTTAAAAATAACCTGTTATTATGTTTTTTTGTACCTTTGTGACCTCATTACTGTGAGAGTGCGCGGATTGCAGTGCCCGCTGCATCATATCATGAACGTAAAGGCCAGTACCTGTACCATGCCTGCAACTTCTTCTATAATGCTCTAGATGGTATAATACCTATTGCAAAGTTTGGTACAATTTATTAATTTATTGCTTGAAATAATTCATTAAAACGCACTTGATCAGCAGAAGGAGTACTACTCGCGACGAAATTCCCCTTTGATGGTCGTTTTCTTTAGTTAGGAGATGAACTCGGATATTTTGATGTAAGTAGTGATGCAATAATTTCAGACAGCTTTTCTTCATACCGTTGGCACCAGAACCTGTTTATAAAACAAATCAAAAAAGTAAATGTTTATTTAACTTTATATTTTAGCCCCACCTTTTTAAACAAAAACCTTAGAAATACGTATGTACCTTTAAGCTCATCTTTAAAATTAGTTCGTTTTTTATTCTGAAAATCTAAAACTTTGCCTTTTCTTTATTTTTTACATTGCATTTTAATGGTATAAAAAACGTTTAACTATTTTGAGCTTACTGAAATATGAAATGGGAATATTATCACGAAAAAGAAACTTTTTGTATAATATAAGTTATAATGCCTTACTTTGAGTGTTTTTTTGTTAATGTTAACTTTTTTAATTAAAAATTCTTACCAGCTTTTACAAAGCACGGACCAAACTTTTTGACGATAATCACCAATCTTGATCAAAATTACTTTTGCTAAGAGTATAGAAACTTCAGAAACATAGACTTGCTCACATAGTGATTTTAACTTCTGCGACTGCAACTTTTTGTACAGAGGTACACACTCTGCAAGACATTTTGCACCGTGAAGTGAATTTTTCTTTAATACAAATCCTTGATCTAAAAATTCAGAAACCCAAAAAACAATAAAACGACGTAGTAAATTTTAAAGGATGCACAAATTGTACATTTTAGGCAATAGACATACAATTTTAGAAAAACAGTCCAGTCACTAAAATCACTAAAGATATTACAATATCACTATCGACGTCTGCATAGGAGATGGTCAGATCTGCTGTGATGGTCCGATCGTAACGAGTAATTCACCAATCGAAAGGTACTGCTAAAAGAATAGGGATTGCATACCAAGACTTTAAGAAAAATTATTGGTTCTGGAGAATGGGCGGTGAATGTGAAATACTAAAAAAAAAGTGGAGTTCTTGAGCGCGTAGTGATAAAATATTCTACTTTTTTAGCACAGTTTAAATTTTATTGAATATGTGTCGAATGACACCCGATTTGGATCCGATGCTCCGTTCAAAAGTTATTCAAAATAAAACTTTTATTGGTATATCTCAAAATAAAAATGTTGTCGTGCTCGTTTGTCAGCTTCAAAAAATTTTAAGGACTTGTTTTAGAATTCTGGAATATTTTTTTTTTGTGTTGGGCAGGCCTTTATACAAAAATAAGTGTTATTTACCGGAAAATCGATAAAAATAGCCAAACTTTTTTTAAAAATTGAATTTAAAACTATTCCTAGTTTAAGCAAACCAATATGAAATTCGATACCTTGCAATAAGTGAGCAAGATGCAAGAAAATTTAATGTTTTATTGGGAGCCAGACAACTTTCTACTTCATTTTTATATTATTACAAATGGTGTTATAATTTCAATCAGAAGGAAACATTCCCGACCTTTTCACCATCACTAGGAAAGTCGATCTAGCCATATACGTCCTTTTGTCCTTTCGTTCCTACGGTTACTATCCTATCAGCTTAAAAGCTAATAGCAGTAGTTAAATCGAGCCGGATCGGACGACTGTATCGAACAGCTCCCGTGAAAACAATCGGACAAAAATATAAAAAATTTTTAACTTCGCTTTTTTTGAATTGATTTGAATATACTTCGATACAAAATAACGGTTTACTGTTTTATTTTAATTTTATTAAAACCGGACAATATCATATAGCTGCTTTTTAAACATAAAATCATAAAAATCGTATTATTGTTGTTTAAAAATATATATATAATTTTTGGAATATCTGCAACGGTATATAAACGTTGCTTTTAGCTTTAAAGTCTTGCCAAACGTAGTTTGTTAAAATAAAATTAGTACTAAAGTATAACTAAACTTTTTTTTTTAAATCATCGAAATAATATTGACGCACTTTGACTATATTTTACCTATTACCTATTTTACCTATTAACGAAGTAAAAAAGTCGTGACGGTCACACCTTCAACATACAAAATATCTGATATTAAATTTTGTGACGAATGAATAAGCATTCGACACTTTTTAAATGTTTCCATTCAGCTCGCTGTGGTAAAAATGCCTGTTTAGGAAAAATACATTAATAAAGCGGTCCGAATGAGAACGTTTAAAAAGTATATTTTTTTAGTTTACAATGGTAGATAGAAACATGAGTAAACGTATAGGGGGTCTGTTTCCCAAACATACCGGCCCGTCTGAACAGTTGTTCAGCAAAGGGGTAAGACAGCAATTTTGGTGATCGGACGTTTAAAAATTCATCAAGTGGTTTTTACTGAAACAACCCGAACCTTGCCATCTTGGCCTGTGGATTAATTTCGATGGAGGTAAATTAGTTTCCTATAGTACTACCAAAGTTCTACATTCAAGTTCATGGTCTTGTAACGAACTGATTTTCTTTATTATCTGCTCGCTACGAATGTCGTGCGGCTAGCTCAGAAGATGTAAGTGTTCGTCCCACCAAATTTATATATACGTGACCGCCCTTTGACCAGTGAAAACACACAGAAAGATTGGGAGTATGCAGTGATCTTTTATTCGCCGACTTGACCCTCGACCGGGGTGGTGTACTGGTTATGTAGAATCACGTCCTGCCGTCGTCTCCTTCCCACGTTGAACGCCTCTCTGGATCGTGCCGGCTGCGAAGTGGTGTCTTCCTCGCCGGTTTTGCTTGCGATGTCTTCTGCCACCCTTGGCTCGGCGGGTCTACAGGGACTAGGGATGCGTCACCGTTCCCAGACTAGGGTGAACAGGCACTGTGCTCTCAAGGCGTACGCCTTTCGCAGCCGCAGCCTCCTGTCCCTTGCTCTGTCCCGGCCGGTCGCACCGGACGTCGGCTCAGTTTCTACCTGACGGTTCAGGCGTACGCCGGAAGCCGCCAACGCAGTCCCTGGGTCAAACGCCAGGTTCTAGACGAACGCTTCCACCCTACCCTCTCTGCCGCAGGCTTAAGAATTCGACGTGTGGGCTGCTCGCTCGACGCTCGTTTTCGTCGTCCTGGGTCCTTGTTGTCCTTGTCCGCCTCCAGCTATCTCGACCAGCTCCGCTCCTTGTTGGCGACTCGGTAAGCTGCCGTTCTGGGACTCTAGCGGTGGACCGCTGTGCTCTCAACGCATACGCCTTTCGAGACACCAGCTGAACAAGCGCGCGTCCTTCCGGGCTAGTCGCACCAGGACCTTGTACAGTTCCTGCAGGACGATCAGGCATACGCCGGAGTTCGCCAATGCAGTCCTTGTAGGCAGGTAGCTAGTTCTGGACACTTTGCTTCTGAGCCCACGGTTCTTCGTCGAAGGACTCTATTTGTTCACTTTGTCGGACACGCCGGGTGGGATGCCAAGCTCAAATCGCGACAGAAGTTGTAACAAAGCGCCTGGACTTAGCCGTGTGATGCCGTAAGGACCTCAGCTACCTGTGTCTCAATTCGGAGACTTTAGCTCTAAGTCCCGAACGTCTCGACGTAGCGATCTTGTTTCCTTGATGACTCCGCACGGCTTTGTTTGCTCCTTCACAACGTTTCACTGGTTACTTGTTCACTTGGTGACTGTTACTTGTTGACTTGATAGAAATCGACTGATCCAGCTTCCTGCGCTCGGCCGGTTTATATAGGCCTCCATTCACCGCTAGTTATCGGCGTCTCCTTGCCTCCTGGTCCAAAGTCCACGGTTTTACCGTTCGACCTTTCGTCCTCTGTGCCCGGCACTAATATCAGGGTCCAAAGTCCGGTGCCGTCCCGTTACTTCCTTCTGCCCACGGCCCTTCGCCGCTCTTTTGTATTGCTGTCCCTCTCGGACTCTCCTTGGCTTTGCCTGGTGCTCAGTTCACCACTCTCTCTCTCCGCCCTACCGTTACTACGGGCGAATTCGCCGCGTAACTGGTAACTGGTAGGCCACTGCTTGCATGCGCTCACTCTGCTTGCTTCTTAACTTGTGGGGAGTTATTCAACTCCTCACATTCTCCCCTTACTTCGGGAATGAAAAAGAGACTCGCTGTTCTCTCTGCCTTGGTACACTCCACATTCTGACATTCTTCCCTCGACGTGTCTTCTCGTACTTGTCCTCGTTCGCCTGTAGTCTTCTAGTCGACTTGCTCCTCCCGACGGTTCCCACGACGCTCACAGCTCCTTCTTGAGTTCCACAGCGCCGATCCTCCTTCCAGATTTTGAACTTCCCGCCCCAGACGTTTCCCCCGTAGACTTTAAATTCCCGCCCAGACGTTTTCCCCGTAGACTTTTGAATTTCCGCCCAGACGTTTCCCCGATGATTTTTGAATTCCCGATATGTCTTCTCCGTCGGATGGCCACTCTACATCGTGCCGATCGGTCTCCAGTCGTTATCGGTGCTATCGATAGTCTCTCGTGTGACTCTCTGTTGTATGGTCACTCTCCGCCAAATCGATCGGTCTCCAGTTGCTATCGGTTCCGTGACCCAACGTGGTGTTGCCACTTAATATATCGATGTTCCACGGTGTGACTCCCTGTGCCGATATTTCCAGTATTTTGTGCCCACCGATCGACACTATCGTCTAGTGCCGATCGGTCATAAATCGACGCGCTCCCATCCCTTTGGGCAGATGAGGACATTTTCTCCGGGTAAGTTTTCTAATTTCTCCTTTTCTCCTTTCTCTCTGTTCTTTTCTCCTTTTTTTAGCGCTCGGGACCTGACGAAGAGGGTGATGCGCCTTCTCCTGCACCCCCTCCCCCTCCCGGTTGGCCCACGCAACTTCTCGTAAGTGAGCCGTTTGTTTCAACAACCCGATCTGACCCTTCTCTCTTCGTTTCAGCATTCCCTTTGCCTGAAGACAAAACTGCCCAACATTTGGACGACACGTGCTTCGCCTCACCCCCCCCTTTTTCGGTTGGACCCCTCATCACGTTTCATATTTTTACTGTGTAAGTACACCGCATTTTTTTTTTTTGCTTTAACTCCTACTGACTTCACCCTTTTTTTTTCAGATGCATCACATATTTTTTTGTTATATGGACAATATACATCCACCTTTTTTTTTTTGTGTTTTCATTTGTGTGGCTGCGTGTGTGTTTTTTTTTTTTTTTTTTTTTTCCCTGTACCAGTGCAAATTTTGAGTTTTATGTTTCCTTTTTTTTTTTATTTGTTACTGAGTAAATACCCTGATCCCCAACGGTCCGACCCGCACCCGGAACGTGCGGCCGCCCTGCTGCACCAGGACGCACCTCTTTCCTCCTCGCCTTCGTGCTGCTACGACCGCTGGGGCCTCGGGGATTCCCTCCGGCCAGTCTACCTCGACGACTTCCCTCCAGCGCCTCGGGTCCGGCGCTGAGGACTGCCGCATGAACGCGGGCCTCGTCTCCACCACCGGCGCGGAATACTGCCGCTTCAGGATTGGCCTCGGGGGCGCCACCGGGTCCGGCCACACCCACGGCCCTTTTTCCACCACATCCTCGGCGGGAAGACCTTCCTGCTCAACCCTTCCTTGCTGAGCGGCGACTACCTCCGGCGAAGCCAGCGGAGATGGGGTTGGGGTCGGCGTCAGCGTCGGCGCCACGACTCCGGCGGGGCCCCCTGGGACTGCGGTCCTCCACAACCGTGGATCCCGACAGCTACCCCGGGGTTCCTCCCACACTTGGGCTCCTTCCTCCTCCGTCGCTACAGTGGCCCCGTCCGGCCACGTCCAGGTGACGGTGTGCTGCCTCCACACGCGTCCTTCCGCCTCAAAGGAGCCGATCGCCTGGCTGACGTGGGCCACCGGGATGTCCATCCGGGCGCAACCCGGAGGTCCCTCCTGCTGCCTCTGCTCCTCCTGCTGCCGCCGCTCCTCCTGCTGTCGCCGCTCCTCCTGCTGCCGCTGCTCCTCCTGCTGCCGCCGCTCCTCCTGCTGCCGCTGCTCCTCCTGCTGCCGCCGCTCCTCTTGCTCCTCCTCCGATGCTGCCTCTGCCCACTCGGGGCAATACCTCGGGGTAGGTGGGCGTGCCGGGATCCATGGGGGCGGGGACGGGGTTTGGTTCTCCTCCTCCGCTGGGTCCGCTGCCCGTTCCCTTGGCTCCGCGACGTACCTCGGGGTCAGGGGAATCTCGGGTGCCCCCTCCGCCTGGGGTGGCACTTCCTTGAGGAGGACTGGGTCGCCCCATATCCGGCGCTCCTCCTCCTCGGCAGCTCTCAGCGCCGCATCCCACTCTGCCCGCGCGTCCTGCTCCTTGCGCTGGATGGCTTCCTTGCGCGCAGCCTCTCGCTGCCTCCGCTCATGCTGGCGGCGGTACTCCGCTATTATGGCCTCCGTTCGGCGGGCCTCGGCTGCATGGTCATCGTCGGCAGAGTCCTGGTGGACCCTGCCCTCCGAGCCATGGGGAATTTTCCCCTCGGGCCCCGCGGCCTTCCGCAGCCGCCACCTCCTGGCCTCCATCGCCGGATCGTCCACCATCACCACGTCACTATCGGAACTGACGGTGGGCTCCGGCGATGACGCCTCCGACCGTCGTCGGGTCCTTGGCATCCGTCTCGGGGTTCGGGGGGGCCGGACGACAGGCCTGTCCTCCGACCGTCCTTGCCCCGGTCCGGATCCTGCCAAGTCCTCGGCAGCCATCCTCCTGCGGGCCTCAGCTCTCGTCACGCGTGCGCTCATATTGACTCTCCTTTTCGAATTGGCCCCTCTTGCTGGCGGCTCTCCTGACGATGACTCGGTTCTTGGTCATTCCTTTTGACCCTCCCGTTATTTCCCTCGGGCATCCCTTCTTTGGCTGTTCTCTTGCTCTTGCTTGCGATCCCGTTGCTTCTCTCATGTCGCCCTTCCTCGTGTGAGTTCGTCGCCGCTTGGGTTTTACGGTTCAGCTTTGCTGTGCCGTCTCTCCCTCTACTTCGGTCGACGCTGCCTTTAGTCTTGTTTCTGCCGTATAGACTCTAACGACGCTACGGTATGAGCTCCTGTGCACCCGTACTAATCGTGCTGTTTCCCTCCCTCGATCAGTAGTAGTTTCAGTTTGTGTGCCGTATAGACTCTAACGACGCTACGGTCACCAACATGTGCATCACCTTATTCCATGCGGCGTCCTACTGATGACTCTGGCTTTATGCCCGACGCAGAATCAGTTTGCCTCGTGGTCTGGGTCACTGTACCTCCTTGTTTCCTGCGTTCTATATAGACTCCGGCCCATGCCCGACGCTATAGTCCGCACTACTTGTTGTTGTTTGCTTCTTGTGTTGTCATGCGTTCTATATAGACTCTGGCCCATGCCCGACGCTATAGTCCGCACCTTTTGTTGTTGTTGGCTTCTTGTGAGTCATGCGTTCTATACAGACTCTGGTATTTGCCCGACGCTATAGTCCGCATCCTTTTGTCCTCGTATGCTCGTGTTATCCCGCGTTCTATATAGACTCTGGCCTATGCCCGACGCTATAGTCCGCATCCTTTTGTCCTCGTATGCTCGTGTTACCCCGCGTTCTATATAGACTCTGGCCTATGCCCGACGCTATAGTCCGCGCTACTTGTTGCTGTTTGTGTTGCCACGCGTTCTATATAGACTCTGGCTTATGCCCGACGATATAGTCTGTACATTTGTCGTTGCATGCTCGTGTTATCCTGCGGTCTATATAGACTCTGGCTTATGCCCGACGCTATAGTCCGCACCACCTGATGTTGTTGCCTGCTTGTGTTGTCCTTGCTTGTCTGTACCGAGTTCTTGTGTTTGTTGTTTAAGCTCACTGACGTGGACTGTTCGTTCTTTTTGCGTATCCTTGTGGCGGAGTTTACAAATGACTGGTGAGACGAAGTCTATTACCGTGTACGGTCCGTCGTATCTCGGCGCTAGCTTCGCCGCGAAACCCTCGGCTGCCTTTGACAGATGGTGCTCCTTCGCCCAGACTGTGTCCCCTATCGTTGGATTCCATTGCCTCCTTCGTAGATTGTAATGCCTGGCTTGGTCCTGAGCAGCCTTCTCCATGTTCCGGCGCACAATTTCGAAGATCTCCTTCATCTTATTGGCCTTATCATCAGGCGTTTCCGTCTGCTTTCCCGTGCCGATGGTTTCCCTGTCGTATAGGGCGTTGGGCAGTCGAGGCTCTCGAGCCTGCGTGAGGAAACACGGGGAGTACCCTGTTGACTCCGACGTACTTGAATTTACCGCTAGCATAATCTCCGGCCACTTCTCGTCCCAATTCCTCTGGTTCTGTCCCGCAAACTGCGCTATCATGGTTTTAACTGTCCGGTTTGCTCTTTCCGTCGGATTCTCCTGCGGTGTGTATGGTGCCGTGAATTGTTGCTTGATGCCCATTTCGCTGAGGAATTTTTTGAATGCACGGCTGGCAAACTGAACTCCATTGTCCGTTATTACTACCTTGGGGATACCGAACCTAGCGATGACTCTTTCTCGGAACGCCTTTTGAAGTGATTCTGCCGTTGCTGCTCGCAGTGGCACCAATTCTGTCCACTTTGAGAACCTATCTATCAGAACTAGCAGCATCTGGTTGCCATGCTTCGACCTGGGCAATGGTCCGACAAAGTCTGCACATACCGTTGCCCATGGTTCTTCTGGTATTTGCGTCAGCATTTTCCCGGCTGCCTGCATCTGGTTGGGCTTGTACCTGAGGCATGTCTCGCATTTCCGCACGTGTGCTCGGGCGTCCCTATGCATTCCTGGCCAGTAATATCGAGCCGCCAGCCTTGCGATCGTTTTCCGACTTCCCACGTGTCCAGCAGCTGGTGAGTCGTGATTCTCCTTCAGGACTGTTTCCCTCAGCCCCCGTGGGACACAGAGCTTCCATGCTGCCACGTCTTCGCTTCCTGCTCTGTGCGGGATATGCCTGTACAATGCGCCTCCCTCCATGATGTAGTCCGGAAACTTCTGTGGCTGTTTGTTAATCTTCTCACACATATCCTTGATCCAACTGCATGTTCCCTGCGCGTCCTCCGGAGTTTCTTTAGTTAGCCTAAAGGCTTCTGGTAGAGGCTGTCTTGACAGTGCATCAGCGACCACGTTAAGCTGCCCCTTCCTGTATGATATTTCAAAATCATACTGCTGCAGCTCCAGGGCCCACCTCGCTATTCTTCCTGAGGGACTTTCGATGCTGTTTAACCATTTAAGCGCCATATGGTCCGTCACCACCTTGAAGTGGTATCCTTCCAAGTATGGTTTGAGCTTCCGGATTGCCCACACGATTGCCAGGCATTCCTTTTCGCTGGTTGAGTAGTTCTTTTCCGCGCCATTCAGGGTCCGGCTTGAATATGAAATGACCTTTTCGCCGCTTTCCGTTTCCTGCGTCAGGACTGCCCCTATACCATAATCGCTTGCGTCCGTCTGCAGTACGAATGGTTTATCGAAATCCGGGCATGCCAGCACAGGATCGGCCACTAGCCTTGCCTTCACCTCCTCGAATGCCTGCTGGTGCTCTGGGGTCCATGTCCACTTCGTGCCTTTCCGCAATAGATCGTTTAGTGGTTTTACTATTCGCGCAAAGTCGGGCACGAATCGCCTGTACCACGATGCTACGCCCAAGTATTGGCGCAACTCCCGGATGGTCGTGGGTGGTTCCAGCTCGGCTATGGCTGCTACTTTTTCGGGATCGGTGCCGATTCCTTGGTCCGTAACGCGGTGTCCCAGGTAAAGCAGTTCGCTTTTGAAGAAATTACATTTTTCGGGATTTATCCTCAGGTTGGCCTGTTTAAGGCGTCGGAACACTTCCCTCAGGTTCCTTCTGTGTTCTTCCAGTGTCCGTCCGATCACGATGATGTCGTCTTGGTATGCAAACGCGTGTGGTGACATCTCCGGTCCAATAACCTGATCCAGTGCTCTCTGGAAAGTCGCCGAGGCGGAGTGTAACCCAAATGGCATTACTTTCCACTGGAAAAGCCCCTTTCCTGGCACTGTGAACGCCGTGAATTGCCTGCTATTTTCTTCCAGAGGAATTTGCCAGTATCCGTCTTTCAAATCCAGACTGCTTATGTATCTTGCCTCCCTCAATTGGTCCAATATGTAATTTATCCTTGGCATCGGATAAGCATCTTTGATGGATTTGGCATTGATCTGTCTAAAGTCGACACAAAGCCTCCACTGACCTGTCTTTTTCTTCACCATGACTATCGGGGAGCTGTACGGGCTTCTCGAGTGTTCTATGCACCCCTTCTCCAGCAACTCGTCGACTTTCGCATTGATTTCCCCTTGAACCTTTGGATTTTTCGGGTAGTATCTTTGTTTGATTGGCTTGTCGTCCTTCATGGTGATTCGGTGTTCGGCTATGTTGGAAGTTCCACTCATTGTTCGAAACTCCGCGAGCTCCTGCTCTAGAAATTTTTCAACGTCGCATTCCTCCGAGTTGGTTTGCACCACTGCCACGGACAATTTTTCCTCTAACCACCCGTTGTGCCTTCTTCTTTCTGGGATCACCACTGTATGTCCGGCACACCTTATTTCGGCGCCGACTCCTGTGAGGAAATTCCATCCCAGCACCAGCGAGTCTACCACTCCTGGTAAGATCAACAGGCTCATGGGCAATCGCTTATTGCCGAATTCGATTTCCACCTCGAGCTGCGTGTTTATCCCGCTGCACCTGCCATCTGCCAACCTAACTTGCCTTCTCGTCCTTGTAATCTTTCCATAAGCAGCCAGTGTATCCGCCAGCTCCTCGCTTATAAAGCTCGCTGTTGCTCCGGTGTCGATTGTGGCTTTGTGTGAGGTTCTGCCAATCTGTACCGCTGCGGATAACTGCTGCTCTTCTTCGATTAAATCGCCAGTTAGTTTGGAGAGACAACACCTTGCGACCCCTGCTCGCCTCTCTGTGGCTGGGATCGCAGGCCATTTCCCGATCTTTGGCAGCACTCTACACTCCTCACCCCCACCTTGCCGCAAGTCCAACAGAAAAGCAGCCTCTGGTTTTGGCATCCTCTTGCCCAATGTCCGTGACCGCCACACCGTCTACAAGCTTCGTGTGGGTTCACGATGTGTGTCTGTGACCTGTGGGCTCTTGGAGCTGCGCTGGGTGGTCTCTGATTGGTATTGGGTGGCCTCCATAACGTGCTCTGGTGGTTGTAGGTGTTTGGCGTCCATTGTCTTGGACCGTCAATAGGTGCTTGGTGTCCGCCTTCTTCGTCGCACCTTCTACACGTGACCTGTGGTGTTGTTGTTTTGCTTCGCGAGAATTTGTTTTCTTGAATAAATGCTTCTCGCTCTTTCTCGAGTTCTTCATACTCGTCAGCCAGCACCATTAGAGACTCTAGATCGTCTATCTTATATGTCCTCAGGGAAATCCTCAGGTCAGGCGTGCAGTTTTCCTTTATCTGCTCGAGTGTTTCCTTTGGGGAGTAGCCAAGTGGTCTCATCATGGTTTGCATGTCAACCATATAGTCCTTGAACGACTCTCTAAAGCCCTGTTTCCTTTGTTTGACCTGATCTGCGAGCTTTGTGAAGAAACCCCTTGGCAGGAAATACGTTTGAAAACTGTCGCTGAACTCTCCCCATGTCCTCCAGTGTTTATTGTTTGATATGAACCATTTTAGGGCCTTGCCTTGCAGCAATTCAGGCATGGCTCGGGGAATGAGGTTCAGGTTCAAACCGTATGTGTTTGCTGACCATTCCACTTGTTCCAGAAACTCCAGTGGTTTCTCCGTGCCGTCAAACTTGAACGACCATTCCCTGACTTGCTTCGCGACTTTTGCATAGTCTGGTGCGCTGGGCCTTTGCTGTTCTGTTCTTCTTTCTTGGCTTGGGCCCCTGGATCTTCCTGCCTCCTTCATGCTCTCAACGCCCAGGCTGGCTATGAGCTGTTCGGCGTCTGGGACTTGTAACTTGCTGCTCGAGCTTGGCTTGTCGTATAACTCCTCCAGCTCAGCCCAAATTTCCGCCATTCCTGGGTCGTTTTGTGTCTTCGTAACATATTCTGAAAGGGCCTTTCGCATGTCGTCCGACTTGCCCTCCAGGATAATGCCAAGCTTGGCTGCTACCTTTGGGAAATCCTCTTTCTTGAGGAGATAGATCCAATTTTTCCCCATTTCTGTTTATTGCTGTATTTTCACTGTCAGGACAATCACGTTGGGCGCCAGATGTAACGAACTGATTTTCTTTATTATCTGCTCGCTACGAATGTCGTGCGGCTAGCTCAGAAGATGTAAGTGTTCGTCCCACCAAATTTATATATACGTGACCGCCCTTTGACCAGTGAAAACACACAGAAAGATTGGGAGTATGCAGTGATCTTTTATTCGCCGACTTGACCCTCGACCGGGGTGGTGTACTGGTTATGTAGAATCACGTCCTGCCGTCGTCTCCTTCCCACGTTGAACGCCTCTCTGGATCGTGCCGGCTGCGAAGTGGTGTCTTCCTCGCCGGTTTTGCTTTGCGATGTCTTCTGCCACCCTTGGCTCGGCGGGTCTACAGGGACTAGGGATGCGTCACCGTTCCCAGACTAGGGTGAACAGGCACTGTGCTCTCAAGGCGTACGCCTTTCGCAGCCGCAGCCTCCTGTCCCTTGCTCTGTCCCGGCCGGTCGCACCGGACGTCGGCTCAGTTTCTACCTGACGGTTCAGGCGTACGCCGGAAGCCGCCAACGCAGTCCCTGGGTCAAACGCCAGGTTCTAGACGAACGCTTCCACCCTACCCTCTCTGCCGCAGGCTTAAGAATTCGACGTGTGGGCTGCTCGCTCGACGCTCGTTTTCGTCGTCCTGGGTCCTTGTTGTCCTTGTCCGCCTCCAGCTATCTCGACCAGCTCCGCTCCTTGTTGGCGACTCGGTAAGCTGCCGTTCTGGGACTCTAGCGGTGGACCGCTGTGCTCTCAACGCATACGCCTTTCGAGACACCAGCTGAACAAGCGCGCGTCCTTCCGGGCTAGTCGCACCAGGACCTTGTACAGTTCCTGCAGGACGATCAGGCATACGCCGGAGTTCGCCAATGCAGTCCTTGTAGGCAGGTAGCTAGTTCTGGACACTTTGCTTCTGAGCCCACGGTTCTTCGTCGAAGGACTCTATTTGTTCACTTTGTCGGACACGCCGGGTGGGATGCCAAGCTCAAATCGCGACAGAAGTTGTAACAAAGCGCCTGGACTTAGCCGTGTGATGCCGTAAGGACCTCAGCTACCTGTGTCTCAATTCGGAGACTTTAGCTCTAAGTCCCGAACGTCTCGACGTAGCGATCTTGTTCCCTTGATGACTCCGCACGGCTTTGTTTGCTCCTTCACAACGTTTCACTGGTTACTTGTTCACTGGGTGACTGTTACTTGTTGACTTGATAGAAATCGACTGATCCAGCTTCCTGCGCTCGGCCGGTTTATATAGGCCTCCATTCACCGCTAGTTATCGGCGTCTCCTTGCCTCCTGGTCCAAAGTCCACGGTTTTACCGTTCGACCTTTCGTCCTCTGTGCCCGGCACTAATATCAGGGTCCAAAGTCCGGTGCCGTCCCGTTACTTCCTTCTGCCCACGGCCCTTCGCCGCTCTTTTGTATTGCTGTCCCTCTCGGACTCTCCTTGGCTTTGCCTGGTGCTCAGTTCACCACTCTCTCTCTCCGCCCTACCGTTACTACGGGCGAATTCGCCGCGTAACTGGTAACTGGTAGGCCACTGCTTGCATGCGCTCACTCTGCTTGCTTCTTAACTTGTGGGGAGTTATTCAACTCCTCACAGTCTCCAGTTGCCATTTGGTACGTTAATGCAAAGGGGTGAGGTATTCCTTGTGGCAACGTTTTCAAAAGACTTGCCCCAGTGCTTGTAGTTGAGTCTACCGCTCTAATTGATTATTAAGAACATCGAGGCAAAATGCTTCCGGTAATAGTATGGGGAGCCCCAGTCAAAAAATGGGCCGGAGTCAGCGGACCCAAAGTGTTATCCCCTGATAAGCAAAGCGGACGGGAGTTCAGTAGTGTTTGAATCTGTATACAAACTTTAGAAAGGAGCTCGAAGGTTAGAGATGTCGATCCGCTTCATGTTTAACTTAACAGATTGACCTCCGGCTTCCAATATTTTCCCGAAGTGTGGCTCAGAAGGCTGTATGAAGTGACACGTTTCGTCCTTGCTCTGCCCCATGGCATCAAGTACGCGTCGTATGTCATGAAATGTGGTGCCGCTGTCAAAGAAGAGATAAGTTGGCTTACATCGGCAGGCAATAAAAAGTTTGAACGCAGCGTTAAAAGCCTTGGTAGTTAGGTCACTAACAGCATCGATGTGAAGTGCCTTAGTTGATAGGCATACGAATATGGGGAACTATCCCTTTCCCATCCGTGGTGTGCACCCAGTTGCTTCTTTAATTGAAATTGGGCCAGAAATGTAATCCTGTATGTTAAAAGCAGCAGCTCGCTTGAACTCGAGGAATAGGAAGATCTCACATGATCTGGCTACTTGTGATTTGTTCGTTGTAGGAAATAGCGTTTGCACTGGAATACAATCTTTCTTATAATGTTGCGGGATCCCACAACCCAGTAGTGTTGCCGAAGATTTGTAGTTTCCACTCCAGTGTGCAGATACATCACTGTTAAGGGAGCGGGGTTAGGAATAAAACAAGAAAGAATTAAATAAAATAATCAGAGAAGACGACACTGTGAAGTGCAGGTGGCGAAACAAAATAAACAAAAATAAAATGTATGCGATATGCCCTGTTCCCATCTCAGTGGACTGATTTCTATTAATTCGAATACATACATATATGTAAAACATTTTACTGCTACCACTGATTTGAGTTTGTAAGCAAAAATAAAATGTATCCTGAAATATTAAAAAATATATTATAACATATAATAATCATATTTATATCATAACCCAATAGTTAATACGCCCATATTCTTAGGGTACCAAGTTTGAAAAGTGGCAAAAGACAAAATATTCTTGATGCGCCGAAATGAAATAAACACACACATGTTCCCGGGTATGAGAATGCATGATCACGCATACATACAAAGACCAATTCAAGCGCAGGGCAGCCTTCTTCAAAAAGCGCCTCTCTGCGACTTAACGACTGAACTCGCGCAATGAGTGCGCGAGCATAAAGATGAGAATAAGAATGAGAGAGCAAAAAACCCGAATGCACACGAAGTGCAGGGGCCTGCTGCTGAGAGCCCCGGGGGCCTCCCGATAAAAAGATTTTGTGTCCAAATTCGTTATATGAAATGACCAGTCTATATGTTATATGGTTAGTGGTTCGAATTAGTGTCAAGCGAACTTTTATAAAATATATATAATTAAATATTCGAACTATACGTTTTACATAAAAAAAAACTTTATTTAATTTTCTTTATCAACTAGTTTTAGGCCTCAAACTGAACTCGCTTCTTAACTTAAACTTCTTTGACGATCATACCTCGGTTTTGAGCTTTAGAGCTTTCTATGAGTGGAGTTGGTGTTAATTGAGTGAGTTTTCTAATTTCCCTTTGGATTGTTGATTAATAATGCACCAGCCACTCAATCCGATTATTTAGTCTAAAATCTTGGGGTTTTGCTCGCATGGTAATTTTCCATTGGGATCCGAATGTGTGGGAACGAACTGATAAAGTAACTTGATTCGTTCTGGATGTTTAGTCTAAGACTTGGGTACATTTGCAATTAGATATTGGCTGATTGGGGTACTAAGGGTGTACGTGTGTGTGGGCGTGTACATGTATAAGAGTTATATGGGATTATGGATATGTCACTATATATATATATATATATATATAAGTTAAAAGATTGATTATGATTTTATATAAAAAAATCTAACTTTTCTTTATTGAGTTGGATTAAGAACTAACTTACTTAGATTAAACAATTGTTTTTATAGCTACGCGTCGCTCCATCGCTGCCGCCGTCTCTGCCGCTGTTGATGTTTCTGCTGACGTTCTTTCATATTATTGGTTGCTGCTCTTGGTCGCCGTTGCCGTTGCCCAACTTAATTGTAATTGGCCAGTGCATTTTAATTATAGTTTTTGTTGTATGCACTAAGTTGAGTTCGATCAACTTTGGAAATTGGCTATTCTGCATTCCCACGATCGCTGACCAAAAGGTGCAAGCTAAGTTCGTTAGAACTTTATTGAGAGCATTGCTTTGCTGTTAGTTGTGCAATTAATGCTCTCTTCTTCGGTTTGGGAAATTCTATTATTGAGGGCATTGCTTTGCTGTTTGTTGTGCAATCAATGCTTACTCATTTCCTCTGTCTGAGAAATTGTATTATTTTGGGTGTTAACTCTTCCCTCCTTAAACGCGACTGTCCTCGGTCGCAACGTAGTAGAGTACAGGTCCGGAGTGCGTGGGCTTTTCTTGCGTTTCTGGCACGGAAACTGGTGTCCTTTCCGTTGACCTACGTCTTCGTAGGAGTTCCGTGATTGATCCTATTATAAGTAGTAGGATGATGGCGGATCCGTAGCTAACGGAAGATTCTATGGTTGCCTTGCTTCTTAATTTTTCCAGCGCTTTTGTGTTGTTAATGTTGAGTTCCTTGACCATTTGTAGTGAGAGAACTTCCTCTAACTTAGTCTTTTCGCCCAATAGTTGGAATAACGGAGGTTCTGGTTCGACTACGTTGATTTCCTTTGACTTGAAGATGGTTTCACCAATTGTTACCGTCGAATTACGATATTGTATTATGAAAGAGCCTTGCAGTTGTAGAAGTTTTTCATCTAGTGAGACTGGTCCATTGAAGTTGTTTAGCAGGATGGTGCCTGGTAGTATTTCTTCGAAATCCGGTATATGTTGATTGTTGATCATCTTACATTCTGGTTCTCGAAGGTTTAATAGAGCGTTTACGCAAGTATCATTGCTTAAATCTAACAAATTTTCTGAATTACAAATTGTCTTATCATTATAGGATTCACAAGGTTTAATTATTGCCAATAATTGTCTCTTACATTCTAAAAAATTTTCATATTTTATATCATTGATTATTTGGGCTTTTTTTATTGCTTTAATTTTTAAAGTTCTACAATTATCTGATTCAATGGTTGGTAAGCTAATAATGTAAATAAGGTCGTTGCCATTTGTGGCTAACTTGATTCGAGCAAATTCCAATAATTCTTCTATGTTAAAAAATAAGTTATTTTCTTTTTTAAAAATTTCTTACACTATTTTGGTTTCTGTGTTTGTAAGTACAAATGAATTTATTGTATTAGATTTGGCCCATGTAATTGCGTATATTATGTTAATTATTTCTTCTTTTATTAATTGAATTTTATACTTTAAAATATTTGCTTTCTGATTTATGATTTCTTCCGAGCTCTGGGTAATTTTCAATATTGCATTAGTAGCGTTAGTAAGTTGGTTTATTTTTTGATTAATTAATCTGTTAATTACTACTTGTCTATTGTTGTTTTCTAGCTGCTCATTTATCTTGTCTTCTAAGATCTGATAGTCGTGGTGATCTGGCGATCCCGCCAGCCATTTCCATGCAGTACCTATTGCTTCTATTGCCCTTTTTTGTCTTTTTTGAGTTTGGAGTATGCGTAAATCCGTTTGGATTTGTTTTAGTTCATAGGAAAGATATGGGTGTAATGGATGAGATGGGGTGGGTGAATGAAATGATTCTTCTAACTTCGCCAGAGTTTCTTCATAGCTTTGTAGGTTAAAGATGTGGATGATTTTAAATGTTCCGTCTTGTTTAGCCGCTAATCCGGTTTCGAGTGAGATGATTTGTGAATTGGAATAGTCGAGGACTGTAGTTATTCCCAAGCATGTTGGTAAAAATAATCTGAAAAATTATGTTCTTATATTATTTTTATGTATGATTTTTCCGGTTTGTGTTTTAATGGTGGTCGTTCTATTTTCCGCTACTTTCTCGGTTTTGTATCTAGGTGTAAGTTTAGTTCCTAATCTTTTATCTATTTTTACATGTACAGTTTCGCCTGGCTTAAAAAGTTTTGGTAATATTTTTCCTTGATTATGGTATTCGAGGTCGGCTGTTTGTTTATTTTTAATTTTCTTTTTTATTTCTTCTCGTTTCTTTTCTATGTCTTCTGTTGAACTAGAGATTGTGCTTCTGAAAAATATGTCTATGGGTCTTTCTTTTGTTACAGAATGTATCGATTTATTATATTCTTGAACTGCTTTAAAGATTAAATCTTCAAATGATATGCTCCCGTTGTCTTTTTTGAGACACCGCATGATTTCAGATAGGGTTGAATGAAACCTTTCTATTTGTCCGTTACTTGTCGATGCGTACGGTGCGGTGGTGTGTAATGATATTTTGAGTTCATCTTCTAACATAAACTTTATTGCTGCTGAGCCAAATGATCGTTCGTTGTCCATTATTATCCATTTCGGCATACCGAAAGCAATTAACATTTCCCTCAACGGATTTTTAATATCTTCAGATGCTCTTGACTCTAAAATTTTTACTTGAACATATTTTGAAAACTTGTCAATTCCCGTTAAGACTCTATGTTTTTCGGTAATATAAATATCTATGTGAACTATTTCTCCTGGGTAATTAGGAATAGGGGTCGGTTGGATTTCTCCTTTTGGGGGGTGTCTATCGTATTTTGATTCTTTACAAGTTTGACAGGCTTGAACTATTGCTTGGATTTTCTTGGTAAGTTGTGGAAAGAAATAATTCTTCAAAATTTGTAATTTGTTCTCTTTTGCATCTCTATGGGCTCGTTTATGTTCGAGGGTAATTATTTCGTTTTGTTGGGACTCCAAAGTTACGTCGTCTATTTCGTTTTGAGTAAACCTTACCTTGTATGATTTAAAATAGGTAGGGTAAATGTTTTGAATTTTTCCCATTACCTCTTCGGATGTAATGATTCCGTTTATAAGCTTAGGATCAAGTTTACTAGTTAAAATTGCAATAAGTTTTTCTTCCGTGTAAGATTTTTGTTTAATTATGTGTCTGTGGTATGTTGGGAATGGCATTTCTCTATTTGAACCCTCATATTTGCGTTTTGTAGCGTTGAAAATACTCTTTCCAAGTTTTTGCCGTGCTCCACTTCGTTTTTGCTAAAGACTATAATATCATCAACGTATACATAGCAAATTTTCCCTATGTATTCTCTCAATATGTCGTCTAACGCTCTTTGAAAAATGGAAGGGGAATTTTTCAAACCGAATGGGAGTCTCGTAAATTCATATTTTCCGCCATTTACCGCGAATGCTGTTTTTTCTATGTCTGTATCTTTTAGTGGTATTTGATGAAAACCGCTCTTGAGATCTAATACCGAAAAATATTTGTTGTCCCCGAGCTGCGCAATAATTTCTCCAATTTCGGGTATGGGATACCGATCTGAGATAGTAACTTCATTAAGTTTCCTATAATCAATTACTAATCTGTACTTTTTTTCTTCGGACTGGCCGGACTTTTTCGGAACTACCCAGACTGGTGCATTATATGGTGATCTTGAAGGTCTTATAATACCATCTCTTAGCATCTCAGTTATTTGTTTTTCTACCTCTTGTTTGAGTGATATTGGGTATGGGTAATGTTTTCCGTAAACTGGAGAATCTGATGAAGTTCTGATCTCACCTACTACTTTAGTTGTGTATGCTAACTTTGAATCGGGATCTGCGAAGAGGATTTTGTGACTTTGTACGAGGAGTTTTATTATTGATTTTTGTGACTCGGTCATATGGCTGACTGTGGACTGATTTCTATTAATTCGAATACATACATATATGTAAAACATTTTACTGCTACCACTGATTTGAGTTTGTAAGCAAAAATAAAATGTATCCTGAAATATTAAAAAATATATTATAACATATAATAATCATATTTATATCATAACCCAATAGTTAATACGCCCATATTCTTAGGGTACCAAGTTTGAAAAGTGGCAAAAGACAAAATATTCTTGATGCGCCGAAATGAAATAAACACACACATGTTCCCGGGTATGAGAATGCATGATCACGCATACATACAAAGACCAATTCAAGCGCAGGGCAGCCTTCTTCAAAAAGCGCCTCTCTGCGACTTAACGACTGAACTCGCGCAATGAGTGCGCGAGCATAAAGATGAGAATAAGAATGAGAGAGCAAAAAACCCGAATGCACACGAAGTGCAGGGGCCTGCTGCTGAGAGCCCCGGGGGCCTCCCGATAAAAAGATTTTGTGTCCAAATTCGTTATATGAAATGACCAGTCTATATGTTATATGGTTAGTGGTTCGAATTAGTGTCAAGCGAACTTTTATAAAATATATATAATTAAATATTCGAACTATACGTTTTACATAAAAAAAAACTTTATTTAATTTTCTTTATCAACTAGTTTTAGGCCTCAAACTGAACTCGCTTCTTAACTTAAACTTCTTTGACGATCATACCTCGGTTTTGAGCTTTAGAGCTTTCTATGAGTGGAGTTGGTGTTAATTGAGTGAGTTTTCTAATTTCCCTTTGGATTGTTGATTAATAATGCACCAGCCACTCAATCCGATTATTTAGTCTAAAATCTTGGGGTTTTGCTCGCATGGTAATTTTCCATTGGGATCCGAATGTGTGGGAACGAACTGATAAAGTAACTTGATTCGTTCTGGATGTTTAGTCTAAGACTTGGGTACATTTGCAATTAGATATTGGCTGATTGGGGTACTAAGGGTGTACGTGTGTGTGGGCGTGTACATGTATAAGAGTTATATGGGATTATGGATATGTCACTATATATATATATATATATATATAAGTTAAAAGATTGATTATGATTTTTATATAAAAAAATCTAACTTTTCTTTATTGAGTTGGATTAAGAACTAACTTACTTAGATTAAACAATTGTTTTTATAGCTACGCGTCGCTCCATCGCTGCCGCCGTCTCTGCCGCTGTTGATGTTTCTGCTGACGTTCTTTCATATTATTGGTTGCTGCTCTTGGTCGCCGTTGCCGTTGCCCAACTTAATTGTAATTGGCCAGTGCATTTTAATTATAGTTTTTGTTGTATGCACTAAGTTGAGTTCGATCAACTTTGGAAATTGGCTATTCTGCATTCCCACGATCGCTGACCAAAAGGTGCAAGCTAAGTTCGTTAGAGCTTTATTGAGAGCATTGCTTTGCTGTTAGTTGTGCAATTAATGCTCTCTTCTTCGGTTTGGGAAATTCTATTATTGAGGGCATTGCTTTGCTGTTTGTTGTGCAATCAATGCTTACTCATTTCCTCTGTCTGAGAAATTGTATTATTTTGGGTGTTAACTCTTCCCTCCTTAAACGCGACTGTCCTCGGTCGCAACGTAGTAGAGTACAGGTCCGGAGTGCGTGGGCTTTTCTTGCGTTTCTGGCACGGAAACTGGTGTCCTTTCCGTTGACCTACGTCTTCGTAGGAGTTCCGTGATTGATCCTATTATAAGTAGTAGTAGGATGATGGCGGATCCGTAGCTAACGGAAGATTCTATGGTTGCCTTGCTTCTTAATTTTTCCAGCGCTTTTGTGTTGTTAATGTTGAGTTCCTTGACCATTTGTAGTGAGAGAACTTCCTCTAACTTAGTCTTTTCGCCCAATAGTTGGAATAACGGAGGTTCTGGTTCGACTACGTTGATTTCCTTTGACTTGAAGATGGTTTCACCAATTGTTACCGTCGAATTACGATATTGTATTATGAAAGAGCCTTGCAGTTGTAGAAGTTTTTCATCTAGTGAGACTGGTCCATTGAAGTTGTTTAGCAGGATGGTGCCTGGTAGTATTTCTTCGAAATCCGGTATATGTTGATTGTTGATCATCTTACATTCTGGTTCTCGAAGGTTTAATAGAGCGTTTACGCAAGTATCATTGCTTAAATCTAACAAATTTTCTGAATTACAAATTGTCTTATCATTATAGGATTCACAAGGTTTAATTATTGCCAATAATTGTCTCTTACATTCTAAAAAATTTTCATATTTTATATCATTGATTATTTGGGCTTTTTTTATTGCTTTAATTTTTAAAGTTCTACAATTATCTGATTCAATGGTTGGTAAGCTAATAATGTAAATAAGGTCGTTGCCATTTGTGGCTAACTTGATTCGAGCAAATTCCAATAATTCTTCTATGTTAAAAAATAAGTTATTTTCTTTTTTAAAAATTTCTTCCACTATTTTGGTTTCTGTGTTTGTAAGTACAAATGAATTTATTGTATTAGATTTGGCCCATGTAATTGCGTATTTTATGTTAATTATTTCTTCTTTTATTAATTGAATTTTATACTTTAAAATATTTGCTTTCTGATTTATGATTTCTTCCGAGCTCTGGGTAATTTTCAATATTGCATTAGTAGCGTTAGTAAGTTGGTTTATTTTTTGATTAATTAATCTGTTAATTACTACTTGTCTATTGTTGTTTTCTAGCTGCTCATTTATCTTGTCTTCTAAGATCTGATAGTCGTGGTGATCTGGCGATCCCGCCAGCCATTTCCATGCAGTACCTATTGCTTCTATTGCCCTTTTTTGTCTTTTTTGAGTTTGGAGTATGCGTAAATCCGTTTGGATTTGTTTTAGTTCATAGGAAAGATATGGGTGTAATGGATGAGATGGGGTGGGTGAATGAAATGATTCTTCTAACTTCGCCAGAGTTTCTTCATAGCTTTGTAGGTTAAAGATGTGGATGATTTTAAATGTTCCGTCTTGTTTAGCCGCTAATCCGGTTTCGAGTGAGATGATTTGTGAATTGGAATAGTCGAGGACTGTAGTTATTCCCAAGCATGTTGGTAAAAATAATCTGAAAAATTATGTTCTTATATTATTTTTATGTATGATTTTTCCGGTTTGTGTTTTAATGGTGGTCGTTCTATTTTCCGCTACTTTCTCGGTTTTGTATCTAGGTGTAAGTTTAGTTCCTAATCTTTTATCTATTTTTACATGTACAGTTTCGCCTGGCTTAAAAAGTTTTGGTAATATTTTTCCTTGATTATGGTATTCGAGGTCGGCTGTTTGTTTATTTTTAATTTTCTTTTTTATTTCTTCTCGTTTCTTTTCTATGTCTTCTGTTGAACTAGAGATTGTGCTTCTGAAAAATATGTCTATGGGTCTTTCTTTTGTTACAGAATTTATCGATTTATTATATTCTTGAACTGCTTTAAAGATTAAATCTTCAAATGATATGCTCCCGTTGTCTTTTTTGAGACACCGCATGATTTCAGATAGGGTTGAATGAAACCTTTCTATTTGTCCGTTACTTGTCGATGCGTACGGTGCGGTGGTGTGTAATGATATTTTGAGTTCATCTTCTAACATAAACTTTATTGCTGCTGAGCCAAATGATCGTTCGTTGTCCATTATTATCCATTTCGGCATACCGAAAGCAATTAACATTTCCCTCAACGGATTTTTAATATCTTCAGATGCTCTTGACTCTAAAATTTTTACTTGAACATATTTTGAAAACTTGTCAATTCCCGTTAAGACTCTATGTTTTTCGGTAATATAAATATCTATGTGAACTATTTCTCCTGGGTAATTAGGAATAGGGGTCGGTTGGATTTCTCCTTTTGGGGGGTGTCTATCGTATTTTGATTCTTTACAAGTTTGACAGGCTTGAACTATTGCTTGGATTTTCTTGGTAAGTTGTGGAAAGAAATAATTCTTCAAAATTTGTAATTTGATCTCTTTTGCATCTCTATGGGCTCGTTTATGTTCGAGGGTAATTATTTCGTTTTGTTGGGACTCCAAAGTTACGTCGTCTATTTCGTTTTGAGTAAACCTTACCTTGTATGATTTAAAATAGGTAGGGTAAATGTTTTGAATTTTTCCCATTACCTCTTCGGATGTAATGATTCCGTTTATAAGCTTAGGATCAAGTTTACTAGTTAAAATTGCAATAAGTTTTTCTTCCGTGTAAGATTTTTGTTTAATTATGTGTCTGTGGTATGTTGGGAATGGCATTTCTCTATTTGAACCCTCATATTTGCGTTTTGTAGCGTTGAAAATACTCTTTCCAAGTTTTTGCCGTGCTCCACTTCGTTTTTGCTAAAGACTATAATATCATCAACGTATACATAGCAAATTTTCCCTATGTATTCTCTCAATATGTCGTCTAACGCTCTTTGAAAAATGGAAGGGGAATTTTTCAAACCGAATGGGAGTCTCGTAAATTCATATTTTCCGCCATTTACCGCGAATGCTGTTTTTTCTATGTCTGTATCTTTTAGTGGTATTTGATGAAAACCGCTCTTGAGATCTAATACCGAAAAATATTTGTTGTCCCCGAGCTGCGCAATAATTTCTCCAATTTCGGGTATGGGATACCGATCTGAGATAGTAACTTCATTAAGTTTCCTATAATCAATTACTAATCTGTACTTTTTTTCTTCGGACTGGCCGGACTTTTTCGGAACTACCCAGACTGGTGCATTATATGGTGATCTTGAAGGTCTTATAATACCATCTCTTAGCATCTCAGTTATTTGTTTTTCTACCTCTTGTTTGAGTGATATTGGGTATGGGTAATGTTTTCCGTAAACTGGAGAATCTGATGAAGTTCTGATCTCACCTACTACTTTAGTTGTGTATGCTAACTTTGAATCGGGATCTGCGAAGAGGATTTTGTGACTTTGTACGAGGAGTTTTATTATTGATTTTTGTGACTCGGTCATATGGCTGACTTGCGGTCCAATTGTATTTACTGCTTGTGTCGCTAGTTGATGAATTTTAATTTTGCGTTTATTTCCGAGAATTAATATATCATTTTTTACATCTATTATTGCTCCTAGTCTTTTCATTGTGTCATTGCCCAAGATACCATGAAAGGTTTTCAGGGTGTCTAGTAAAAAGAATTTCATGGGTGTATCCGAAATATTAGCGAGCTTAAGTATTGCGTGTTGTGTTATTTTATTGTTACCACCGACTGAACTAACTGAAAAAGTGTTCTCATTTGGCTTTGGATTTGGTACTAATTGATTTTGAATATAATTTTGATTAGAGCCCGTGTCGATTAAGAATTTTAGAATTTTTCCGTTCCCCGTGGTTACTTTAAAGTAAGGTAGTGAGGAACGATTTATTCTAAAAAATAAAGTTCTGACATATCTATGTATTCTTGTTGTTCGTTATCGCTTTGCCATACATATTTCTCCTGAAGTTCGTTAACGTTATTTTCTTCTGCCAACTGATAATACTCTTGTTCTGAACTTGATGAAGCTTCATCTGAATTTTGCTGCGCGTTACTTCCTGTCTCTGGTTGAATATGGAACTGTCTTGGCATCTTATTATTATTTGGGGCATTAGCGGTGCTGAGAGGTCTTTTCCCTGCATAATCATTATTTGCTGGTTTGTTCATATAATTTATTGACGTGATCGAACTGACTGATCTACGTCCATAGGTACCGGTTTCGGTTGTGGTCGTGGCGGAGGTTTTGGTATGTTATAGGACGCTACTACACCGGATTGGTTTGTATAAGGTTGACTATAAGATTTGAATTGGTTAGTTTGAGTAATTAGGGGTTTTCCGGATTGGTTTGGGTTATGGTAGAGATGCGGATGGAAATTTTGTTTGACGGCTACCATCCGATATGGTTGTTGAGGTTTAGGTGGTAGCATGGGTGCCCTCCCTAAATACGGAGTTTTTGGTGTCTGGTTATTCCTAGCATTTTGATTCTCTAGCAGACTGCATAAATGTAGAGCGTGTCCTAAGTCATGTGGTTCTTTAATGGCCAGCAATTGTGCCAGGTTTCCATTAAGTCCTCTGACAAAAGTGTCTAAGGCTTTTTCCCTATACATGGCTGTCAGAGATTGTATAGTTTCTTGTGAGGCATCTAAGCTGCCAATTTGGTTCAGAATTAGTGATAATTGTTGATAGACTGCCTGATAATATTCATCTATAGTATTGTTACCTTGGTTAAGAGCATATAGTTGATATTCTAAGGTCTTTAAGTCGCGCTTGTCGGCGAAATGCGCTGTTAGGCATTTTGAAATAGCTGTCCAATCTAAGGGGGTATTATATGATTCTAATACTGCGTCCGCTTGACCAGTAATTTTGTTACGGATTGCTAAAAGAATTCCATAATATTTTGGTGAACCAATTCTGTTTTCATAGATTTTTAACACCCTCTCGACACTTTTCCTCCATGATGAATATTCACTTTTGTTTCCTGAAAAGTCTCTAAGTGTCCGAACAATGTCTGGTAATTTATCTAACTCACTAAGATTGTGCGTTAATTCTCTTTTAATTGTTTGGTCTGTATATTTGGAAAAATCTTTATTTGGATTAAGTATTTCCTTTACTAGTCTACTGAGATTTGTCTCTAAGATTGTTTTTATTTTTTCCTCAATGTCCCTCTCGGTCATGATTCGTGTGTTTATTTGTGTGGAACTGGCTGATGAGGGTCCGGTAAGATTCGCGAGTCTGTCTGCCAAATCTTGTTCGGTCATTTTGGGTATGGATATATGAGCAGCGAAAAGTTTAATTTAATTTTTTAATTTTAGTTATTCAGAATTCGGAAGTTGTCTTCTAAGAATTAGGGTGTGCGATTTTTTATTACCTTTGTAATTATTGTGTGGGAATTTTTATTTTCCCTATATTTTGGATTTTTTTTCTTTTTAACTCACTAAAATATGTCTTCTACACTTTATATTTGGGTAAAACTTTTTCTTCTTTGAATATTTTTCGATTAAATATTTTTTATGTTTTTGTTAATAAATTGCTTAAAACTATTCTTACAGTAGTAACATATCTCGGCGTGCTCTCGTGATGACAGGCTCGGCAGATTCCGTTTTATCCCACTCTGCAACGATCTCTCCTGAGTGTGAGTTTACTAAGGGGCCTTCTCTGTACCTTAATTCACGTTCCCTTCGAACGGATACTAAAGGGATCACGGCGATAAAATTTGGCCTGATTATTCCACCGGGTACAAGTCCTGTTTTTTTTTTTTTTCAGGAGTGACAATTTGCGGCGTTTTTTAAACGGCACTTTTGCACTTCCGAATCTCGGTATTTTTGGTTTTTTACTTCTCACTGATTAGGCGGAGGTTTGAAACGAAACGTCAGAATTTTTTACTTTCTGAACTTCGCGAGACGCGGAACTTGTTATCCTTTCGCGGTTTTAATCAGGTCCCTGTTCGGGCGCCAGTTAAAAGATTGATTATGATTTTTATATAAAAAAATCTAACTTTTCTTTATTGAGTTGGATTAAGAACTAACTTACTTAGATTAAACAATTGTTTTTATAGCTACGCGTCGCTCCATCGCTGCCGCCGTCTCTGCCGCTGTTGATGTTCCTGCTGACGTTCTTTCATATTATTGGTTGCTGCTCTTGGTCGCCGTTGCCGTTGCCCAACTTAATTGTAATTGGCCAGTGCATTTTAATTATAGTTTTTGTTGTATGCACTAAGTTGAGTTCGATCAACTTTGGAAATTGGCTATTCTGCATTCCCACGATCGCTGACCAAAAGGTGCAAGCTAAGTTCGTTAGAACTTTATTGAGAGCATTGCTTTGCTGTTAGTTGTGCAATTAATGCTCTCTTCTTCGGTTTGGGAAATTCTATTATTGAGGGCATTGCTTTGCTGTTTGTTGTGCAATCAATGCTTACTCATTTCCTCTGTCTGAGAAATTGTATTATTTTGGGTGTTAACTTATATATATGTCACTATATATATATATATATATATACATAGTGACATATTTATATATATATATATACATATGCATATATACCTACATCTATGTGCAATTTAAACATTTAGATACATATATAATCCTCATACATTAAATTTAGAGTCATGTAATATCCATATTATTATTTTTATAAATTGACTCAAAGTATTATTCTTAAATATATATTCATTCTTAACAGTATTGTTACACGTTAATACAAATATTATATACACCGCGTAGAATATTTCTCAGTTTAATTTGGCACCTTAATTTACTCTTTTATTTGTCAATTAAATGTGCACCTTTTTAAATGAAAATCATTTCAATAAATTATGATGTGAAGCAGAAGTAAATAACATTTTGGTAAACGTCTATAAAAGGGGGAGCTGGCGCAAATGGGAAATCTCGGGTCAAGAACAATGACGTAACTTTCGACTGACGACACTGCCATTAGGGGATCGCATTGCAGTGGCCGGCAGTGATCGATCGGCATACGGAACGTATGAAGAGGCTGTGTGTGTGGGAACGAACTGATAAAGTAACTTGATTCGTTCTGGATGTTTAGTCTAAGACTTGGGTACATTTGCAATTAGATATTGGCTGATTGGGGTACTAAGGGTGTACGTGTGTGTGGGCGTGTACATGTATAAGAGTTATATGGGATTATGGATATGTCACTATATATATATATATATATATATATATATATATATATATATATATATACATAGTGACATATATATATATATATATACATAGTGACATATATATATATATATATACATATGCATATATACCTACATCTATGTGCAATTTAAACATTTAGATACATATATAATCCTCATGCATTAAATTTAGAGTCATGTAATATCCATATTATTATTTTTATAAATTGACTCAAAGTATTATTCTTAAATATATATTCATTCTTAACAGTTTTGTTACACGTTAATACAAATATTATATACACCGCGTAGAATATTTCTCAGTTTAATTTGGCACCTTAATTTACTCTTTTATTTGTCAATTAAATGTGCACCTTTTTAAATGAAAATCATTTCAATAAATTATGATGTGAAGCAGAAGTAAATAACATTTTGGTAAATGGGAAAACTCGGGTCAAGAACAATGACGTAACTTTCGACTGACGACACCGCCATTAGGGGATCGCATTGCAGTGGCCGGCAGTGATCGATCGGCATACGGAACGTATGAAGAGGCAGGGTAAAACAGCCACACGATGCCGATCGAAATTCGGTCAAGCGCTTGAGAAAGCTACTTGAGAAGCTTGTGGGCAGCGACGACAAATAACGAAACGAACTGAATCAGCTTTACCTTTTTCCTAAGGCACGATAAAATTATTCTTGTAATGTAGGGGAGGGAGTGGTTTCCAAAAAACCCACCCCGTCCGGCGAGCTGAGCCGGCAACCAGTGTGCCTACCCAGGACACAACTCCCTCGGCCCAAGTCCTTTGGACTGGGCACTAATACACCGACGTAACAGAATTGGCGCCCAGCGGAGGATTCTTCGCAACCTAAGAACAAGCACTTTCAACATCTGAAGATTTTTGTTTTACGAATTAAAGGTTACGATTACAAAATCGGAATATCCGGTATTCCAGGGCATATCTGAAAAATTACATGCCAGTCATAATTTTCAATTTTTCTGAACAAAGATCAAAAATAGTTTGTGAAGACATCTAAAATTCCTCTTCGCAGGTATATATAATTTAATTTCTTTCTTGCACATATAAAGTCCCCAACTTCAGCGACAGTCCGAATTGAGAAGGCCTTTCAATCGGAACTTTGTCTCAAAATGCGACTTTATGACTCTTTTTCAATATCTAGTAGAATCATTTGTCTTTGTTTTATTAATAGAAAAATTTAATGCGTTTTAATTGAACATTTTATAGTCCTTATATAATATAATAAATCACGTGCAAGGCCGACATACCATTTTAATTCAAACTTAATTTTTTTGGGTTGTCTCTGGCCGACGCTATCCGCTTGAATCAGGCAAGAACCAGGTCGCTCGAGAGGTTAGAGTCCAGAGAAAACCGATTGACCAAGAGGGGGGAGGGGTCGAACAGACCAGATCCGTACAAACCGAAGCTATCCGTTTGAACTAGGCAAGAACCAGGTCGCTCGAGATGTTCGAGTCTGTACGGATTCCACCAATACAAGGGCGTGAGGACTGAATCTATCTCTCTGGCCGACGCTATCCGTTTGTACTAGGTATGAACCAGGTCGCTCGTGAGGTTCGAGTCCAGAGAGAGAGGAAACAGGGAGGCAATTTCATTCGTCTGCCTGGGATAAAGCTCTATTCGTCTGTCTGTGAGCAAGTCTACCTGTTTCCGACGACTGGGAGGGAGGGGATTTCGGACAGTTCCTTCTACGGGGAATCAGCACTCCGGTGGAGGCTGCAGTCCTGGGAAGCGGTCAGAAGGACATGAATTGAACTGGTGTCTCCGGTGAAGACCAGTTTAATCCTATCATAGAATTCACTTATTTAGGGACCTTTTTATAACTTCTTGAGGCTTAATTTCGAACGGTTTCTTGACCCATAAATAACTTCCAGTGCCAGCGAACCCGATTTAATAATTGTTGTATTTTTTCATAATATAATTGCTGTTGTATGCAAAAAAAAATCAAGCAGCATAAAAAGTGAACGAACACACACATATATTTGTCCAGTCTTTTTGAGTCGCGTCTTGGCTCAAGTGTCTTTATCGTCGTCATTCAAATTGGTAACTTGAAGATTTACCTCAAATATTTTAAATTTTTCTGATTTAACAAGAAAGTGTGACAGGCGGGTGCCACTATTAAGGTTGATTGGTATTTTATTACTTCGGCACGGGCCAAAACTTTAAGTTAAGAAGATAGGTCAGTAAATGGCAGGGAAGAGGGAGAAGGTAACGTTGTCAATACCGCATACTAGGACTGCAAGACAGGCCTGGAGAGCAAGGCAAACCGTGACATCTAGCGATCAACAGGCACAGGAAACACAACAGTCTGTCAGCTTGGGCAGCAAGCTAGATAATTAAGGAAGCCTGGCAGATTACCACAGTTCCATCATGGAGGAGTCGTCAGGAGCTGTAAGAGGTAAGAACTACTACTTAGGGCCGCCACAAGGTCCAGCGTGTTACCTAATACAGGGGCACGATCGCGGCATTCGGAGTCAGAAAGCAGGCTGGAGCGAATGATATCTGCGCTGATCATGCAAGGCAACGAGTTAAGGGCTACAGTCGCAACCCAAATTACGAAATTAACTACCCAAATAATTAATCTACAAACGAAAATAGCAGAAACTAGTGAATCACAATTAGGTAATTCACAAACAACCGGAGACACGTCCGCACAAAACAGCACTACTCGGCCGGCACCTTCAAGCCGCTATGAGAGTCAACTTAACACCGAAACAGGAGTTCCGGGGTCAGCGGCGCCGCCGGGTCTCTGGACCAGCATAATCAGAATGACTCTGACAGACGAAACAGCAACAGTGGATGGGATATATCGGGCCCTGAGCACCGACCAACAGAGAACCGTAGCGTTAGATTGGACAAGTGGAACCTTAAATTTGATGGGAACCGCCGAGGGATGTCAATAGAAAGTTTTCTCTTCCGAGTAGATCGCATGAAAGCATTATGGTACACTGATGAACAGGTATTCCGAGAATTTCACTGTCTTCTCACTGGATCCGCCAACAAATGGTATTGGCAAATGCTCGATGACAAAGCAGACGACTATTATTTTGGGTACCACTCGTTAGCCCGAGCAATGACCAGAGCCTTTTCGACATCTGAGAACGACTATGTCACCATAAAAGAATAAACGGAACGACGACAGGGATATAACGAGAGTTTGGAGGATTAAATTTCTGCGATGCACAATTTGCAGTTTAAACTAAGAAATAAAACTCCAGAATCCAACCTTGTGGATATATTGAAGGAGAACCTAAATTCTCAAATGGAAGCCTTTTTGTTGGCGTCAAGCATAACTACATTAGCCGAGCCTAAGAGGGAAGGAATACGTGTCGGATAATGGTTGAAGGACAAGAGGTCGCACCCACGGCACGTTAACGAGAATCGGAAGAGGGATATGAGGCCGATGACTACCAAGTAGAGGCTTTTCAGAACAACCGGCCACAGAAGGGTGCTGGAATGGTAAAGACAGCAAGGGGAAATCCATTCCGCCAAAACTTGGGCAAGAAAACCTTGGAGTCAATGGGAACAAAACCCGGGGGAGAATGCACGTCGCCGTTTCATACATACCTTTGCTATACGTGCAATAAGCCGTCGGACTTTTATTGCCACCGTAAAATTGTAGACGGAACAGGGTGCCAAGCCCGGTTCCATGCAACGCAGTGTCACTATTGTGGTTAAAACGACTCTTATCACTCTACTCACTCTTCTTTTGTACGGAAAGGTCTGATCGGAGAGAGATCGGAAGCGATGTTTGAATACATCCACGCGAAGAATGAGCGGATCCGGCGAGAAAGCCAATTTGCAATTCGCCGGCGGCAGAAGAGGCAAAGTCTGCCTCCAGACTACCGTATTCATACCGAAAATGAAGACGACTACGAGCCGACCCCGGCAAGACGGCGTTTATCAACGTAGGACTTTAATGTATATTTTTCCAAATAAATAAAAAGAAAAAAAAAATAAATGACTTTTTTCTATTGTGAGGGCATTCAATGATAACAATAGCCCGGCTATCTCAGATAAGAGAGCGTAAGACCCCTAAATTCCAGGGTATGGGTCGAGGCCACACGTTAGGGCAATAACAACCTAATTACAATCGCTCCTCGTAGTTTTTTTTGCGAGTGCATTCCATGCTGAATCAGCATCGACGACCCTCGAGCGTGTTACGGGAGCGGGGTAAGGAATAAAACAAGAAAGAAAGAAATAAAATAACCAGAGAAGAAGACACTGCGAAGTGCAGGTGGCGAAACACCGAAATTGGCCAATACACTAAACAGCAACGAATTTGTCAGAGTAAGCAATTAATAAGAACATACAGCACACAATGGGTGTGAGCAGCAATTAATACGAAACTTAGCAGAATCCAGAAGTGGGCCATTAAGCCAGAAAACGGGGAAATGCTGTACCTAAGTGGGAACACTTAGATGACCCGGAAGCAATACCACCGGTATAAGAGATCTTCCACCTTAGGATCGAGAAGACAGTCCAAGATACGACCGCAGAACCGCGCTAGGTCCATTACCGGCGAAAACAGTAAACGCGGAGGACCTATCCAAGTGACCTAATTTGGAACCCGATAGAAACACACTTTTTATATATCATGGGATCTACAACTTCAAAGGCATCCGAAAATACGGCGAACGTGGTAAATAACGTAGATCAATTGTAGATCACAAGGATCACATCACTAAAGTATACAATGTTTTGTGCCTCATTACTGGACTCTTGATCCTTATGTTGATTCTGAATCTCCTCCGGACGTACAAGCGATCTGTGCAGATTCGTCGGGACCACGGACACGCATTGGAGAAAATCGTAGCTGTCACCGCCAATTAGCCAGAAAGGAGCCAGCACTAACATATCAACCCGTGCACAAATAACAATTACTTTTTTACTAATTATTGCAATTTCGGCACCTGAACAATCAACAATACTCATCAATAATAAATGAACAATTAAATACAAGCAAAAAACCAAAGTTTTTATATGTAATTGGAACCACCACGAGAAATCACTGCTAAAAGTGCTACCGTTAATCATCACGAGTGCCGTTTTTCACTCTTCCATTCCTCGCAATTCGTATCGCAATAAGAGAATACCTTTTTTTTGTTTGTGAAAGATGAACAACATTGCTCAATTCTAAGAAATGTCAATTAATATAAGTTTTTTCTTATAAATTAATTCAACAATTTATTAATTATGTTAAGTGAATTTGCACTAATATATATATATATTTATGCATATGTGTATAATTAATTTTCCAAACCCAGAATACCACAATGAGAGCTCTCGTCGATGGAAATAAAAAGGGGTAAGTGAGTTGCGTTCGACTTACTGTCAAGCGAACCTTTATGAAATATATATATATATATATATATTTACACATATGCGTATATACCTAGATCTATGTGCAATTTAAACATTTAGATATATATATATACATTTAGAGTCATTTAATATCCATATTATTATTCTTATAAATTAACTCCAAATATAATTCTTAAATTTATATTCATTCTTATCAGTTTTATTACCCGTTAATACAAATATTATATACACCGCGTAGAATATTTCTCAGTTTATTTTGGCACCTAAATTAAGGCTCTTTTATTTGTCAATTAAATGTGCACCTACTTAAATGAAAATCATTTCAATAAATTATAATGTGAAGCAGAAGTCAATAATGTTTTGGTAAATGTCTATAAGAGGGGTCAAGAACAATGACGTAACTTTCGACTGACGACATTGACATTAGGGGATCGCATTGCAGTGGCCGGCAGCGATCCATCGGCATACGGAACGTATGAAGGGGCAGGGTAAAACAGCCACACGCTGCCGATCGAAATTCGGTCAAGCGCTTGAGAAAGCTACTTAAGAAGCTTGTGAGCGACGACAAATGACAAAACGAACTGAACCAGCTCGACCTTTTTCCTAAGGCACGATAAAAATATTCTTGTTATGTAGGGGCGGGAGTGGTTTCCAAAGAACACACCCCGTCCGGCGAGCTGAGCCGAGCCGGCAACCAGTGTGCCTACACAGGACGCAACTCCCTCGGCCCAAGTCCTTTGGACTGGGCAATAATGCACCGACGTAACATCACATGAAAATGTCGGAAAAAAACTCAGCGATTGAAGAGATATTTGGAATGAGAATAGGATGCTTGGCGTTGTAGTTAAGGTACGACTTCACAATTCGTCCACCAACTCTTAATATTTTATTAACACCCACAAATGTAGCGTGGAGCTGGACGTTTCATTACTGTGTATACTCTTTTTGAAAATATGTTTCATAGAATATGCCGAAGGATTTGGTTCCATTGAACTGAGGTACTCAGAAGCATGCCTTTGCTTTTAACGAAGGCGTACGATGAAGCGATAACAATAGCAAGTTATTCTTTTAAGACGCGTCCATGGTGATATCTTGTTGATGATTAAAAGTTCGATTCTTTCATTAGAAAGGCTCTGTAAAATTGAAGGTTTTGCTAAACGTTCCTCGCTGTTGACATCCGGAAGTTTTGAAACGCGGAATTTGTTAGATGACGGCGGCCATTCGTATTGTGGCTTGGCCAGCCCAGCTACTCTTTCAGGATCTCAGCCGTTCTGTTGCCGACGTATGTGTTCCATTGCCGTGTTGGTGCAGACAGCCACTGCAGCACTATCTCTGAATCCGTCCAGCAGCTGGTGCATTAATTAGGAATTGTTAATGAAGCCTTGATAGTCTCGTTACAGGAAGGGCAGCGTTTATTTCAAGGCTCGTGTTTATCGTGTTTAACCGATTTCGGTTTCTTTCACTACAAATAAAATACATACAAGGATAGGTTTCCTAATATAGATGTTAGAGCTCACCAAAGTTTGTAACATAAACTTAAAACTGAAGATTTTACACAATAAAATAGTTCTTTTAAAATTCACGCCTAAAACCCGGAAATATTTTTATCACTTCAAGTTCCAGAAAAAAAAAATTTGTTTGTGTTGCTACACAACCGAAATATATTTTTATTTTTCAGTTTTTAACAAGAAAGAATACCTGTTACTCAGCTACAAATTTTTGTCGAACTGCATTGCCACCACTAAAAGCTAAGAGCGTTCAGCACATCCACCCCCGGCTAACAGTTATTCGTTCTGTCACTCTACATCAGCGATCACCGCCCCCCAATATAACGAGCATAGGACAGTGTTATGCCGGCAGAGCAGTGGCCGAGAAAGGGCAGAGCGGCGGCATGAACTTCATAGCTCAACATTTCTAAAGTAACTTCTAATGTTTCTACCGAAACACACAGCAACACTCCAATAACGAAGGTCTAACAAGTATCAGGTTGATGTGACAGACTTTATCCGCTGTTCTTCAAGCACAAAGTGCAATGACGACATAACAAAACATGATTGCCAATAGCTTCTAAAAATAAAAGCTCGATTTTTTCCATTTTTGTGTCAGCCGAAAGATATGACATAGTCAACACAATCCAATAACTTAGGTCTAACATGAAAAATACTTGGGCTGCGTAAGAGTTTACAGAATGTGCGTGTCAATTCCAAACTTCCGAGACCTACAAAAATGGCACGACAATCAAAAGGTATTGCTTTAATAAGAGTTTGTGCATACTTAGACCTTAAAAAAGTATGTTGGTTCAGGAGAAATGAGGGTGAAAGTGCGAATATTTTTGTTTCTAATATTGGAGCTTTTGGGGCCGGTTAAGCAAAAAGTCTGATGAAGTATTCTGGTTTTAAATACACACCCAACGATTTCTCAAGCATCGCAAATAAAAACTTTTCTCCACCGCTTTGTTTGTTAAATTAAATCGATGTTTTAGGGTCCCAAAACAAATTTTAATGTATTTCATAGGAACCGTCGGGAAAAAAATTAAAAAAAATATATATATCTTTTTTGAATTTTACATTTTTTGTTTAGTTCTTTAAGATTTAGTAATAGTTTAATATTCCCGAGTTTCGGTTTTAATATTATTGAAATCGGACATAGTTGTCCATACAGACACAACACAGAACGCAATCGTGAAAATTGGCACTCCTAAGGAAATAATTAGCTTTTATTTTAAAGAAAAGAATATAAACACAAAACATAACACAAAATTACAACAAACGACAATTCAAACCAATAAACAGCAACAAACTACAACAACAGCAGAAGCACGTATAGTTTTAAAAATTGAGGTTAGGTTACCTTTTCGTATAATTGCAAGCCGTTCGGCAACTTTCGGCACTTGAACTAAACAATCTTATATTCTTAAAAAGCTTAAGAATATTATACAAATAAATTTGTTTGTGCCAAAAAATGCCATCACAACTAAAACTCTAACCAAACACAGAAATGACAAGCCAAGAAAGCCCACAATTATGTACCAAATACAATATTAATTTACACAAAACACAACACATACTACATATACTTTTTGTTGTAAAATGGAAGTTAATACCTTTATTTATAATATTAAGCACTTTCATTGCACTAAAACTTGATTTTAATGAGCTTAATGCCTTCCATTTCCTTCTTTCCTTTGGAAAGAAAAGTGGCTTACTCTATTATTGTGATGAGTGCATTGTATTTTAAAACCATAAAGTAACAACTAGGCGGCTCACTAAAAGCTCCGTAACAGCAAAAAAAAAATACGGATCTGCTTTTGGCGCTCAAATCGCAGCTCTCTATCGGATCCCGGCGTTAGCCGAAGTCTGTCGTCAGTGGGCAGACTTCGGCTAACGCGGGTCGTGATGTGGTGTCGCCTGGGACATCCAAACAAAATAAAATAGTGGCCCCAACACCCCATGTTGAATTAACGTCCGTATTACCGGGCGACAGTGGTAGTGCATACAATAGTTCTGCATTATCAAAAACTACCACATGTGTGGTACCAAAAACGGTTACATGTGCTCGGGTGCCACAATTAAAATACATATTTATTTCACGGCTTGCCCCTGACCTTTCATCTCATCATCTTACGGCTTATATCCGTAACAAAGTCAAAGTGGATGATATAAAAGTCAAACAGCTTACATTTTCTTATGCCAGGAAATTATCATCATTTAAGATTGGTATTCCTTGGGCGCATTTGGCAACCCTGTGATCAGCCAGTTTCTGGCATGAGGGCATATTTGTGAAAGAGTACGAAGCTAAGAAAAAAAAGGGAACAGTTCAAGCGCCTTTACATCACCATCTATTCCAAAAAAGTAGCGTCTTCACTTATTCTTTCCTATTAAAAGGTTTGATCGTTCTTTTAGATGAGAAGGAGAGTCTTGACTCGAACCTCACGTCTAAATTACTATCATTTAATGATATAAACAATCTCGAATTTCTTAGTATAAAATATATTATTTGCTCATATACCGCCATCGTCTGAGTTTCCAATTTATGCGAACCATTTATCCATTATATAGTCCATTTGTAATAACCTGTCAGTCAGAGATCAGTTAATAGTTTTATGAGATTTTAATATACCTAATGCTACTTGGTCCCCAAACGACAAAACAAACAATTTACTTTCTTTAGCGCACCATGAATTTATTGACGGCTTACTTGATTGTGTTTTAAGAAGATTGCCACTTACGCAACCTGAATATCCCTCTCCCCCAGCTTTAAAGCTGACTATTGCTGCAGGAACAGAGTTAAAGAAAATTTTTGAAAAGACTGTTAATCAAATCCACTGCATTCGTAAGACAAAATATCGTCGCTTAAATACTAATATATCTGGCTTTGAGTGATCCGAACTTTATTCATGCACTAACATGGCTGAGGTCATTATTATCTTTTATCATGCATTTAACTCCTTCTTCCAACACTGTGTTCCGTTACACTATCCCTCTAACTCTAATAAACCTCCGTGGTTTAATAGAGAGTTGTCACGTCAAAATAATGTTAGCTTCAGACTCTATAATAATAATTAAGCATGCCGCCTTTTCTAAATACTTAAGTGCTCGTTTTACCGTTTTAAAATTTTAAGCGTAAATCCGCCTCTTACCCAGCATCTCTTTCGTTTAAAAATTCCACGGCAAGCACTGATCATGCAATTGCCAATACAAATTCATTTCCAAACATATTCGTCTTCGTCCAGTACACATAATCCTTGTTCATATGCCATGTCCAAAGTCTAACTTAATCTTTTCTCCGAATTTATTCTATCCCTAGAAATTTCTGACTTCCCACCTATTTGGAAGATGTCATTTGTTATTCCCATTCATAAAAAGCAAAATAAATAAAATACAAGCAATTATAGAGGTATTTCCAAGTTGTCCGCTATCCCCAAGCTTTTTGAAAACATTATTACCCCCCACTGGCAACATCTCTTTAGGTCGATTGTATCCCCGTGCCAACACGAGTTTATAAGACGCAGTTCTATAACGACATAAAAGGGCTTGAGAAATAACCTTCAGACTGTCGTTGATTACACTGAATTTAGTAAAGCGTTTGATTCTGTTTGATTCCCTTCTTGTTCGGAAGTTTGACTTATTAGGGTTTTAAAATGATCTTCTAACATGGATTTCGTGTTCTCTAAGTGGTAGGACACCACGAGTCCAATTTAAAATCTCTGTTTCTATAATGATCCAAGTTACTTCAGGCGTCCCACCAGGGAGCAACCTTGGCATACTTCTGTTTACATTATTTGATGACCTGGGCGTCCTTTTGAACCCAAAAAGTTTTCTGTCCATATTTCTTCCATGGTAAATGAAGCCAGGGGAGTGCTAAAGTTTATAAATGGGAGGACTAAGAAATTTGATGATCTCTGTGTCACAAAGACTTTGTTAATTTAATTAGTTCGTCCAACCCCAGAGTATAGCTCTTCAGTTTGGAGTCCCCAATATAGTATACATATAGACCGGATACAGTCTGTGAAACAGAACTTTTTACTTTTTGCTCTACGGGGCCTAAGTTGGGATGCAAACGTAATCTTACCATCTTACCATAGTAGACTTCTTTTAATTAATTTACCAACTTCAGCTAATCGTATAACGATGCTTGGCATTACTTTTATTCGTATTCTTATTCACGGAGAAGAATTCCGAGTTACTGGGTCGCCCACATTTCTCTATGCCTAATAGAATTACTAGGAACTATATACCTCTTATTTTAAACCATTGCCGATCAAATTAAGATATGCATGACGTTTTAGAGTACTATGTAATGACTAGAATAAACTATCTCACATCACATTTCTATTACCGACTCTTTACCGATTTTGAAAGCATTAAACTTATCTTACTTTTCACGAAATTAGTATTTAGTATTTTGTTTCGTATGTATTTTTATTTAATCCGTCTGTTCCTTCATTGTCCCTTTTCCGTAAACTCTCGCGATCATGTTTTTAACGACCCTTGGCTCGCGCTTAATAAGCATATCACTTGTTTGCACTTACCATAGTGCACAAACTCCCAAATTTATTAAAAATTTATTATTGATAAAAGAAAAATTACAATTAATTTTTAATGAATAAAAGTAAAATGCATCTTTCGATATAGTATTTATATACCAAAATAAAACTGAGTGAGTAGAGATGGAGTTATGGCTAAACGTGGGTGCTTAAAAAATAAAATAAATAAAAGTGTAGCGCACATAAATTGGCTATTATTTTAAAACAACCGCCACCCCCTGGGCAACAGCCCAAAAATTACAAGAAGAACTTGATTTTCTTCATTCAAGTCTTGAACAGAAAAAGCCACTAATTTCAGCTCACTCAGTAAGTAAGACAATTAATAAAGAAACCAAATTAACATAATAAAACAAATATATATATAAGACAGAAATTGTGAATTTGAGCGGAATCCTTTCTGCCCGGTAGCGGTATAGCCCGTAAAGCTTTACGACAAAAGAGGTAGAATGATGTAAACAAAAATTAAACTGAAACACAGAAATTCAAAATTAAAAATTACTTAGTTTTTTTGTATATAGACTAAATAAAAAAAAAATATTTAAAAAAAAAAAAATATATATATATATTTATGTACACTAAATAATAATAATAAATAAATAAAATAAATTTAAAACAAGAAAGGAAGCGAAATTTTGCAAAACGAAGTTTATATACCCTTGCAGCTATTAAATATTCTTTATTTTTCCGATTGTTCCTATGGGAGCTATATGCTATAGTCGTCCGATTTTGATGAAATTTAAACCTTAATTCTGAAAAATTTGACTATTACTATCGGTGGAAGAACTAAAAAAAAAATTAAAAAACAACAAAGTTATAAATTTTTTTCATTTATTTTTCCGATTGTTCCTATGATAGCTATATGCTATAGTCGGCCGATTTTGATGAAATTTAAACCGTAATTCTAAAATATTTAACCACTACTATATGTCGATGAACTAAATCTAGATCAACTCTCCTAGTGTTGCTGATCAAGAATATATATACTTTATAGGGTCGGAAACGTCACCTTCACTGCGTTGCAAACTTCTGACTAAAATTATTATAGCCTCTGCAAGGGTATAAAAAACACGTATGGGTGTACTAGAATGATTATGTAAGAGCATTTCTTTTTTAAGATTTAAATAAAAAAAAATAAAACAAACATGAACACAAATGAGTGTAAAAGAATTACGGTTGATAAGGAACCAGATTTTGAGAAGAGTGTATTTTCGATATTCCGAAATATAGAAGAATTACCGATTTGGAATATGAGTATATGGAATATGGAATATATTGGAATATGAATATATGGATAGGTACAACCTAACTTTTTCCCCCCAAATCCATTGCAAGAGCACTCAGGAGGCCATAGTTCTGTCTACTGTGAGAAATTGCAAAATATTCTAGGAAATAAACACACACCCAATGTTAAGACAAATAATTGTATTAAAAATTACAAATAAATAAGACTCAAGAATATATACTACGTATGGACATAAAATACAATTTCGATTAGTCGTACAAATGTGTAAGCCAGAATGGGGTAATACAGACAGACACAATTAATAAACATGCAATGATTCTTGTTTATTCCATCATTGAGGCAAGAATATTAGTACATGAAAATAGGATAATAATTAATAAAACGAACTGGTAAAAAATATTTAAACTATTGATCAAGTTACGTTTAAATTTAACAAATGTCAGAGAGGTATCATTTAGACATATTAATACCGACAATCTTAAATCCCTTTTTGACAATAGATTCCAGTCAGGAGCAAAAATCCAAATTAACAGGTAGAAATAGATTTAACGGAAGACGAAGACACCAAATCAAGCGAAGGACTTGATATAAAAGAAAAAGATCTACACGATCTGACAATTCTTACGGTAATAACATTGCCGGAACAAGGAGAAAACGAAATAGGTACACAGATACAAGTGTAATAGACACATAAGACACATATAAAAAGAACTTTTCGATTGTCATTAAAGAATTTAATGGACAAAGGTTAAACCTTAAAAGGTTCATAATAGCTTTGAAGTTATTGAACTTAACAAAAGGCACATTAGAAAAGATAGCTGTTGAGGTTATAAAATCGAAAGTAATAGGATATACATTGTACAAGGTACAAAATGAAATAACAATTAGTGCAATTATAAAAAATTGCAGTATACAGTTGGTGAAACATCCGACGTAGTAAAGGCGAAATTGCAAAAACCACACATAATGGAAAAACTGTCAAAAGTTCACTACAGAAATATATTGACAAAGGCCTTCCGGCCGAACATGCTGATAAATTCAGCACCAAAGAAGCAATTGGTCAAAATTAAGAACCTTGATAACTAGTCACAATTCTTGAGGCAGGAAACTTTACAACAATGAACGAATCCGTCAAAAAGTTCTTACAATTTAGTACAGAAGTGACAAGCAACGCGAATTTCATTTGATACGCCCAAAAAGCCATAGCAAGCTTGGTAATTTCTACTACAGAGGTCATTTTCGCGGTAGAGGTAATGGTCGTGGTTAATATAATAATAATAATTATAATAATAATTATAAATGCAACAACGGACAGAATCATAAAATTAATAAATATAAGGGAAGCAATAGAGGAAACAATAGAAGAAACAATAGAGGAAGTTATAAAGGAAATAAGCATCAAAATGGAATAATACAAATTATAACAACAACAATGTTAGGATAGCCCAAAACGCTTCGGGAAACTCCCAACAACCTTTAAGTACACAGCAGTAGGAAATTTAAAAATTCACACATCAATCTCAGCCAAAGCACATTCGTCACTTTTATAAATGTAGAAACGGGAAAGATATTAGTCTTTTTAATAGACACAGGTGCAAAAATATTTATATTGAAGGAAAATTCCGATGATTTTAAATACATCCAAAATAATTATATAATCAATATACAGGGAATAGGTCAAGAAGTTACCAAATCAAAAGGGCGAGCTTCTGTTGATATATAAAATGTAAACAAATAATCCCACACCATTTTCATATAGAAAATTTACAATCGCTATTACTTGCGATGGAATACTATAAATCGATTATATTAAATAATACAACTGTCAATTATATTTCAAGCCATCTTAAGACCGGCTTGTAATTAGACCAAATAACCTAAAATATCCGATTTATGTTCCAATAACATACAGTTCTTGCAAAAACTTAATAATTCTGCCAGCATGTTGTCCCAAGTTGTCCGAAAAATTTAAATAAATTCAGCAGGAGACAGTGTATTGATTCCGAAAATTCAATATAGCAAATACCAAAGCTACAGTTCAAAATGCATTCATAAGACTACTAAATACAACAAATGTAGTCACAGCTTTTTTACCTTGCCAAAAGGTGTTTTTGTTTGATTTAGAAACGTTCATAAAAAATTAAAACTAAGTAAGTATATTAAGATTGTAGTTTTCAGAACAAGGATAGAGGTTAAGGGGTTATATACAGGGGTTAATAGAGTTTTTTTATATACAGTTTTCTGAGAAAACTATTAAATTTAATTATTTGACTAAGTATTGGGAAAATTATTGATTTGGAAAAGAGCAATAACTAATCTCCGGGAGGTTTTGTAAAAAAAAAACCCTTTGTGGTGACCACTATATCAATGGACTGGAAATTAAAAAATCAGAGTATTGTCAAAATTTCGGTCTTAAATTGCTTATAAAAAACAAATATTTATTTATTAAAAAAAAATATATTTAAGAAGCTTGTGTTAAAATTGAGTCTAATGAGTTATCTTGATCCCAGTTCAAAACACGAGGGGCAAAATAAGAAATTTTGTTTTTGCCGACTTATTATTATAGATGTGTAATTGATATTGGCTCGTCAAGTTCTTTTGACTATCGCTTAATATACTGAAGAACAATCATAGCCTTGTTAACAGTAGACTTTATGTGACAGTCAAGTTTTAATTTTGGGTCAAAAAGAACTCCTAAATCGTTGACCGAATATATACGATCCAGTGGCTTACTAGGAAGATAATAGCTCATAAGTGAAGGTGTTCCTCCATAAAAAGTCATAACGTAACATTTTAGGCAATTCAGATTTAAGAGGTTAAACTGACACCATTTCTGAAAACAATCAATATCAGACTGTAAACCGAAGCCGATTGCAAATTATTATAGGACAAAAAAAACTTAACATCACCAGCATATATTAGTACACGCGATGTGTTATGACAGAAGGAAGATCACTGTTTAACAAAGTAAATAGCAAAGGACCTAAATGACTACCCTGTGGCACTTCAAATGTAAGCTGATTCACAATAAAAACAGCGTTTTTTAAAATAACCCTCTGCGTTCTTCCATTCAAATAACTTGAAATCCAAGTTAATAAATAATGCCCGAGATGATGTAATTTAAATAAAAGAAGAGAATTGTAAAAAGAATCAAAAGCCTTACATAAATCTGTACATATGAGATCAGTCCGAGATGATCTAATATCAACAAATCAAGAGAATGGTTAGCAGAACTAAAATCTGCATTTTATTGTATTTCATATGACCTTCGATTAAAAAAAATAAATAATAATCCGCTTAAATGGCTTCCCTCCCTGTTGATGTAGACATGTTGGGGTAGACAAATGAAACAGTTTAGGACTCGGTTTACAAAAAATTGAGCCACAAAATTTAAGCACCCACCCAGGAAGCCCGTCCGGCCCTGGAGAATATGTTGTTGTTGTGGTCTTCAAATCCCTTAGAAGAGAACTTTCTGTTACTACCGCGAAAAAAATACAATTTGATCTGTTTAAATTGTAGTGCTTTGTATTTATAGTAGCGGACAAAGAAATCGGGACATGCAAAAAAAAAGTTCGTTTCGTAAATTTTTTTAAATTATGTTTATGGTGTTAAGAAAACAAAACAAAAAAATATTGTTTTCGATTCCAACCAGGTTTTTTGAGAAAAAAAATCTTGATTTAAAATTATTGATACATTTTAAAAAAGTAAAAAAGTCTTGCCAAAGGCCTACCTCCGCTGGCTCGGCCTGTATTTTGTTCTACAAATGTTTAATAGATAATATGCCTAAAAATATTTTAAAAAGTTCTTATTTTTCTTCTTACAGCCTGATTCCATTGCCGCATTAGCGGACTTTTTAAATGTGCCGGGTTCCATTGGCGCATAAGAATTTAGCTAATGCTACTCCGACATGTGAGTGGCACGAGCAGCTGATCTGGGTTTGTTTACTTTTGCATTTTGGCAAATCCAAAAGATATTAATCAAAATTAATGAACATAAGTGAGTTTACTAAACTCTGTAATGCTCAGCAGGACATCCATAAAGCTACCGAGGCATTTGCCAACTTGGACGACAAGGAAGAGAAGCTGATTGCGTTGCTATGACAATGGTTTGCAATGGAGACCACCACAGTTGCTAAAAAGGGCAAGGATCCCCGTATATGTGGGACTTATTTCCTGCCAGAGATCTAGCAGTAATGCATTGTGGTACTGCGAGCTTGCAGCTTGCGCTTTAGTTTTCAGTCATTTTTATACAAAACAGATTTTATATTCAAAAGACATCAAAAATTGCGCCAACCTTGCATATAGAAAACAGCTGTTGTAGTGGTGGCACAAACAAAATATCGTTCAACATCGGTATTTTCCGGTATTTTTTTTTTAAATGTTCGGGGCGAATGGTTTTTAATCGCATTTAAAAATCGCATTTATTTTAAATGCGGCATTTAGCCTTATGGGATTCCCTGTGTAAATAAATGCGCATTAGGCTAAATGCGTTTTAATGCGCCAATGGAATCAGGCTATTAGTCAATTCGAAGCCAGATTCAACACACCAGCAGACCAACTTCCCTCCGTTCACACAAATAAGGTCCGACTTGAGCAAATACGGGCTCTCTGGGACAAGGTGGAGAGAGAGAGTTCGAGACGTGCTCTTTGGTCTCTGTATTAATGTGTATAGACACGATTACAGTCATGCAATCTAAGTAACAGTAATCAGTTACTCGGTCTTGGAACGATGCGCTGCAACATTAAACGAAGCGATTGAAAGCGCTAGCGTCCAACAGCTTGTTCAGCCTGCCACACCGGCGCCTCGTCCTAGTGGGTGTCGCGTTCATCCAATAGACTGCGAAATTTTCAGTGGCGACTATGTTCACTGGCCGACATCCCGAGACCTTTTTTTCGCCATCTATGTCCAGAATCCAAAGCTTTCGGACGTCGAAAAGCTGTTCCACCTCAACTCGAAAACGAGTGGTGAAGCAAAGTTTATCTCCTTTAACAAACGAAGGGTTTGAATCAGCCTGGAGGAACCTGCAGAATCGTTTTGAAAGCAAGCGATTGCTCGACAACAGCCAGCTTAAGATTCTGTTCAATCTGTTTGCGCACTCAGCGCTTGTATTTAAATCACTAGTTGTAGGGCGAGAGCGGGAGCCAATAAAGCTTTCGTCTGTTCGCTCTTGCGAATTCGCCCCGTCTCTCGCCACCGTAGCATAAGTTAGGTTCTAAGAGAAATTATTGAAATATAATTGTTAGTGATCCATCGAACATCATCGTAGCCACTCCTTTTCGTCGCGCTTTCGACATAGTTTCACAATTTTTCGCAAATTAAAATCGTCTCGAACTACTGCGTTCACAAAGTTTTCGCGTTGTTAATACAAAATAGTATTAAATTTTTCATGGTGACCCCGACGTGATCAGCAGTAGAGTTCGCGAGTTTTAATTTTTTTTTGTCGGTGAAAACTATAAACAATACCAACAACAACCAATTTATTCGTGTCGGTTCGGCCAACAAATTAAATTCAATAATTTCGTCGCTGGAAATTTTCTGCGTTCTTGAAGTTGCGCCTGACATTTCGGCAATGTTAATTGCTCAATTTGCTGCTGCCGCCAAATGGAAGACAAAAAGGAAGTTGCAATTATCAAGTCGGCCATCCAGGTATAGTTGAAAGTTAATCTGTGGCGTTTTGTCAATTGTGTTTTGGCCCATCTTTCAACTTTTTGCATTCGTGTAAAAATCGGTAGATAGTGAGCATTCTTACCAAGAAATAAAAATTTGCATGTACTAACAACCAAAATTCTACAATAAACATAATCTATTTCGAATTATGTATATGTGAATCGCTTTGGCCAAAGAACAAGCAATAAAATACTCGTCGTCGACCCAATTAGTGCGAACTTAATTCCCCCAACTTTCGTCGTAGTGAGCACCAATTTAGGGTATAAATAAAAATAGCTGGAAAAAAAGTGCAAATTGTGAAAATTGAAGCTCTCAGAAAATTAGCGGCAATAACTTTCGCTGCAGTTTGTCCGAACATTTCCCGCGCTTTTCAGAATTTTCCCGCGCTTTTCCAATTTTCCGCGCTTTTCATAATTTTGCGCGCATTTTGGCATCAGGCTTATATATTCGTTGCCCTTAGTTATCGGTCAGTGTATCATTCTCCGTTAGCACCTGCATAGGAAGAGCCGCTAGCCGCGTACACATACACACGCACACCGACACCGCTGCCGCTATTTCGAGTTATCTTTTGTCGTTTTCGTTCTCGATCGCTGCAGCAGTGCAATTTTCGGTCTGCCTAAACGTTTGTTCGTTTTTTTCGGTACGCTTGAGCTTGAGCGGTAACTCCCCTACAGTGCGTGCGTGCGGCATATACTGTCGCAGGGTTTATATAAAAAATATAAAAACCCTATTTAGATTTTTCGCTGTAATTCTCTCGGCACTTAGCTCCCTTACACCGTGTGCGATCGGTATATTACTCGTTGATTTTTTATTTTATTATTTAACAAAAAAAAAAATAATTTAATAAAAATAAATATTTAACACCTCTTCGATACCAACCAAATAAATACAAATAAACGCAATGGCAACTAAGGATATCGAAGAGCTTAAACATCAACGAGATGTTTGCATGAAAAGTATTAACCGAACTTATTGCCACTTAAAAGAAGCTAAATTATCTATAAATCCGGTCGAGCTTGAGTGTCGATTAGAGATTCTAAATACGCACATTGAAAACGCTTCCGTTTTGCAAAACCAAATAGAAGTGAAAGATACAAAATATGTATACCGCGAAGAGTTGGAAGAGAGGGCCGTAATGACAAAGTCATTGCTGATTTCAATTTTAAACAAGTGCAAACAAAATAATATCGAGAAATCCGCTCCGCCAGCAAATCTCCCGCCTCAATGCCGTCTACCGAGCGTTGCTCTCCCAACTTTTAGCGGAAAACACTCCGAATTTAAAAATTTTATAAGCCTTTTCGAAACTTTCGTTGACAAAGATGACACTTTACACGATATTGAAAAATTCAATCATTTAATTTCGTGTTTAGCTGGAGACGCTTTAGGAACAGTTAGGGCCTTCCAAGTCACTGCGGAAAATTATCCCAAAGCCCTTGCTAGCCTGAAGCGGGTGTACGATAATGATTGTCTTATTTTTTTTGACAACATATCGACACTTTTTAATTTGCAAAAAATTTCCCAGCCTTCAGCTACAGCCTTGAGAACCCTCATCGACACGGTCACAGCCTTGTATGACTCCTTGCTGTCTATTGGGGATGATAGACGCATTACTAATGCCATTTTAATACATCTGGTAATGAGCAAGGTCGATGCAGGAACTAAAAGAAAATGGGAAGAACAGTTAGATTATACTTCGCTTCCACTTTGGAGCGAATGTGAGGCGGCCCTCAACAGGCGATACCAACACATGGTAGCAGAAGAGGCTTCCAAGCCCAAAACTGTTCAGCAGGCCCAATCCAACCCTAAGAAGAATGGAAATAGGAGTTTTTCGTTTGTCGCTGCCAGGAACGACTCTGTTCAATGCATGTATTGCAACTCAGCTGAACATCAGATTGGAAACTGCGCTTCCTTCGCAGCCCTGACAGTTCAGCAAAGATTCGATTTCGCTAAAAGAGCACCCTTATGCATTAACTGTTTAAGAAAGGGTCACACTGTCAAAAAATGCAAATCGAACAGATGTAGAGTGTGCAATTCCTCACATCACACTTTGCTACATATATATGCCCCAAACACAAATCTCGCGTTGCCACCTCCTTCTCAGCCCACGCTCATGCAGGAGTCTCCATCCACTTCGCATGTTTTGCATGCGAATGCATCGGATCGAGTCATTCTTGCAACTGCTGTTGTGAGCGTCCAAACAAAAAGCGGCGAGTTTGTATTAGCTCGAGCGTTGCTCGACTCTGGTTCACAATTAAACTTTGTAACCGACGAGCTCGCTCAGAGGCTCAAAATTACAAGAGAGGACGTGTGCATGAGCTTGCGAGGCATTGGTGGAACTAATGCCCAAGCCACAAAAAAAATACACACGATTGTGAAGTCGCGAGAAGGGAACAGCCAATTGTCGTCCGATTTTTGGATTATGAAAAATATTTCTGGTTATCATCCGGATCAAGCGGTGAACACCAGCGGGTGGAGGGTGCCTGAAAATATTCAGTTGGCAGATCCATTCTTCTTCAAGCCCCAAAAAATAGATATGCTTATCGGCGCTGAAACATTCTTTGAACTTTTATCTATTGGCCAGATAAAGCAGGGGCCTGAATTCCCCATCCTACAAAAGACAGTTCTCGGCTGGATAGTGTCAGGCAGATGTGCCTCTGAAAATAATAAAAACGCTGAAAAAATGGTACATCTCAGCTGCCAGGAGGAAGCGTTGGAGTCAATTGACACAACCCTGCAGAAATTTTGGTCTGTGGAGGACTTGCCGCCCAAGGCTAAAGTCCATACTCCTGAGCAACAACTCTGTCAACAACACTTTGAGAAAAATACTCAAAGATTGTCGTCCGGTAGATTTTCGGTTCGTTTGCCGTTTAAATCTGACCCAAATACTCTTGGTTCGTCATACGAAGTTGCGAAACGTAGATTTTTGTCGCTAGAAAGGAAATTGTCAAAGGACCCTTCGCTGAAGAAGATGTATATTGAATTCATGGAGGAATATGTTTCACTGGGCCACATGTCTTCCACCAATGACAAAATTCCGAATACTCCGCACTATTTCATTCCGCACCAATGCGTTTTACGGCCACAAAGTACTTCAACTAAGTTGAGAGTAGTTTTCGATGCATCGAGCCGTACTTATACGCAGGTAGCGTTGAATGACATCTTGATGGTAGGCCCAACTATTCAAGAGGAGCTGTACTCGACTCTGCTTCGGTTTAGATTGCGTAAGTTTGCCCTTGCGGCCGACGTCAAAAAGATGTATCGCCAAGTGATGGTGGACGAAGCTGATCGTAACTTCCAGCTCATAGTATGGAGACGAGATCCTTCTGAGTCCCTGAAAATCTTTAAGTTGAACACCGTTACATATGGAACTTCGCCAGCACCCTTTTTGGCGATTCGGTGTTTAATGCGGCTAGGAGAGATGGCGCAAGCAACTCATCCAAAAGCCGCAAAGGTTATTCAGAATGATTTTTATGTTGACGATTTGTTGACTGGCGCCGGGTGCGTTGAGGACCTGCAAAGCCTTCGAGACGAAGTTTCTCAGGTCTTGCAAGAGGCAGGCTTTGAATTGGCAAAGTGGTTTTCAAACTGCCCAGAGTTATCCGCATCTGATAGCGCTGTAATGCCACTTATGGCAGACTCAGACGTAACCAAGACCCTTGGCGTGGTTTGGTTACCGGTTAAAGATTACTTTCAATTTCGGTTGGATGACTCTTTCCTGGATCTTCGCGCGACAAAACGAAATATTTTGTCGGTGACTGCTCGACTTTTCGACCCACTTGGCCTCTTGTGCCCTTTGGTCACAAAGGCAAAGATGTTGTTGCAGGAACTGTGGCTTCGAAAATTAGATTGGGACGAGTCGCTACCGATGCAGTTGCTCACGTCGTGGGAGACTTTTAAAGCGACGCTTCTGCAGCTGCCTAAAATTAAGGTATCGCGATTCGTCAACACAGATCCACAAGTCCCGATTCAAATACATGGTTTCGCTGACGCTTCTATGCGAGCGTATGGAGCGTGCATCTACATTCGGACTCAAACTGCTGAAGGTTTGAAAGTGTCTTTATTGACCGCCAAATCGAAAGTAGCTCCCCTCAAGACGAAAACTTTGCCTCGCCTTGAGCTGTGTGCAGCTCACCTTTTAGCAGATCTCTATAATCGTGTCAGGCCATTGCTAAATTCTCCCATTGAGAATGTTTTCCTGTGGACAGACTCCGAGATCACTTTACACTGGATTAAAACCCATCCCTCGTCGTTGTCGGTTTTTGTTTCGAACCGGGTTGCAGAAATTCAGGAGTGGTCGGAGAAAGCAATTTGGAGACACGTTCCCACGAAAGTCAACCCAGCAGATATAGTGTCCCGAGGATGTGACGTAGAGGAGCTTACAACGTCCATTTGGTTCGGTGGGCCTTCGTTCTTGCTAGACTCAGAAAATAATTGGCCTGTAAATAAACATTTCGAACTGCCGGCTGATGTAATGTCGATGGAGCTACGCAAATCGGCAATAGCTCTCGTAGTCAGCCCAGAGCCAAATTATGTGCTTCAGAAAATAGAGTCTTTTTCGTCGCACCTGAAGCTTCTGAGAGTTTTCGTGTGGGTTTTTCGTTTTATTCAAAGGTGCAGAAAGGTGTCGAAGCCCTTTGAAAAAAGTATTTCGCCAAGAGAACTGGATTTCGCTTTTGATAAAATTGTCGAAGTTGTCCAATTTCACGAGTTCAGGGACGACATAAGTAAAATTCGGAAGAATAAACCGGTAGCAACGAATATTCAAAAGTTAAACCCTTTTCTTCAGGAAAATAAATTGGATTGGTGCTCCTCGACATTGCTACGAGTTGGGGGTCGGTTATTGAATGCTCCTATCCCGTACGAAGCCAAATTCCCGTTGTTGCTGTCTAAAAGCTCACAGGTCGTCAGATCCTATGTGTCATACCTGCACGTTACGAACTGTCACGCTGGCCCACGAGCTCTCGTAAGTCGTCTGCGCGAGAAAATCTGGCTAGTTAATGCTCAAGAAGTCTGCCGACGAACAGTTCGGTCGTGCATGCGCTGCTTTCGCTGTAAGCCGCAACTTTTGACGCAAATTATGGGAAACTTGCCAGCAGATAGACTTCGAGCTCTCCGCCCGTTCAATATTTGTGGCGTTGATTTTTGTGGTCCCTTCAGCACAACGTATCGTATCCGTGGTAAGCCACCGTACAAGTCGTACGTGGCCTTGTTCGTCTGTTTTGCGTCCAAAGCGGTCCACTTAGAATTAGTGTCTGACCTAACCACTGATGCGTTCTTGTTGGCATTTCAAAGGTTCGTGAGTCGTCGCGGGATTCCGGAGAAGGTGTGGTGCGACAACGCCACCAATTTCGTCGGCGCAGATCGCACATGAGAGAGTCCGAGCCCGTCTGGAGGAGCAGGGGGGCGGTATCGAAACATTCGCATCAAAAAAAGGATGCGAGTTTGCGTTCATACCGCCCAGAGCACCGCACTTCGGCGGACTATGGGAGGCAGGTGTGAAGTCTGCAAAGCACCTGTTCCTTCGGACGGTAGGCCAAGACCTCTTGACCGCGGAGGAGCTCGGAACTCTGCTCACCAGCGTGGAGGCCGTGCTCAACTCCAGGCCCCTCGGCGCTCTAAGCAGCGACCCGAACGACGGCGAGGCCCTGACCCCCGGGCATCTGCTCATCGGCGGCCCTCTTCTGGCCCCACCATCAGCGGCGCTCCCGGACCAGATCAGCCTGACCTGCTTGCGACGATGGCGAGGTGTCTCGTCTCTCAGGCACAGGTTCTGGCAGCGATGGTCCCGGGAGTACATCTCCAGCCTCCAGCAGCGGTCCAAGTGGCACCAGGGGGAGCCCAACCTCGTCGTGGGAGCGCTCGTCGCCGTCGCAGAAGACAATCTTCCGCCCCAGCAGTGGAGGATCGGACGAGTGGTAGCGGTGCACGCCGGCGCCGATAGCAAGGTTCGCGTGGCGGACGTCAGGACGCAGGACGGCGAATATCGGCGAGCTGTCCACCGACTGGCCCTGTTGCCCGTTCTGGGCTGAAGGACGTCGTCCCTTCAGAGGGGGCGGTGTTTGCGCACTCAGCGCTTGTATTTAAATCACTAGTTGTAGGGCGAGAGCGGGAGCCAATAAAGCTTTCGTCTGTTCGCTCTTGCGAATTCGCCCCGTCTCTCGCCACCGTAGCATAAGTTAGGTTCTAAGAGAAATTATTGAAATATAATTGTTAGTGATCCATCGAACATCATCGTAGCCACTCCTTTTCGTCGCGCTTTCGACATAGTTTCACAATTTTTCGCAAATTAAAATCGTCTCGAACTACTGCGTTCACAAAGTTTTCGCGTTGTTAATACAAAATAGTATTAAATTTTTCACAATCCTTAAAGCACCCGGAGAGCACAATCCAAGGGTGTTTGTCAGCCTTGGAAATCGCTAAGGTAGACACCACCAAATGGGATTGTCTGCTCGTCTTTTTGTGCTCCTCGAGGCTGCCGAAATTGACGCTGTCTCTGTGGGAGCAGTCTCTCCTTCAACCATCCGTGATTCCAGGGTGGAATGATTTCAAGGTTTTTTTTACTAGGTCGTCATCACACCCTTGAGGCAATTGAAGAATTCAAACCTACGGTGGCGGCTCAATCCAGAGGCCCACGAGCTGAAAGCGGGCCGCGGATCATCCACAACAATCGTGTAGATTTTGTTCAAGGGAAAACCATACTATCCGTCTGTGTCCCCAGTTCCAAAATATGCCCGTCGCGGATCGGGAACAGTATATAAAACAGCAGAAACTCTGTTTGAACTGTTTTGCAAGAACCCACATGTTGAGAGACTGCACAAGTACTCACAACTGATACACTTGCAAAGGTCCCCATAACACTCTCCTGCATCGTGGCGGCCCCCCACAACTCCAGTCAGAACCCATATTTGACCTCCAACCACCATTACAGACAGCATCCATACCTGACCTCCAGCATACCTGACCGCCGTGAACTCGCAAGGGGTCCTCCTGAGCTCGGCGCTCATAGAGATCAGCATAAGGTACTCTGCACGCGCTTTAGTTGACTCAGGATCAGAAGCAACCTTTATATCGGAACGGTTATTTAACCTAATTAAGATCCCCTATGAATCCATCCAAGCTCAAGTTGCGGGAGTAAACCAAATTGTTGCTGCTCAGCCTCGCAAGCGCTGTCAGTTCAACATAGGCTCCCAACATAGGCGACATATACAAATCGAAGCCTTCGCATATGTATTACCTCATTTAGGCGAAATCTCGAAGGTTCGTTAAGGGACCTGCACAACCTCCAACTAGCAGATCCGAATTTCTACCAGAGTTTGCAGATTGACGTGCTCATAGGCGCCGATCTACTTCCATCGATTATTCTAGGCGGCTTCCAGTCAAACGTTAGCGGAACACTCCTTGGCCAAGAGACCATAATCGGGTGCATTCTTCGCACTAACAGAATAGCTTCCTTCTCGACACAAATGTCTGTCACTGAGTCTAAGCTAGACAGCATCTTCACCAAATTTTGGGAGGTGGAGGATGTTCCAGTGAAGCTGGTTGAGGAATACAGCTCGCTGTGTGAGAACAACTTCCAGCAGACCACTAAAAGGGGTGAGAAAGGGAGGTATGTGGTTTCCAGCAGATCACTAAAAGGGATGGGAAAGGAAGGTATGTGGTTTCCTTGCCCTTTAAGGAGCCTAGCAATATAAACCTGGGACATTCAAGGCCTATAGCCTTGGCGCAATTCCTAAGAAACGAGGCCGGCTAAACAAAAACGCCCCCATAAAAGTAGTATTTAGGAGTACTTAGATTTAGGTCATATGCAACTAGTCTCTCCAAACGACGACTCCAACAACTTTTATTTGCCTCACCACGGGGTTTTCAAACCAGACAGCACCACGACAAAGGTTCGCGTCGTGTTTAACGCCTTCAATCCATCGTCAAACGGATACAGTCTTAATGATATCCTTCATACAGGTCCCCCGCCGACATCACCAAGATGTACCGGCCAATTCTCGTCCATTCTGATCATACACGCTTCCAAAGAATCCTGTTCCGCGATAAGGAAGGGAAGCTCTGCGACTATGAGCTTAACACTGTGACTTTTCGCGTTAATTGTGCGCCCTTTCCGACCATTCGAGTGCTTCAACAGCTAGCTCACGATGTACTTGACCAATATCTTTTAGCAAGTGACACAATTTCCAGATTCATGTATGTCGAGGATGTTCTAGCAACCAGACGCAGCAGTCCGCTGTTCTAGCCATCAAAGAACTCCGTTTGGCCTTTCGTCATTCGGGCCAACATTTTCATGCAAGAAAATTGGCTGCGGGAATTAAGCTGGGACCAGCCTCTCCCGACTGATCTCGTCACAAGTTGGCATGATTTTCTTAAATGGTATCCAGCCCTGAAGGAGATTCGCATTCCCAGATGGGTGCGATTTCATCTAGCAGCGAAACTGCAGTACCACGGGTTTTGATGTGCATCGCAGAGCGCCTGCCATTTTTGTTCGTGTCGAAGCGACTGACTGCTTTCATTCAAGACCCGAGATGCTCCAGTAAAGTCCATTTCCATACCGCGCTTCTCTCTAAACTAGCTGCAGCAGTTCTCTCCGAAATGCCTCCTACTCACTACGACACATTTTATTGGACGGACTCAACGATAGTGCTTGCATAGTTAAGCAAGCCAGCATGCACCTGGACTACATTCGTTGCCAACAGAGTTGCGAGAGTTGATCAACTCACCAATAGAGACCTTTGGTGGCGCTTTCCTGAGTGGTTGCTTCACAACCAGGAGCAATGGCCACTCAATTCGTCGGTCCAGCTCGAAACCGAGCTCCAACAACGCCCAATAAAGTGTAACATCGCTATAACGCCTCCGGCAACTGACATTTTAGAGAGAGGTTTTCAACGTTTGAGAGGGCGTTAGTGTTCTCGCTTACGTGTTCGCTTACGCTTTGCAATAAGATGTCGCAAGCAACATGTCGACGTGAAGGCAGAACTCTCTGCAGCAGAGTTGTCTGACGTCCAGGAGCGGCTAATTGTGCTCACTCAGCGAAGTGAATTTGCAACAGATAGCAAGGCCTTGAGCAACAAGCGACGAATTCCAGTCTCAATCAGCATCTCCAATTTAAACCCCATTCACGACAGTCACGGTGTCTTAAGAGCAAGCGGACGTTTACGAGCGTCTAAGATGCTAAGTTATGATAAGAAACATCCAATCGTGTATTTTTGCAAAACTTCTTGTCCTTTTTACCCATCGCATATCCTTGCATGGGGGTAATCAGTTGGGGATTCGACTGATTGGTTCCAAGAATTGGATTCCTAAGCTTCGGAATCTTGTAAAGGAAGAAGAAGAAGCTGCAGACTCAGCTGATGGGAGATTTGCCCTCTGCGAGATCCACATTTTTCAGGCCGTTGACTCACACGGCCATTGATTTCGCGGAACCATTTGACATTAAAAGCTAGGGCGGTCGAGGTTGCAAGGTAACAAAGGGGTATGATGGCTACGTCAGACTTAACCACTGAGAAGTTTATAGAAGCCTTCTGCGCTTCTCCGCCCGACGTGGATGTGCACACCACATACACTCTGACAACGGCAAATCCTTATCCAAGGATTTCATTGAAGCCACGAGTACATTGATCCTTTCCAAGTTTTGTAACGAACTGATTTTATTTGTTTCTCCGCTCGCTACGAATGTCGTGTTTGTCCCACCAAATTTATATAAACGTGACAGCCCTATTGATCAGTGAAAACGCACAGAAAAATTGGGAATATACAATGATCTTTTATTCGTCGACTTGACCCTCGGCCGGGGTTTTGTATTGACAATTGGAAATATTCTCCGCCGTCGGCTCCTTCCCACGTTGAAACGTCTCGCTGGGTTGTGATCGCTACGAAGTGGTGTCTCCCTCGCCAGTTTCGCTCGCTATGCCTTCTTCTTAGGGATGCGTCACCGTTCCCAGACTAGGGTGAACAAGCACTGTGCTCTCCAGGCGTACGCCTTTCGCAGCCGCAGCCTCCTGTCCCTTGCTCTGTCCCGGCCGGTCGCACCTACCAACGCAGTCCCTGGGTCAACGTCAAACGCGACAGAAGTTGCGACAAAGCGCCTGGACCTAGCCGTGTGATGCCGTAAGGACCTCAGCTACCTGTGTCTCAATTCGGAGACTTTAGCTCTAAGTCCCAAACGTCTCGACGTAGCGATCTTGTTTCCTTGATGACTCCACACGGCTTTACTTGGTTCTTAACGTTGTTTCACTGGTTCTGGGCACCACTCACTCTCGCCGCACTACCGTTACTACGGGCAAATTCGCCGCGTAACTGGTAACTGATAGGCCACTGCTTGCATGCGCTTACTCTGCTTTCTAACTTGTGGGGAGTTATTCAACTCCTCACAACTTAGTCTCCAAAATGTGGTCTGGCACTTCAACCCTCCCGGCGCACTTCATATGGGAGGCAGGTGTCAAAAGCTTCAAGACACTTCCACAAGCAGACGGCTGTCGGGAAATACACATTTGAGGAACTAACTAATTTCCTAGCAAAAATTGAGGCCTGTTTAAACTCAAGGCCTATTTCCCTAATGTCCGAAGACCCTACTGACCTTGTAGCTCTCAGCTCCGGGCACGTCTTATTGGGTGGGCCGCTCCTCTCCGTGAACGAGCCCGAGATTAAAGAGCCCCCATTTCCATTATATACCGGTGGCAGCGGCTAAAGGCCCTACATCAGCAGTTTTGCTTTCGATGGAAGGAAGAGTATCTGAAGGAGCCCCACAAAAGAACTAAATGGCAATTCCCAATGCGAGGCATTCAGACGGGGTATATGGTGGTGATCAAGGAAGAAAACCTACCACAAACGAATGGCGTCTTGGGCGGATCCAACTTGTGCACCCAGGCGCAGATAGCTTGAAACGAGTGGCAGATGTCCTCAACACACGTGGCGTCATCCGACGACCAATCGCGAAGATGATCCGTCTCACGATGGAGGCCACTGATTCCAAGTGTTTCCGCCTACCAGAATTACCCACTGTCAGACGTTCTTACTAGTCCTAAGTTCATGTCATCCTCTGGTGTCTGTCCTCATACATGTCACAGTCATCCGCATCATTCATAACGCATTACTTTTGTTTTTATCTACTCCCACACGCAGAGAGTTTATGATGGCGCCAACCAGCAACCAACACGCTTACAGGTGCCGCGATTTCGCGCGTTAAGAAAATGCCAACGGTTTCTCCATTTTCCGGCCCTTAAGCGACTCCGCGCTGTCCTAATTAACCGGTATTGCGCAAACTGCCTTGCTCACGAGCATTAATTTCTTTCGGAGACTAGAACAGGGTCGGCGGAATTGCTAAAATGCTTAAAGCTAGAATCGGACCGATTCTGAAACGCAGCCACAAAATAATTTTTAATAGGTTAAATATGTTTTTATAAACCAAATTTGTAAAGCAAAATTGTTCTTAAAATACCAAAGAACAATGTAAAAATATCATCTGCGCTTTTACTTATCGCAAAGTATTGTAAATCATTTAATTTCTGTGCTTGCGGAATTGAATCCGCCAGCCAATTGCTTGGCGGAAAGTTTCAGTGAGTTTTTTTTTGAAGTTAACAGAGACTAAACAGAGGGAACTTAGATTCCGTTTGAATCTTTCGGAAGTGAAAACTGGAACTGGTCTAGGAAATTCGAACCCGTGTGAATCTTTCGGAGGGGAAAACTGGAATAGGGCTGATAATTTTATTTTTGTAGATATGGCTGCAATTATATTTTTATAAGCATTATAAATAGAAGCTAACTGCCTAATACATAAGAGAGATTTTATGTTTACCTCGCTTTTTGATGGTTTAACAAGTTCTTACACAACTCATGATTGTTTAGCTTTTTCAATATTTAATTCAGCTGATTTTTATATCCGACAGTTGCCAACACTGCACTGCATACAGTTAACAGTCCTGTAAGCGCTATGCCTACTGGGATGTTGTTCAAATTTAACGGACGAAAAAAACCTAAAACGCCTAACTTTAAATACCACAAGAAATCTAATTTCCAATGAATTTCAGGCATGATTAGCTTGTCCGATTAAGTCGGATACCAACATAAAATTAGAACCTATAACAATTTTTAACGGACTTTTTCGAGTGTTATATTGTGAGGAGTTGAATAACTCCCCACAAGTTAAGAAGCAAGCAGGGTAAGCGCATGCAAGCAGTGGCCTACCAGTTACCAGTTACGCGGCGAATTCGCCCGTAGTAACGGTAGTGCGGCGAGAGAGAGTGGTGCACTGAGCACCAGACAAGAACAAGGAGAGTCCGAGAGGGACAGCAATACAAGAGAGCGGCGAAGGGCCGTGGGCAGAAGGAAGTAACGGGACGGCACCGGACTTTGGACCCTGATATTGGTGCCGTGCGCAGAGGGCGAAAGGTCGAACGGTAAAACCGTGGACTTTGGACCAGGAGGCAAGGAGACGCCGATAATTAGCGGTAAATGGAGGCCTATATAAACCGGCCGAGCGCAGGAAGCTGGATCAGTCGATTTCTACCAAGTCAACAAGTAACAGTCATCAAGTGAACCAGTAACCAGTGGAACAACGTGAAGGAGCAAGTAAAGCCGTGCGGAGTCATTAAGGAAGCAAGATCGCTACGTCGAGACGTTCGGGACTTAGAGTTAAAGTCTCCGAATTGAGACACAGGTAACTGAGGTCCTTACGGCATCACACGGCTAAGTCCAGGCGCTTTGTCACAACTTCTGTCGCGATTTGAGCTTGGCATACCACCCGGCGTGTCCGGCAGAGTTGAACAAATAGAGTCCTTCGACAAAGAACCGTGGGCTCAGAAGGAAAGTTGTCTAGAACTAGCTGCCTGCCTACAAGGACTGCATTGGCGAACTCCGGCGTATGCCTGATCATCCTGCAGGAGCTGTACAAGGTCCTGGTGCGACTGGCCCGGAAGGACGCGCGTTTGTTCAGCTGGTGTCTCGAAAGGCGTATGCGTTAAGAGCACAGCAGTCCACCGCTAGAGTCCCAGAACGGCAGCTTACCGAGTCGCCAACAAGGAGCGGAGCTGGTCGAGATACCTGGAGGCAGAACAAGGACAGCGAGGACCCCAGGACGACGAACAACGAGCGTCGAGCGAGCAGCCTATACGTCGAATTCTTAAGCCTGCGGCAGAGAGGGTAGGGTGGAAGCGTTCGTCTAGAACCTGGCGGTTGACCCAGGGACTGCGTTGGCGGCCTCCGGCGTACGCCTGAACCGTCAAGTAGAAACTGAGCCGACGTCCGGTGCGACCGGCCGGGACAGAGCAAGGGACAGGAGGCTGCGGCTGCGAAAGGCATACGCCTTGAGAGTACAGTGCCTGTTCACCCTAGTCTGGGAACGGTGACGCGTCCCTAATCCCTATAACCCAGCCGAGCCAAGGGCAGCAGAGGACATCGCAAGCCAAACCGGCGAGAGAGACACCATTCCCGGCGAGCCAGCACGATCCAGCGAGGCGTTCAACGTGGGAAGGCGACGACGGAAGAACGTAGTTCTACATTATCATTACATCACCCCGGCCGAGGGTCAAGTCGGCGAATAAAAGATCACTGTGTACTCCCAATCTTCTGTGCGCTTTTCACTGATCAACAGGGCGGTCACGTATATATAAATTTGGTGGGACGAACACTTACATCTTCTGAGCTAGCCGCACGACATTCGTAGCGAGCAGATAATAAAGAAAATCAGTTCGTTACATCTGGCGCCCAACGTGATTGTCCTGACAGTGAAAATACAGCAATAAACAGAAATGGGGAAAAATTGGATCTATCTCCTGAAGAAAGAGGATTTCCCAAAGGTGGCAGCCAAGCTTGGCATTATCCTGGAGGGCAAGTCGGACGACATGCGAAAAGCCCTTTCAGAGTATGTTACGAAGACACAAAACGACCCAGGAATGGCGGAAATTTGGGCAGAGCTGGAGGAATTGTACGACAAACCAGGCTCGAGCGGCAAGTTACTAGTCCCAGACGCCGAACAGCTCATAGCTAGCCTGGGCCTGGAGAGTATGAAGGAGGCAGGAAGATCCAGGGGCCCAAGCCAAGAAAGAAGAACAGAACAGCCTAGCGCACCAGACTATGCAAAAGTCGCAAAGCAAGTCAGGGAATGGCCGTTCAAGTTTAACGGCACGGAGAAACCACTGGAGTTTCTGGACAAGTGGAATGGTCAGCAAACACATACGGTTTGAACCTGAACCTCATTCCCCGAGCCATGCCTGAATTTCTGCAAGGCCCTTAAATGGTTCATATCAAACAATAAACACTGGAGGACATGAGGAGAGCTCAGCGACAGTTTTCAAACGTATTTCCTGCCAAGGGGTTTCTTCTCAAAGCTCGCAGATCAGGTCAAACAAAGAAAACAGGGCTTTAGAGAGTCGTTCAAGGACTATATGGTTGACATGCAGACCATGATGAGACCACTCGGCTACTCCCCAAAGGAAATACTAGAGCAGATAAAGGAAAACTGCACGCCGGACCTGAGGATTTCCCTGAGGACGTATAAGATAGACGATCTAGAGTCTCTAATGGTGCTGGCTGACGAGTATGAAGAACTCGAGAAAGAGCGAGAAGCATTTATTCAAGAAAACAAATTCTCGCGAAGCAAAGCAACAGCACTACAACAAGTCACGTGTAGAAGGTGCGAAGAAGAAGGCGGACACCAAGCACCTATCGACGGCCCAAGCCAATGGACTCCAAACGCCTACAACCACCAGAGCACGTTATGGAGGCCACCCAATACCAATCAGAGATTACCCAGGGCAGCACCAAGAGCCCACAGGTCACAGACACACATCGTGAACCCACACGAAGCTTGTAGACGGTGTGGCGGTCACGGACATTGGGCAAGAGGATGCCAATACCAGCGGCTGCTTTTCTGCTGGACTTGCGGCAAGGTGGGGGTTAGGAGTGTAGAGTGCTGCCAGAGGTCGGGAAATGGCCCGCGATCCCAGCCGCAGAGAGGCGAGCAGGGGTCGCAAGGTGTTGTCTCTCCAAACTAACTAGCGAATTAATCGAAGAAGAGCAGCAGTTATCCGCAGCGGTACAGATTGGCAGAACCTCACACAAAGCCACAATCGACACCGGGGCAACAGCGAGCTTTATAAGCGAGGAGCTTACAAGGACGAGAAGGCAAGTTAGGTTGGCAGATGGCAGGTGTAGCGGGATAAACACGCAACTCGAGGTGGAAATCGAATTCGGCAATAAGCGATTGCCCATGAGCCTGCTGATCCTACCAGGAGTAGTAGACTCGCTGGTGCTAGGATGGAATTTCCTCACGGGAGTCGGCGCCGAAATAAGGTGTGCCGGACATACGGTGGTGATCCCAGGAAGTAGAAGGCACAACGGGTGGTTAGAGGAAAAATTGTCCGTGGCGGTGGTGCAAACCAACTCTGAGGAATACGACGTTGAAAAATTCCAAGAGCAGGAGCTCGCGGGATTTCGAACAATGAGTGGAACGTCCAACATAGCCGAGCACCGAATCACCATGAAGGACGACAAACCAATCAAACAGAGATACTATCCGAAAAATCCAAAGGTTCAAGGGGAAATCAATGCGAAAGTCGACGAGTTGCTGGAGAAGGGATGCATAGAACACTCGAGAAGCCCGTACAGCTCCCCGATAGTCATGGTGAAGAAAAAGACAGGTCAGTGGAGGCTTTGTGTCGACTTTAGACAGATCAATGCCAAATCCATCAAAGATGCTTATCCGATGCCAAGGATAAATTACATATTGGACCAGTTGAGGGAGGCGAGATACATAAGCAGTCTGGATTTGAAAGATGGATACTGGCAAATTCCTCTGGAAGAAAATAGCAGGCCATTCACGGCGTTCACAGTGCCAGGAAAGGGGCTTTTCCAGTGGAAAGTAATGCCATTTGGTTTACACTCCGCCTCGGCGACTTTCAGAGAGCACTGGACCAGGTTATTGGACCGGAGATGTCACCACACGCGTTTGCATACCAAGATGACATCATCGTGATCGGACGGACACTGGAAGAACACAGTAGGAACCTGAGAGAAGTTTTCCGACGCCTTAAACAGGCAAACCTGAGGATAAATCCCGAAAAATGTCATTTCTTCAAAAGCGAACTGCTTTACCTGGGACACCGCGTTACGGACCAAGGAATCGGCACCGATCCCGAAAAAGTAGCAGCCATAGCCGAGCTGGAACCACCCACAACCATCCGGGAACTGCGCCAATACTTTGCGCGAATAGTGAAACCACTAAATGATCTATTGCGGAAAGGCACGAAATGGACATGAACAGCAGAGCACCAGCAAGCATTCGAGGAGGTTAAGGCAATGCTAGTGGCCGATCCTGTGCTGGCATGCCCAGATTTCGATAAACCATTCGTACTGCAGACGGACGCAAGCGATTATGGCATAGGGGCAGTCCTGACACAGGAAACTGAAAGCGGCGAAAAGGTCATTTCATATTCGAGCCGGACCCTGAATGGCGCGGAAAAGAACTATTCAACCAGCGAAAAGGAATGCCTGGCAATCGAGTGGGCAATCCGGAAGCTCAAACCATACTTGGAAGGATACCACTTCAAAGTGGTGACTGACCATATGGCGCTTAAATGGTTGAACAGCATCGAAAGTCCCTCAGGAAGAATAGCGAGGTGGGCCCTGGAGCTGCAGTAGTATGATTTTGAAATATCGTACAGGATAGGGGGCAGCTTAACGTGGTCGCTGATGCACTCTCAAGACAGCCTCTGCCAGAAGCCTTTAGGCTAGCCAAGGAAGCTCCGGAGGACACGCAGGGAACATGCAGCTGGATCAAGGATATATGTGAGAAGATTAACACACAGCCACAGAAGTTTCCAGACTACCTCATGGAGGGAGGCGAATTATACAGGCATATCCCGCACAGAGCAGGCAGCGAAGACGTGGCAGCATGGAAGCTCTGTGTTCCACGGGGGCTGAGGGAAACAGTCCTGAAGGAGAATCACGACTCACCAGCCGCTGGACACGTGGGAAGTCGGAAAACGATTGCAAGGCTGGCGGCTCGATATTACTGGCCAGGAATGCATAGGGGCGCCCGAGCCCACGTAAGGAAATGCGAGACATGCCTCAAATACAAGCCGAACCAGATGCAGGCAGCTGGGAAAATGCTGACGCAGATACCCGAAGAACCATGGGCAAATGTATGTGCAGACTTTGTCGGACCATTGCCCAGATCGAAGAATGGCAACCAGATGCTGCTAGTGCTGATTTTCAAAGTGGACAGAGTTGGTGCCACTGCGAGCAGCAACGGCAGAAACACTTCAAAAGGCGTTCCGAGAAAGAGGCGTTCGGAGTCCCGAAGGTGGTAATAACGGACAATGGAGTTCAGTTTGCCAGCCGCGCATTCAAAAAATTCCTCAGCGAAATGGGCATTAAGCAACAATTCACAGCACCATATACACCGCAGGAGAATCCGACGGAAAGAGCAAACCGGACAGTTAAAACCATGATAGCGCAATTTGCGGGACAGAACCAGAGGAATTGGGACGAGAAGTGGCCGGAGATTATGCTAGCGGTAAATTCAAGTACGTCGGAGTCAACAGGGTACTCCCCGTGTTTCCTCACGCAGGCTCGAGAGCCTCGACTGCCCAGCGCCCTGTACGACAGGGAAACCATAGGCACAGGAAAACAGACGGAAACACCTGAAGATAAGGCCAATAAGATGAAGGAGATCTTCGAAATTGTGCGCCGGAACATGGAGAAGGCTGCTCAGGACCAAGCCAGGCATTACAATCTACGAAGAAGGCAATGGAATCCAACAATAGGGGACACAGTCTGGGCGAAGGAGCACCATTTGTCAAAGGCAGCCGAGGGTTTCGCGGCAAAGCTAGCGCCGAAATATGACGGACCGTACACGGTAATAGATTTCGTCTCACCAGTCATTTGTAAAATCCGCCACAAGGATACACAAAAAGGAACGAACCGTCCACGTCAGTGATCTTAAGCAACAAACACAAGAACTCGGTACAGACAAGCAAGTACAACACGAGCATGCAACGACAAAAGGTGCGGGCATAAGCCAGAGTCTATATAGACCGCAGGGTAGCACAAGCATGCAACGACAAAAAGCACAGCCTATAGCGTCAGGCATAAGCCAGAGTCTATATAGACCGCGAAACACACGAGCATTCAACGACAAAAAGTGCAGACTATATCGTCGGGCACAAGAACCAGAGTCTATATAGAACGCAGGAAACAGGGAGGCACAGTGACCCAGACAACGAGGCAAACAGATTCTGCGTCGGGCATGAAGCCAGAGTCATCCGTTAATACGCCGCGAAGAATAAGGTGATGCACAGGACAAGAAAACGAAAAGACCGCAGGCCAACAACAATCCGTAGCTTCGGCAGACTCTGTACGAATCGAGGAAGACCACGACCAGATCTTTGTTTCCCGAGGAAAGAGAGAGACGGTACAGCTCGAGAGCTTTACCGTAGCATGCCAAGCCGGAAAAACACGAAAATAACGCGCACACACATTAAAAAAAAAAGGAAGGAAAATACACACACATGAAATGCACTACGGATGATCCGGCAATTTGAAATGAGAGATATACATGAAAACCGGGGTCGCAGGGAAACAAACCACTTGCCAACTAAATGCAGAACGACGCAAGAAAGCGATGAGCCGAGCAGGGTCGTTGACCCCGACCCCAAGGGCAGGAAAGGCCAACTCTGCAATCCTGGGCCAAGCTTTGGGGGAAAAAGAAAATAAGTAAAAATGAAATAGACAGGAAATTGCGCTTACCAAAGCATTATGCGAAGTCAATATAAACAAGGGATGGGGGCACTTCGATTCATGGCGGCCGATTGGCACTAGACGATAGTGTCGATCGGTGGGCACAAAATACTGGAAATATCGGCACAAGGAGTCACACGTTGGAACATCGATACATTAAGTGGCAACGCCACGTTGGGTCACGGAACCGATAACAACTGGAGACCGATCGATTTGGCGGAGAGTGACCATACAACAGAGAGTCACACGAGAGAGTATCGATAACACCGATAACGACTGGAGACCGATCGGCACGACGTAGAGTGACCATCCGACGGAGAAGGCAAATCACGGAGATCGAGAAAATCATCGGGGGAAACGTCTGGGCGGGAATTCAAAAGTCTACGGGGGAAACGTCTGGGCGGGAATTTAAAGTCTACGGGGGAAACGTCTGGGGCGGGAGATTCAAAATCTGGAAGGAGGATCGGCGCTGTGGAACTCAAGAAGTAGCTGTGAGCGTCGTGGGAACCGTCTGGAGGAGCAAGTCGACTAGAAGACTACAGGCAAACGAGGACAAGTACGAGGAGAAGACACGTCGAGGGAAGGATGTCAGAATGTGGAGAATACCAAGGCAGAGGGAACAGCGAGTCTCTTTTTTATTCCCGAAGTAAGGGGAGAATGTGAGGAGTTGAATAACTCCCCACAAGTTAAGAAGCAAGCAGGGTAAGCGCATGCAAGCAGTGGCCTACCAGTTACCAGTTACGCGGCGAATTCGAATACAGGCAAACGAGGACAAGTACGAGGAGAAGACACGTCGAGGGAAGTATGTCAGAATGTGGAGTATACCAAGGCAGAGGGAACAGCGAGTCTCTTTTTCATTCCCGAAGTAAGGGGATAATGTGAGGAGTTGAATAACTCCCCACAAGTTAAGAAGCAAGCAGGGTAAGCGCATGCAAGCAGTGGCCTACCAGTTACCAGTTACGCGGCGAATTCGCCCGTAGTAACGGTAGTGCGGTGAGAGAGAGTGGTGCACTGAGCACCAGACAAGAACAAGGAGAGTCCGAGAGGGACAGCAATACAAGAGAGCGGTGAAGGGCCGTGGGCAGAAGGAAGTAACGGGACGGCACCGGACTTTGGACCCTGATATTGGTGCCGTGCGCAGAGGGCGAAAGGTCGAACGGTAAAACCGTGGACTTTGGACCAGGAGGCAAGGAGACGCCGATAATTAGCGGTAAATGGAGGCCTATATAAACCGGCCGAGCGCAGGAAGCTGGATCAGTCGATTTCTACCAAGTCAACAAGTAACAGTCATCAAGTGAACCAGTAACCAGTGGAACAACGTGAAGGAGCAAGTAAAGCCGTGCGGAGTCATTAAGGAAGCAAGATCGCTACGTCGAGACGTTCGGGACTTAGAGTTAAAGTCTCCGAATTGAGACACAGGTAACTGAGGTCCTTACGGCATCACACGGCTAAGTCCAGGCGCTTTGTCACAACTTCTGTCGCGATTTGAGCTTGGCATACCACCCGGCGTGTCCGGCAGAGTTGAACAAATAGAGTCCTTCGACAAAGAACCGTGGGCTCAGAAGGAAAGTTGTCTAGAACTAGCTGCCTGCCTACAAGGACTGCATTGGCGAACTCCGGCGTATGCCTGATCATCCTGCAGGAGCTGTACAAGGTCCTGGTGCGACTGGCCCGGAAGGACGTGCGTTTGTTCAGCTGGTGTCTCGAAAGGCGTATGCGTTAAGAGCACAGCAGTCCACCGCTAGAGTCCCAGAACGGCAGCTTACCGAGTCGCCAACAAGGAGCGGAGCTGGTCGAGATACCTGGAGGCAGAACAAGGACAGCGAGGACCCCAGGACGACGAACAACGAGCGTCGAGCGAGCAGCCTATACGTCGAATTCTTAAGACTGCGGCAGAGAGGGTAGGGTGGAAGCGTTCGTCTAGAACCTGGCGGTTGACCCAGGGACTGCGTTGGCGGCCTCCGGCGTACGCCTGAACCGTCAAGTAGAAACTGAGCCGACGTCCGGTGCGACCGGCCGGGACAGAGCAAGGGACAGGAGGCTGCGGCTGCGAAAGGCGTACGCCTTGAGAGTACAGTGCCTGTTCACCCTAGTCTGGGAACGGTGACGCGTCCCTAATCCCTATAACCCAGCCGAGCCAAGGGCAGCAGAGGACATCGCAAGCCAAACCGGCGAGAGAGACACCATTCCCGGCGAGCCAGCACGATCCAGCGAGGCGTTCAACGTGGGAAGGCGACGACGGAAGAACGTAGTTCTACATTATCATTACATCACCCCGGCCGAGGGTCAAGTCGGCGAATAAAAGATCACTGTGTACTCCCAATCTTCTGTGCGCTTTTCACTGATCAACAGGGCGGTCACGTATATATAAATTTGGTGGGACGAACACTTACATCTTCTGAGCTAGCCGCACGACATTCGTAGCGAGCAGATAATAAAGAAAATCAGTTCGTTACAATATATAGGAGCCGTTTTACAATCGTTAAACAGCCATAAATTTTCAAAAAGTTTGTGTTTGTCGAGCTTTTGCAGACAAATGACTTGTCCAATCCAATATGACAATGTTAAGGGTTGATCTATTGGAAGTTTTCTTGCACCAGGATCGGTTTGCCACAACTCGAGATATAAAATAAAACTTGAACCGACAGCTGAAAATTTTTTTAATTTAAAAAAATCTTTAAAAAAATCTAAAGAAATAATTTTTCTGTGATATACACTTAGTTTAGAAGTCGTACGATACCAGAAATTTTCCGAAGGCGTATTTTTTTTTTAATTTTGTAATCTTGTGTTATCTGTGGAAACAGGGCTATAGAATCATTAGCTTTTATTCTTGGGCTTTGTTTTTGTCGACTAGTGTTAATAATCATGGTAGAAAAAAATATCTAAAAAAAATAATTATGTGAAACGAAACTTAAAAATATATTTGTAAAAATGAATGATGACAGTGACATTAAGGGACCGCATTGGCATACGGAATGTGTGATGGTAAACAAACAGCGCTCGAGCCAGCTTTTAAGGGAACTTATAGGCAGCGAAATAAATGCCAAGCGAAAAAGCCAGCCTAGCCAGGCCCTCGACCCATATCATTTGGACTGGGCCAACGTAACGTTTTACTACAATACCCTGGCTAGACGCCGGCAATCATGAAAAACTGTCGCGTATCAATCCTGGGCGGTCTCGAGCTGTATTATTTTTATTCTTAACATATTTTTTAAAGTTGCCGCCATCACAAACATGATTTTAAATAAGACAATTATATTCGCAGTAAAAAAAACATTGCAAGTTTTACATTAAAACGTTTTTTAATTTACTTAAAGTTTACATTCGTATTAATTTTAAAATCCTTAATCGAGTTAATCTAATCAAATAAATATTATAAATTTATTCGATAAGAGGATTTTAAATGTTTTTCTGCGTCACATTAACTAGGCCACAGCAATTGAAAGTCTAACTGTCAGTCAGAATCATTAATAGCTTTTTTTCTTTTCTTAGCCACTTGTGCCATTTTAGGTTTCGACCAATCCTCCTTAAAAATGTGTCATTTATTTAAATCGTATAGAATATCAAAATATGTTACCAACCTCACTAAAGTTTTCATCTGAAGAATATATTGTTTTCATCATTTCAGAATTCTTCTTATTGGTGGTGCTATGATTGTTGGCATCCTTTTTTCCAACAGGCTGCTTACGCCCACGGCCACTTCCACCGCGTCGCCCAACTGCTGTTGTATCGTCTTCCGCTGCCTGTGCAAACAGATCGCTAAATTGTTTCTGCAGATATTGTGTTAGCTCAATATTAAAAGTAACAGGTTATTATATTTTTTGTACCTTTGTGACCTCATTACTGTGAGAGTGCGCGGATTGCAGTGCCCGCTGCATCATACCATGAACGTAAAGGCCAGTACCTATACTATGCCTGCAACTTCTTCTATAATGCTCTAGATGGTATAATACCTATTGCAAAGATTGGTACAATTTATTAATTTATTGCTTGAAATAATTAATTAAAACGCACTTGATCAGCAGAAGGAGTACTACTCGCGACGAAATTCCCCTTTGATGGTCGTTTTCTTTTGTTGGGAGATGAACTCGGATATTTTGATGTAAGTAGTGATGCAATAATTTCTTCATACCGTTGGCACCAGAACCTGTTTATAAAACAAATAAAAAAAGTAAATGTTTATTTAACTTTCTATTTTGGCCCCACTTTTTAAACAAAAACCTTAGTAATACGTACTTACCTTTAAGCTCATCTTTAAAATTAGTTAGTTTTTTATTCTGAAAATCTAAAACTTTGTCTTTTCTTTATTTTTTTAATTGCATTTTAATGGTATAAAAAAATATTTTGAGCTTACTAAAATACGAAATGGGAATATTATCACAAAAAAGGAACTTTTTTTAATTAAAAATCCTTACCAGCTTTTTCAAAGCACGGACCAAACTTTTTGACGGTCATCACCAATCTTGATCAAAATTACTTTTGCTAAGAGTATAGAAACTTCAGAAACATAGACTTGCTCACAAAGTGAGTTAAACTTCTGCGACTGCAACTCTTTGTACAAAGGTACACACTCTGCAAGACATTTTGCACCGTGAAGTGAATTTTTCTTTAATACAAAGCGAAACACAGCAAGAAAACCGTGACAGAACGTATGCATAATGAAAACGCTTAAGAACAGATAACATATTAAACGAATTTTAATAAGAAATTGGTTTGTAAATGTAAGGTCGTTTCAAAATGAAATCCTTGAACTATAAATTCAGAAACCCAAAATTTTAAAGGATGCACAAATTGTACATTTTAGGCAATAGACATACAATTTTAGAAAAACAGTCCAGTCACTACAATCACTAAAGATATTACAATATCACTATCGACGTCTGCATAGGAGATGGTCAGATCTGCTGTGATGGTCCGATCGTAACGAGTAATTCACCAATCGAATCGCAGTAAAAGAATAGGGACTTTAAGAAAATTTATTGAGGAGTTCTTGAGCGCGTAGTGATAAAATATTCTACTTTTTTAGCACAGTTTAAATTTTATTGAATACGTGTCGAAAGTAAAACTTTTATTGGTATATCTCAAAATAAAAATGTTGTCGTGCTCGTTTGTCAGCTTCAAAAAATTTTAAGGACTTGTTTTAGAATTCTGGAATATATTTTTTTTTGTTGGGCAGGCCTTTATACAAAAATATGTGTTATTTACCGGAAAATCGATAAAAATAGCCAAACTTTTTTTAAAAATTGAATTTAAAACTATTCTTAGTTTAAGCAAACCGATATGAAATCCGATACTTTGCAATAAGTGAGCAAGAAAATTTAATGTTTTATTGGGAGCCAGACAACTTTATACTTCATTTTTATATTATTACAAATGGTGTTATAATTTCAGTCAGAAGGACACATTCCCGACCTTTTCACCATCACTAGGAAAGTCGATCTAGCCATATACGTCCTTTTGTCCTTTCGTTCCTACGGTTACTATCCTATCAGCTTAAAAGCTAATAGCAGTAGTTAAATCGAGCCGGATCGGACGACTGTATCGTATAGCTCCCGTGAAAACAATCGGACAAAAATATGAAAAATTTTTAACTTCGCTTTTTTTGAATTGATTTGAATATACTTCGATACAAAATAACGGTTTACTGTTTTATTTTAATTTTATTAAAACCGGACAATATCATATAGCTGCTTTTTAAACATAAAATCATAAAAATCGTATTATTGTTGTTTTAAAAAATATAATAATAATAATTTTTGGAATAGCTGCAACGGTATATAAACGTTGCCTTTAGCTTTAAAGTCTTGTTTGTTAAAATAAAATTAGTACTAAAGTATAACTAAACGTTATTTTTTTTTAAATCATCGAAATAATATTGACGCACTTTGACTATATTTTAAAATAAAACTTCTGATTTCAAACAAAAACACCTATTAACGAAGTAAAAAAGTCGTGACGGTCGCACCTTCAACATACAAAATATCTGATATTAAATTTTGTGACGAATGAATAAGCACTCGACACTTTTTAAATGTTCGTATTCAGCTCGCTGAGGTAAATAATGCCTGTTTAGGAACTGGGGGGATCCAACTTGTGCACCCAGGCGCAGATGGCTTGACCCGAGTGGCAGATGTCCTCAACACACGGGGGTCATCCGACGACCAATCGCGAAGATGATCCGTCTCCCGATGGAGGCCACTGATTCCAAGTGTTTCCGCCTCCCAGAATTATCCACTGTCAGACGTTCTTACTAGTCCTAAGTTCATGTCATCCTCTGGTGTCTGTCCTCATACAAGTCACAGTCATCCGCATCATTCATAACGCATTACTTTTGTTTTTATCTACTCCCTCACACAGAGAGTTTATGATGGCGTCAACCAGCAACCAACACGCTTACAGGTGCCGCGATTTCACGCGTTAAGAAAATGCCAACGGTTTCTCCATCTTTCGGCCCTAAAGGGACTCCGCGTTGTCCTAATTAACCGGTATTGCGCAAACTGCCTTGCTCACGAGCATTAATTTCTTTCGGAGACTAGAACAGGGTCGGCGGAATTGCTAAAATGCTTAAAGCTAGAATCGGACCGATTCTGAAACGCAGCCACAAAATAATTTTTAATAGGTTAAATATGTTTTTATAAACCAAATTTGTAAAGCAAAATTGTTCTTAAAATACCAAAGAACAATGTAAAAATATCATCTGCGCTTTTACTTATCGCAAAGTATTGTAAATCATTTAATTTCTGTGCTTGCGGAATTGAATCCGCCAGCCAATTGCTTGGCGGAAAGTTTCAGTGAGTTTTTTTTTGAAGTTAACAGAGACTAAACAGAGGGAACTTAGATTCCGTTTGAATCTTTCGGAAGTGAAAACTGGAACTGGTCTAGGAAATTCGAACCCGTGTGAATCTTTCGGAGGGGAAAACTGGAACAGGGCTGATAATTTTATTTTTGTAGATATGGCTGCAATTTTTATAAGCATTATAAATAGAAGCTAACTGCCTAATACATAAGAGAGATTTTATTTTTACCTCGCTTTTTGATGGTTTAACAAGTTCTTACACAACTCATGATTGTTTAGCTTTTTCAATATTTAATTTAGCTGCTTTTTATGCCAACACTGCACTGCATACCGTTAACAGTCCTGTAAGCGCTATGCCTACTGGGATGTTGTTCAAATTTAACGGACGAAAAAAAACTAAAACGCCTAACTTTAAATACCACAAGAAATCTAATTTCCAATGAATTTCAGGCATGATTAGCTTGTCCGATTAAGTCGGATACCAACATTAAATTAGAACCTATAACAATTTTTAACGGACTTTTTCGAGTGTTATATGTAGGAGTTTTACAATCGTTAAACAGTCTTAAATTTTCAAAAAGTTTGTGTTTGTCGAGTTCTTGCAGACAAATGACTTGTCCAATCCAATACAACAGTATGACAATGTTAAGGGTTGATCTATTGGAAGTTTTCTTGCACCAGGATCGGTTTGCCACAACTCGAGATATAAAATAAAACTTGAACCGACAGCTGAAAATTTTTTTAATTTAAAAAAATCTTTAAAAAAATCTAAAGAAATCATTTTTTGTGATATACACTTAGTTTAGAAGTCGTACGATACCAGAAATTTTTCGAAGGCGGATTTTTTTTTTTTAAATTTTGTAATCTCGTGTTATCTGTGGAAACAGGGCTATAGAATCATTAGCTTTTATTCTTGGGCTTTGTTTTTGTCGACTAGTGTTAATAATCATGGTAGAAAAAAATATCTAAAAAAAATAATTATGTGAAACGAAACTTAAAAATATATTTGTAAAAATGAATGATGACAGTGACATTAAGGGACCGCATAGGCATACGGAATGTGTGAAGGTAAAAAAACACATGCTTCCGACAGTTCAATCAAGCGCTCGAGCCAGCTTTTAAGGGAACTTCTAGGCAGCGAAATAAATGCCAAGCGAAAAAGCCAGCCTAGCCAGGCCCTCGACCCATATCATTTGGACTGGGCCAACGTAACGTTTTACTACAATACCCTGGCTAGACGCCGGCAATCATGAAAAACTGTCGCGTATCAATCCTGGGCGGTCTCGAGCTGTATTATTTTTATTCTTAACATAGTTTTCAAAGTTGCCGCCATAACAAACATGATTTTAAATTAGACAATTTTATTCGCAGTAAAAATAAAAAAATATAACATTGCAAGTTTTACATTAAAACGTTTTTTAATTTGCTTAAAGTTTACATTCGTATTAATTTTAAAATCCTTAATCGAGTTAATCTAATCAAATTAATATTATTAATTTATTCGATAAGAGGATTTTAAATGTTTTTCTGCGTCACATTAACTAGGGCACAGCAATTGAAAGTCAAACTGTCAGTCAGAATCATTAATAGCTTTTTTTCTTTTCTTTGCCACTTGTGCCATTTTAGGTTTCGACCAATCCTCCTTAAAAATGTGTCATTTATTTAAATCGTATAGAATATCAAAATATGTTACCAACCTCACTAAAGTTTTCATCTGAAGAATATATTGTTTTCATCATTTCAGAATTCTTCTTATTGGTGGTGCTATGATTGTTGGCATCCTTTTTTCCAACAGGCTGCTTACGCCCACGGCCACTTCCACCGCGTCGCCCAACTGCTGTTGTATCGTCTTCCGCTGCCAGTGCAAACAGATCGCTAAATTGTTTCTGCAGATATTGTGTTAGCTCAATTTTAAAAATAACCTGTTATTATGTTTTTTTGTACCTTTGTGACCTCATTACTGTGAGAGTGCGCGGATTGCAGTGCCCGCTGCATCATATCATGAACGTAAAGGCCAGTACCTGTACCATGCCTGCAACTTCTTCTATAATGCTCTAGATGGTATAATACCTATTGCAAAGATTGGTACAATTTATTAATTTATTGCTTGAAATAATTCATTAAAACGCACTTGATCAGCAGAAGGAGTACTACTCGCGACGAAATTCCCCTTTGATGGTCGTTTTCTTTTGTTGGGAGATGAACTCGGATATTTTGATGTAAGTAGTGATGCAATAATTTCAGACAGCTTTTCTTCATACCGTTGGCACCAGAACCTGTTTATAAAACAAATCAAAAAAGTAAATATTTATTTAACTTTCTATTTTAGCCCCACTTTTTAAACAAAAACTTTAGAAATACGTATGTAAATTAGATTTTTCACTTTGCGATATATTAAAAAAAAGCGATTTTTATTTTAATATACAGTGGAGTTTTATTGGTAATGTCTTAATAGTTAGATTCCCAAAATTGAACTGTCTTTACAATTGCATTATTCTTATAACTATGGCTTTTATCAGTGACAGCGACGCTAGCAGCGAAAGTGGACTTCGATCAGAAGATTTGGATTGGTCGAATTAGTGGCCTGATGGGTGGGTTGTCAGGCTGCATCTTTTGTTTATTAAATTTGGATTGGTCAAAGCTTTTATGCTGATGAATGGGTTCTCATGCTGGACCCTTTGCTTAAAAGTTTACCTCTTGTTTATGTCTGCTGTCGTCGGTAAAGGCGTGTGAAATGTTTATAATAAGGGGACTGTTGATAACAGGCGTGGGAAATGTTTATGTCTAACGGGAAATGTTATGTCTGATTAATTTGAATAACTCCTATAGTAGGCTCTGAAATGTTATGTTTGACAAATGAATTAATGGGTATCTCGGGATATACAGGCTGGGTGTTATGTTTGACAAATGTAAATGTAATGTAATGGGTATCTCGGGATATACAGGTTGGGTGTTAGGCTTGATGTCTGGAGTATTTGGTAATACGTCACTCGCCCCTCCTTTAGAACATTCAACATCCTTGTTGAATCTAACAAAAATTTCTTTTTTGTTGGCTAGGCGCCTGTAGGTAAATATGATGTAAGTAGTGATAGTTAAAACTATAATTATTAAAATTGTGAATACAATACACTTGTAAACTGTTTCTTGCTTTTCTTGATAGCTAATTGATTTCTTAATTTTTAACAATGGAATTGGTTCATATAATGTTACATTGGTGCTAGATAATATAATTTTATATTCGTTTATAATCTTTGAAGTAGTAAATTTTATGTTTCTTATTTCTAAAGTGCATTGACTTAATTGTATTATGTTGTTTCCCTGTATCGTTTTGTTGAATATTTCACAATCTTGCTTAATTTGTGTTTTGCTTAAATTATAAGTTATAATGATGTTCGGTTCAATATATTTTATAGATTCATTTTCTGATACAAACGTGTGTTGACAATTCGCTAGTTGATTAGTAAGAATTTGAGAGATACATTGATCAGTGATTATAAATTTTTGGTCTAAACTTGGTGTGTTTTCTAAATAAAAAACAATGTTTTTATCAGTTACAAAATATTCAAAATTATCATTTATGTCAATTTGTCGGCCTATATTATCTGGGTATTTTATAATTCTATATTTTTGGGTTTCCTTAAATGAAGTTGGTATATGAACTAAAATAAAAGTGTCTTTAGTCTGGCTACTTATCCAAGCTGAAGTTTTGATTGCTAAAAGTTTTTCTTCGTCTATATCATCCAACTCTTCATGTTTCAATATTTTAGGATTGAATATTCCTATTCTTGTTAATTGTAATCCCATTTGTAAATCTTCAATATACTCAAGGAAAATGTTTAATGAATATCTAAAAATGTGTAATGCATCCATTTCCTCTTCATCTTTCACAAGTCTTTTTATGTCTTGGGATTGTTTATTTATTACTGTAACTATTTCATTAAAATCTTTATTTTCAATTACTTGATCTTGTAAATTTTCTAATTTATCTTCTAGCTCTTTTTTATCGTCTTCTGTTAATGTTCCAAATAAGTATTTATAAGCAGTTCCTACAATATTAAATAATCCTCGTTTTTGTCTTTGTGTAGAAATAATTCCCTTGATTTCATGTTTTAGTTGTTTTAGTGCTAAGGCAATATCTGGTACGTAATTAAACTTGTTTTCGTATTTCATAAAGTCGTGGTATGTTTCTAATATTTTTGTTTGATTAATCTGTATCATATGATGTTCGTAATTTAAAGGTATTTTTACAATCCCTGTGTTCAGAAGTAAATAACCGTTGTTTGAAGTGATAGGTGTAATACTAATTTGTTGAGCTGTTGTCAATGTTACATTCGTCCACGTCATTATCAAGATCATTTTCAAGATCAGAGTCAGTACTGTCAGATTCCCTGGAATGATTAGAGAGATTTTGCGCTTTAGCTTTTTTAAATTTACTTATGTGCTTTATTACTTTATGACCCCTATTAGTTTCTTGCCAATGCTTTTCGTCTTTCTGTTCTAATGCTCCTGTCTTTTTGAATGGGTTTACTAATTTCGCTTTACGTTTCATATCTTTTTCAACTTTAGTATATCTAAGATCTACTTCATGTTCCTCACGATTTTTATTAATTTTATCTATTTTATGTTCTTTTTGTTTTTGCATATTTTTACTCGGTTCCATACCATAAAGAAAGATTTGAGCAGGGGTTTTACCAGTGGCATCATGAATTATTTCGTGATTATAGACATAAGTTGCTTTTTCTATATTCATTAATTTGTCTTCAGCATCTGAGAGTGTATTTATGATTCTAAGTTTTTCGTTAATTGTTTTATGAACCCTTTCTATGTCAGCTATACCGTTTTTACTACTAGTGATTTCAATATTGATATTTTCTTTCTGTAGCCAGTTTTGTAAAGATTTGGATACTAGACCGGGATCTTGATCCATTTTAATAGTTTTCGGTTTACCTATCATATTAAAAATTTTGAGTAATGCTTTTTTACTTTCAATCCAGTCTGTGGTTTTTGTTTCTATGATAGAAATGAATTTTGAATGAATGTCAATACATGTCAAAAATTTACGTTGGTCAATAAAATAATAGTCAATAACATATTTGTCACGAATATTTTGAGTTTCAGGAGTCTTTTCAAAAGGGAGTGCAACTTTTCTGTGCTCTGCTTTGCATAAATTACAGGCCTCGCATTTATTTATTATGTTTTGAATAAGTTTTTGTGCGTCTGGGAAATAGTATTTAGTTTTAAAATCGTCATACGTCTTTTTAATGCCTTGGTGTATCGTCTTTTCGTGTATTTCTAATATTTTTTCGTGGAAGTCTGCATATGTGGACAAGTTTGGAAGTATTACTGAAGTTTTCATTAATTTTGTACCAGTGTTTGGTTTAATTAAATCCATATAGGCTCGTTGAAAGATAGCAAAGTCTTCGTCATTATTAATGAACATAACAAAATTGTGTCCACATATGAATTTTATAATTATATCTTTTGCTAAACGGTCAGTCATGTCACTGTAAATTATTTTATTTATAGTTTTGTTAAAGTAGTGAGTAAGTTCGTTAGTGTCTTTATTTCCTTTTTCAAATATTAGTTGGTGATTAAAAACGTTAATAGGTCGTTCTGTGATCTGTATGCAATTGCCATTATCTTCTTGTGCACTATGCACTGTTGCTGCAGTAGTTTCTAATTCATCATCATTTTGAAAAACTTCTTCAAATTTTTTATCTTTAGTTTCCTTTTTTGTAATTCTTGATAAAGCATCTGCTACGTGATTCTCTTTTCCTTTAATGTATTTTATTTCATAATCAAACTCTCTAAGTTTAATTTTCCAACGTTGTAACTTCATATTAGGTTCTTTTATATTATGTAACCAAACAAGCGGTTTATGGTCTGAGCATATTTTAAAACTTCTTCCAAAAAGATAAGGGCGGAAATATTTGGTTGCCCATACTATAGCTAGTAATTCTTTTTCAATAGCTGCGTAATTTAAAATTTAATTTGTTTAAAGTTCTACTGGCGAAACAAATAGGCTTACCTTCTTGAGATAAAACAGCACCTAATGCATAATTGCTTGCATCTGTAGTTAAATCAAACTTTTTTTTCGAAATCTGGATATGTGAGAATTGGGTCGTTACTTATTAGAGTTTTTAATTTTTCAAATGCTTCGTTATAAGTTGGATCTTTAATATTTATTTTGGCTCCTTTCTTTAAACAAAGAGTCATTGGTTTTGCGATTTTTGCGAAATCTTTTATGAATTTGCGATAAAATCCGCAAAGGCCTAAAAATGATTTTATTTGTTTCGGAGAGTTTGGAATTTTAAAATCTTGAATAGCTTGAATCTTATTTGGATTTGCTTTGATTCCTTCAGTTGTAATTATATGTCCTAAAAATTCAGTTTCTCGTTTCATAAACTCACATTTATCTAATTGCAGTTTAAGATTTGATCTGCGAAGACGTTCGAATACTTTTCTAAGAGATTGGATATGCTCTTGCAATGAGGTTGAAAATATGACAATATCGTCCAAATACACAAGACAATGGGTACCTATTATGTCGTATAAAATATTATTCATGCAACGCTGAAATGTCGCTGGGGCATTTTTTAGACCAAATGGCATCCTAGTATACTCATAGTGACCTTTCTTGGTGGAAAATGCAGTTTTTTGTATAGATCCTGGGTCCATTTCAATTTGATGGAATCCTTTAGCTAGGTCTAATGTTGTAAAGTATTGACATTTACCTAATTTATCTAAAATTTCATCCATGTTTGGAATAGGAAATTTGTCATTTATGGTTATTTCATTGAGTCCTCTGTAATCAATGGCCATACGAAATTTGGGAATGCCCGATGCATCCTTTTTCTTTGGTACCATTACAATAGGACTACAATAAGGAGATTTTGATTTTCTGATAATACCTTGATTTATCATTTCCTCAATTTGTTTTTCTACTTCTGTGTCATAAATGTACGGATAACTATATGGTTTCCTATAAATCGGTTCTTCATGTTTTGTTTTTATTATGTGTTTGATTTCGTTCGTGAAAGTCAAATTGTCACCTTCGCGATACTGAATATCAAAATACTTGGACATTAAATAATGAAGTTCAGTTTTTTCTTCATTATTTAAGTGATCGTCTCTTAAATAATTATTTGTTAAGTCTGTTTGCATGGCATAAATATATTCGTCATCGTTTGTTATACTTGAAAAAGTTATATTTATCATTGGGAATTCGTAATTATTTAGAATAATAGTATTTCTCATGAAATCAATTTTGGCTGAGGTTTCTTTTAGAATTTTTCTTCCTATGAGAATATCATAATGATTTGAAAAGTTTTTTAAAAAAAATGTTTGCTTGGATGAAAATAATTTTGGGATGCTAAATTCGATATATTTTTCTAAAGTTACAGATTCTCCTATCGTTTGGACTTTTGTCGAAATATTTTTAGTTGGATATTTCAAAAAGTTTTCGTTTATCAAATTTATGCTTGAGCCTGTATCAATAAGACAGAGGCATAGTTTGTTATCAATTTTAATTTTTATTGCGGTGGTGTTTCTTCCGAGGCTATTGTCTGAAAATTTTCACTTGTGTCCATTGGCTCAGTTCTACGTTGTTGACCTGAGTCTGAGGTTCGGGCACGTTTTTGGGGAATATTAGTACTTTGAGTAGTCTGGGCATTTTGTACTTGATTATTTTGAAAAGATCTAGGATAATATTGATTGCCAGAAGAATTATTATTATAGCTGCTATTATTACCCCAGTTCCTATTTGAGTCGAACTTGTTCTGTCTCTGTTGATTGTTGTTATATCGATTTTGGTAGTTATTATTTTGGATTTTTTCTCTTTGACTATTATCTGACTGATTATTTGGGTTAAAGTTTCTTGCTGATCTAAAGTATTGATATTCGTCGTCATCATTAGAGTTTTGGGATGTATACGAGCGGGTATTTAAAGGTTTATCTACAAACAATCCTACAGCTTGGGCAGCTTGTTTTAATTTGAGAGGAGTTGATATGTCAAATTTGCTCAACGTAATGTATGTTTGAACTGGCAATTTTTCACGAATCACTTCAGCTAATGTATCATTCAAAGTTCTTGAAACTAAAACCGTGTTTGATGGATTGTTATCTAAGCTGAGTTTACAACATATTCTACTTGTTTGTTCTTCTAATTCTTCGACAAATCTACGTAAATTATTTTTATATTTAGTCTCACGTAATTCCATAATCATCCGATGTGGAGGTGTTGCGCTGTTGTATTCGCTGATAAGTAAAGTCCTTAATTCCTTCCAGTCCTGTGGTATATTTCTCATCAACAATGTTCGGGCTCGTCCTATTAGAAGGTTTCGGATGGCTGCTTGTATAATTTGATGTTGGGCTTCTGATGTTGTCGGATAATGGTAAACTAGTTCGTCAACTTCCTTTATGAAGAGAGCCAAGTAGAGTGGGTCTCCATTAAATTTGTTTATCTGCTTAAGTTGCAGAAGAAAATGGTTCATGGTCACGTCTGTAAGAATTTGTGTTGCTTTTGCGGCTGTGGCTGCGGCTGCTGTTGATGTTGATGGCATTTCCATTTTTACAGTTTATTAAAATTTTTTTTTTTTTTTTTTTAATTTTTTTTTTAAAAAAAATTTTGTTTACACGAAATATATCAGTTATTAGATTTATTATCGCTGAATTTAGACATTAGAAATCCTCATTCGTGATTTGACTAATGTTGTTGTTTTATTTTCACAATATTTAAGTAAGTTCGTTTTGCGGATACAAATAAATTTATTTTCACGAAGTGATTTTTGAAGTCCTTTTTAGGTAGTCACTCGCGAGGATATTACTTGTATCCTACCGGCTGCGCCAATTAGATTTTTCACTTTGCGATATATTAAAAAAAAGCGATTTTTATTTTAATATACAGTGGAGTTTTATTGGTAATGTCTTAATAGTTAGATTCCCAAAATTGAACTGTCTTTACAATTGCATTATTCTTATAACTATGGCTTTTATCAGTGACAGCGACGCTAGCAGCGAAAGTGCACTTCGATCAGAAGATTTGGATTGGTCGAATTAGTGGCCTGATGGGTGGGTTGTCAGGCTGCATCTTTTGTTTATTAAATTTGGATTGGTCAAAGCTTTTATGCTGATGAATGGGTTCTCATGCTGGACCCTTTGTTTAAAAGTTTACCTCTTGTTTATGTCTGCTGTCGTCGGTAAAGGCGTGTGAAATGTTTATAATAAGGGGACTGTTGATAACAGGCGTGGGAAATGTTTATGTCTAACGGGAAATGTTTATGTCTGATTAATTTGAATAACTCCTATAGTAGGCTCTGAAATGTTATGTTTGACAAATGAATTAATGGGTATCTCGGGATATACAGGCTGGGTGTTATGTTTGACAAATGAAGTAATGGGTATCTCGGGATATACAGGTTGGGTGTTAGGCTTGATGTCTGGAGTATTTGGTAATACGTCACTCGCCCCTCCTTTAGAACATTCAACATCCTTGTTGAATCTAACAAAAATTTCTTTTTTGTTGGCTAGGCGCCTGTAGGTAAATATGATGTAAGTAGTGATAGTTAAAACTATAATTATTAAAATTGTGAATACAATACACTTGTAAACTGTTTCTTGCTTTTCTTGATAGCTAATTGATTTCTTAATTTTTAACAATGGAATTGGTTCATATAATGTTACATTGGTGCTAGATAATATAATTTTATATTCGTTTATAATCTTTGAAGTAGTAAATTTTATGTTTCTTATTTCTAAAGTGCATTGACTTAATTGTATTATGTTGTTTCCCTGTATCGTTTTGTTGAATATTTCACAATCTTGCTTAATTTGTGTTTTGCTTAAATTATAAGTTATAATGATGTTCGGTTCAATATATTTTATAGATTCATTTTCTGATACAAACGTGTGTTGACAATTCGCTAGTTGATTAGTAAGAATTTGAGAGATACATTGATCAGTGATTATAAATTTTTGGTCTAAACTTGGTGTGTTTTCTAAATAAAAAACAATGTTTTTATCAGTTACAAAATATTCAAAATTATCATTTATGTCAATTTGTCGGCCTATATTATCTGGGTATTTTATAATTCTATATTTTTGGGTTTCCTTAAATGAAGTTGGTATATGAACTAAAATAAAAGTGTCTTTAGTCTGGCTACTTATCCAAGCTGAAGTTTTGATTGCTAAAAGTTTTTCTTCGTCTATATCATCCAACTCTTCATGTTTCAATATTTTAGGATTGAATATTCCTATTCTTGTTAATTGTAATCCCATTTGTAAATCTTCAATATACTCAAGGAAAATGTTTAATGAATATCTAAAAATGTGTAATGCATCCATTTCCTCTTCATCTTTCACAAGTCTTTTTATGTCTTGGGATTGTTTATTTATTACTGTAACTATTTCATTAAAATCTTTATTTTCAATTACTTGATCTTGTAAATTTTCTAATTTATCTTCTAGCTCTTTTTTATCGTCTTCTGTTAATGTTCCAAATAAGTATTTATAAGCAGTTCCTACAATATTAAATAATCCTCGTTTTTGTCTTTGTGTAGAAATAATTCCCTTGATTTCATGTTTTAGTTGTTTTAGTGCTAAGGCAATATCTGGTACGTAATTAAACTTGTTTTCGTATTTCATAAAGTCGTGGTATGTTTCTAATATTTTTGTTTGATTAATCTGTATCATATGATGTTCGTAATTTAAAGGTATTTTTACAATCCCTGTGTTCAGAAGTAAATAACCGTTGTTTGAAGTGATAGGTGTAATACTAATTTGTTGAGCTGTTGTCAATGTTACATTCGTCCACGTCATTATCAAGATCATTTTCAAGATCAGAGTCAGTACTGTCAGATTCCCTGGAATGATTAGAGAGATTTTGCGCTTTAGCTTTTTTAAATTTACTTATGTGCTTTATTACTTTATGACCCCTATTAGTTTCTTGCCAATGCTTTTCGTCTTTCTGTTCTAATGCTCCTGTCTTTTTGAATGGGTTTACTAATTTCGCTTTACGTTTCATATCTTTTTCAACTTTAGTATATCTAAGATCTACTTCATGTTCCTCACGATTTTTATTAATTTTATCTATTTTATGTTCTTTTTGTTTTTGCATATTTTTACTCGGTTCCATACCATAAAGAAAGATTTGAGCAGGGGTTTTACCAGTGGCATCATGGATTATTTCGTGATTATAGACATAAGTTGCTTTTTCTATATTCATTAATTTGTCTTCAGCATCTGAGAGTGTATTTATGATTCTAAGTTTTTCGTT